>NW_005354106.1:136843-140021 GCF_000412655.1 Myotis brandtii
GAGGGACCCCCCCTTCCCCCTGAGTGCACAAATTTTTGTGCACCGGGCCTCTAGTATCAATTATAAGTTCCTCAACTGCCTCTTTGTTCTAGTCTTAAAACTTAATTGTCTTACTCAAAGAGGTTTCAATTATGCATCTTAGCTTTTTGCTGTCTGTTACTTCCACCAACAATTGCAATCCTATTTTGTTCCATGACTTGACACATCTTTAAATTACTGTCACACTTCTTGTGTTCTGGTTTTAAATTTGTTCTTCTGCATTTATTTTAAAAGTATAAACACACATTTAGAAATCAGTAACTTGGGTGAGTAAATGCATATTTGTTTGTTGAAACTTTGTAATATAAATTATTTTTAAATATGCTGGTAATTTAAAAAGACTAGTAAGAAACCTGCAAACATAAAATAGAGAGCAATTGCCAAGGCCGGTTTGGCTCAGTGGATAGAGCGTCGGCCTGCGGACTGAGGGGTCCAGGGTTCGATTCCGGTCGGGGGCATGTGCCTGGGTTGCGGGCACATCCCCAGTGCGGGGTGTGCGGGAGGCAGCTGATACCAATAAAATATATTTAAAAATAAAAATAAAAATCAAAATAGAGAGCAATAAAAAATAACATATTTGGTATAAAATATACTAGAAATGATTACTGCATTTCTTTCTCAGTTCAAGTGCTCTGAGAAACTTATGTAATTAAATAAGTTTGAAAATAATATACTTTAAGTGATTATTATCATGTGATCCAAAATATGTGTCCCTGCATTAAGTAACTGTAATTTTATTTTAATAATTCTAGTATACTCCAAATTGTTCATTTTTCATTTTTAAATGTATATGCAAACCAGTATTTTTAAAATATATTTTATTGATTTTTTACAGAGAGGAAGGGAGAGAGATAGAGAGTTAGAAACATCGGTGAGAGAGAAACATCGATCAGCTGCCTCCTGCACACCTCCTACTGGGGATTTGCCTGCAACCAAGGTACATGTACTTGACCAGAATCAAAACTGGGACCTTTCAGTCCGCAGGCCGACGCTCTATCCACTGAGCCAAACCGGTTATGACTCATTTTGCATTTTTTGCTCATGTTAAATTTTGAAATCTTACCTAGGAATTACTTATTTCAGCTCTTGGCTTTTATTCATGTGTGGAGTTCATTGTATACTAACCTCATTAAATTAGCAACCCATTAGAATGTGATTACAAAGTGAAATACAATGTGAACAATCTACTTGTATAGATTTTCCAGTCTCCGTTGACATTTGCTTCCAAAAATCATTAAAATATTGATACAGGTTTTAACTTAATTTCTTTTTAATATAAAAGCAAATTAAAATGTGCTCTTCAAATCACTGATAATTCTGCAAAAAAAAGAACTGTATGCTTTATGAAATTCTATTCTTTCTGTGAGTGGTATAATGAAGAGAAAAAATATTTTTAGAGTCCCTTTTTATGTATTTAAAGACATTTTTTCAAGGAGGTTGCTCAAATTTTGTCTATTTAACGTTTATTATGCATCAAGCTACAAGTTCTAATATATACAGCAAGTATTGAGGGAATGATAAGTTCACATTAAAAGGAGCTAAGGAAAATAACCAGGATGCTAAATAATTAAGAGACTATGCAAACAAATTATACTGGGTAAAGAAAAAAATAGCAGGAGGAAAATACATAATCTAAATTAAGTAAAAAAGAAAATTGAATACATAGTATTAAATATTGACTGAAAATGCATGTTCAGAAGTTATGATCTAAATAGTATTTAATCAAAAGACTAACACAAATAAAGGAAGAATATTGTTTTGAATAGAGTTACATAAGAAGTAACTCACAAGTTTCATTTATTTGTTACCCTTTGAGACAACATGGAGAAACTTGGAGAGTATTATGCTAAGAAACATAAGCCAGTCAGAGAAAGACAAGTATCACATGATCTCACTCATATTTGGTATCTGATGAACAAAATAGATCCAGAGACATAGAAGCATGGAACAGACTGCCAAATCTCAGAGGGAAGGTGGGAGTTGGTGGGTGGTTGGGAAGAGATCAATCAAATAACTAGAACGCATGTATAAATAACCCATGGACAAAGACAATAGGGAGGTGAAGGCCTGGGGTTGGGGACAGGGGAGGACTAAAAGAGGTCAATGGGTGGAAAAAGGGAACATATGTAATATTTTCAAAAATAGAAATTTAAAAGAAAATAGGGACATGTTTTTGAAAGGCCAACATAGAAATTATTATTCATTCATTTATTTTTATTGAATTTGTTGGGGTACAGGTTTCAAGACTACAACTCAATAAAACATCATCTGCCCACTGCATCATGATTTTTAGAATGTGTTTTTAGGGCCTGGACCCAGTGTCCTGGATGACTGCAGTGAGTGCATGCCAGAGAGACCTCCCATGCCTCCTGGACAGCTCGCCCTGACCCAGCTTTCCAAAATTCTGCAATGAGTGCAGGCCAGAGAGACCTCCTGTGCCATGCCTCCTGGGCTGCTCCACTGGACCCAGTTTCCAAGACTTCTACAGTGAGCACACAACAGAAAGACCTCTCACACTATGTGTCCTTGCCCTCATGCCTGGACCCAGTTTCCTATAATCCTATGCTTAGAGGGCTAACATAGCAACACAGAGCCACCCAAAAACCTACCCAACTCCTGTCCCTGGACAATGTTGCCTTAGCAACAGGGAGCCACACAGGGACAGCCTCAACACGTGCCCCAGGACAGTGATGCCAGTGGGACCCAGAGGCACCCGGTGCATGCCCCACTCCAAGCCCTGGGACCATGCTGCCAGTGCAACCTGGTGTGCCCAGCCATGGGTCACAGGACCATGATGCAAGTGCACTTCCAGAAGGTCCTAAGACACCACCCTGCCACAGGTGCCAGGGCTGCACAGCGAATTGAAGGCAAATGAGAGCAGAGACAATAAAGGTGTTGTTATGGGTTGACTCAGCGAGATAGACCACCGACTCAGAATTTAAATTTAGGAACCTTTATTAAGCTGGCCAGCTGTCTGCAGTTCAGCCTTTGCTTTGAACTGCAGCAGCTGACTGCAAGAGTTACAGCAATTTATTTGCAAAAACTACAAAGTTACAAAGCCATGCTTACGCAATTTGTTCCTGACACAGCACAGCATTATCACCTTCCTATCTATGTTTTCCGGGAACAGAGAGCACAG
>NW_005354106.1:144453-146123 GCF_000412655.1 Myotis brandtii
GGAATAGCGCCTCGGTCTGCCTTGCTTCCCCAGAGGGCGGCCTGTCTAGCCCCAGATCTAAAGGGCCGGCCTGCCATAGTGGCAACATAGGAACTGCAGGACTGGCGGATGTCGCAAGGTCCTGCAGGTTCTCCCCCCGCCCTCTCCCCATACGATGTCCCTGTCTAGTATGGGACGAACTGAAGGGATTGAAGGACGATAAAGCCCCTCCCGTCGGTGGGTGCGGAGGGAAGACTATTGACATCGAGGGAGGCAGGGGCTCCGGGTCAAGAGCTGGTGGGGTGGCCTGGGCCTGAGGCCCAGGCTCACCTGAATCCGGCGCCAGGGGACCATAGGGGGCGGCCGGCTAATGGGTTCTTCCTGCTCTCCCTGAAGGACCGGGGGAGCCTTTCCCTTCTGGGGCCCAGCCAAAAGAATTGTCTGTCTCTGTCCCAATTTTCCCTCAGGAGGCAAGCCCTCATTTACCGGGGTTTCTTGGACAATATGTCAACCTAAACTTGAATATAAGGAATTTGATTAGGATGCCCTGGGCGGCCGTGTATGACGTAATGGACCCGGTAGGCAGTGGTCAGATCAAAAGACCCTGCATCCGGCCACCCCTCCTGGAAAGTGGGCCACTCCCATTCACAGAATCGCTGTAAATCAAAAGCATTAACATTATAACTTTTAAATATACCCTAGAACTTCAGTTTAATACAGTAAATTACAACCTAGGTAAGAGCAGCTGATAGACAGAAATCTTTATTAACTAAGTGGGCTAATTCTCCTTAACAGTGAGCAAAAGACTCTGAGAAAAATAATTCTCGCAGCTGCCGAGAGACTATTTGCAGACTGCTAAGGGGCCAGCCCAAACGTTCAGCCAAGCGTATCAACAGAAAGCAGAATAAATCAAAGTAGCTCTTACTTCACACAGACCAGTAATGATTTACACTTTTTTCCTCCTTCTCTGTAGTAAATTGGCTAGTCCCACACAAACAAACTTTGTCCCGACCCCATGATGATCGGAGGCGAGAGACAGACAAGGGAGGGGGTGACCTGTTTTCACAGATCCTCACTCAGATGCCCGCCTGGCCGCGTCCCTTGGGAGCTTAGATTCATCGTAGCTAAGGTGCACCCGTATAAACCCCAGGGCTGGTCACCTCCACATGGGGGTGAGTCACCGTTATGCCATATGACGAATCGCGGAACCGCAGGTTGGGGCCCACTCGGACTCCGTAACCGAAGTCGTGGAGCCACATAAAGGAGAGGAGAGGGCAGGCCCCCTTCCTCCACACTCACACACTTTCACCAGACATTCACTCAGAGTTTAAACAATCCACCCAATTCCTAACAATTTCCTAATTGCCCGGAACCTGCAGCTCGCTCCTTGAAGTCCTGAAAATTTTTCAAAAAACATTGCAGCAGGTTGTACACAGAAGCAGACAACTTTTTAACAATAAACAGCGAGACAAACAAATACCAGACAGACAAACCCAGTGCAGCCTACAGCCGCACGAACCAGGGACCCCGGCCACCGTCGTGGCCGCGGGTCAGGACCAGGAGTACCGCTGCGTCCAGCCCTCCGTATAGGTCCTTCCATGGGACGTCCCAATTCCTGTTTAACGACCGGTCCTTACCTCTCTCGAGAGTCCAGGTGGTTCGGTTTCCGAATTGAAAGTTTTGGGTGGACT
>NW_005354106.1:146260-149496 GCF_000412655.1 Myotis brandtii
TTCCGTGGGACGTCCCAATTCCTGTTTAACGACCGGTCCTTACCTCTCTCGAGAGTCCAGGTGGCTCGGTTTCCGAATTGAAAGTTTTTGGGTGGACTGGAGGCCTCCTTGGTAGTCCAGGGAGCCCAGTGCCAGAAAGAGACAACAAAAGTGGGGAGACAAAGAAACAATTCCCAAAGGAAAGAAAAGGCAGATCACCAGAAAAGGAACTAAATGAAATGGAGGAAAGCAATATGTCAGATTAAGAATTTAGATTAAGGGTCATACATTTCCTAAACTGGCTGGATGAGAAAATCAACTACTTATGTAAGAATCAAGAGGAAATGAAGAATGATATAGCTACAATAAAGAACTCAATGGGAGATTTCAACAGTAGACTAGGAGAAGCAGAGGACCAAATCAACAAATTAGAAGACAGTGCAGAAAAAATACAAATATCTGAACAGCAACTAGAGAAAAAAAATAGAAAGAAGGAAGAGAGCTTAAGGGAGCTTTGGGACAACAAAAAAATGAAGCAAGGAGATCAAAGATGGTGGCTGACAGGGTGGCAGTGAACAAGACAGTGTGAGTGAGTGAGAGAGGGAAAGGAGAGTGCGTGGATGTGTGGGGAGTTTGTGTATTTGTGAGTGAGGGACAGTTATATTCAACAGGACTGTCAAGGACTGGTGTACCAGGCTCCTCTGGCCAGGCAGCCTCTACTAACACTAAAATCTATCCCGGGGCAGCTGGATCTGCCACAGAGACCACACCACCTTAAAGGGGAGAGTGGCTGTGATCAGAAGCCCATCCTTACCTTCACGTGGGGAGACCTCAGGTATCACCCAGGACCCTACAGCCACAATGCCCAGGGACAATTTACCTCAGCTGTGAACCCACATATACCAATACTACAGCCTCCCTGGACACAGGCACCTAAAAATTTAGCCCAGGGGGAGAAAAGGTGGTGACCAAATAGACGATGGGTCCTGCACCTTCTCACAGAGCAGATAGAAGAAACAGCTGAATCGAATAACATCCACCCAGAATTGGCAAATTAAACACAGCTGATGAGGCAATCCATGATCAGAAATTCAGAGATCGCCAGGATAGAGGTGGGTTCAGGGACCTGGGCTGGAGAGAGAAATGCATGGAGCCAGGACTAGAGTCACAGAGGGAGACTGCACTGCACCAAATCCACAACCCTAGGGGTCAGTGTAGCCCTCGGGTGTGGAAGGGGGTCCACAGGGCTGCTGGCAGCAGGGGACTCTAGATCAAACCCACAGTTGTGGGAGACTACACCCAGAAAGGCTGCCTAAAGTTCTATACCAGCTGCACAGTGCCAGGGGGAGAAAGATGTGATTCAGCACGGTTTCTCTGTCTTTATAACTTCCTTGCTTTTATTTGCTAAATGCACTGCATAGGATCTCTCAATTAAAAACACTCACCAAGACTGCAGGGAAAGGTGGTTTTTGTGGAACTGGGGAGCAGAATGGGGAGAGATGAGCAGGAAGCTGGCTCTGGGACAGTTTGTCCCTCCAATCCTGAAGAAACATTTTTTCTCCTGAAGACCAGGCTCCTCCTAGCAGCACAACCACATCCAGTTTTGAGCACAGCAAGGAAAGTAAGATTCTAAATAGCCACAGGGAGCTCTGGGGAACTGGGCTGGGGGGCCATTTGGTCCCAGAAACTAATATAGAAACACCGCCACCTAGGGACCATGTCAGAAATAGACACTTGGGTAACTATGACTGAAAGCAAGCAGAAAAACAAAGTGGGCATATTGATTCCACCTGCCTGAAACCAAGGTTGTGGCATGTGACACAGAGGAGCAGTGGATCACTGGGAACTTCAATACTGTGCTGACTACATGACAGGTAACTGAGTCATAGGCACAACAGTAGAGAGGGATCTTAAATCTGCCCCCATGGGACATTGAAGGTCTGCTGAAATGAAGAAACTTCACTACTTCAATTTTTTACTTGTTATCTTTTACTTAAAAAACTGAAAAATTATTTCACTTTATTTAATTTTTTAAATTATATTTTTATTTATTATTTTTAATGATTTTTTAAATTTTTATTATTTTGGATTAGTGTTCTATATTCTATTTTTATTTTATTATCATTATTACTGGAGGCCCGGTGCATGAAATTTCTTGCACGGGGGTGGGGGCTGTGTCCCCCATCCCAGCCTGCACCCTCTCCAATCTGGGACCCCTCAAAGGGATGTCCAACTGCCCGTTAAGGCCCAATCCCCCGCAACTGTCCACCAGTATCAGGCCTAAATGGGAAGTTGGTCATCCCTTGCACAATCCAGGACTGCTGACTCCCAACCACTTGCCTGCCTGCCTGCCTGCCTGATTGCCCCTAACCAGTTCTGCCTGCCAGCCTGATCACCCCTTAACCACTTCCCAGCCAGCCTGATCAATGCCTAACTGCTCCCCTGCCAGCCCAATTGCCCCTAACTGCCCTCCCCTGCTAGCATGGTCACCCCTAAATGCCCTCACTTGCCGGTGTAGTTGCCCCCAACTGCCCTCCCCTGCTGGCCTAGTTGCCCCCAACTTCCATCCTCTGCAGGCCTGGTCACCCCCAACTGCCTGCCTCTGCCAGCCTGGTCACCCCCAACTTCCCTCCCCTGCTGGCCTGATCATCCCCAACTGCCCTCCCCTGCCGGCCATCTTGTGGTGGCCTTATTGTGTCCACATGGGGGCAGCCATCTTTGACCACATGGGGGTGGCCATCTGTGTGTTAGAGTGATGGTCAATTTGCATAATACCTCTTTATTAGATAGGATACTCTATCCTATTTTTTCCTTTATGCCAATACTTTCTTCCTTACTTTTCTCATTTTCATCCTGTTTCTCTGCTGTTTCTGCTCTAGTCTTTCTCTATGCTTTCATTTTACTCACTGTTAAAAATTGATCTTCTTTATCTGCTTTATTGACACATTACTATTAAAGTAGTCTATGTTGGCCTACTCATATATCAAATTTTCTCGCCTGCTGCAAGTACGTGCACACTTTTCTTTTTTATTTCTTCACTAGCCAATTTTTTTTTTATTCTCTCTTTCTTGTTGTTGTTGTTTCTTTGATTATTTGTTAGTTTGTATTTGTTTTTTTATTTTATGCTTTTGTTTTTCTTCTCCTAGCTTGTTGTCTTTTTCTACCAATAATGTAATTAGTTACAATCACCAACACAGGCTTATCTGCTCTCTATTCTCCTTTTCCAAAAATAGATGAATACATAGATAGATGGATTA
>NW_005354106.1:150743-153570 GCF_000412655.1 Myotis brandtii
CTGGGTGAGGGGCTGATGGCTGTTTGCAGGCTGGCCACAGCCCCCAGCCACCCAAGCTCCCAGTGGAGGCTGGCTGGAAGCAGGTATCTGGGATTTATTTAGCTCCTATAGTTGAAACTTTGTTGCCTTTAGTGGAGGCAACAGCCAGCTAGGGCAGACGGGAAGCTTGGCTTCCTCCATCGCCAGGGCAAGCAAGCCTCCTGCTTGCTCCAGCTCCGTGGCTGCCAGCTGCCATCTTGGTTGGGTTAATTTGCATATAGTTGCTCTTATTGGCTGGTGGGCGTGGCTAAAGGCGTAGCGAAGGTGTGGTCAATTTGCATGTTTGTCTTTTATTAGTGTAGATATTAAATTATTTTTAAATTATTAATTTCTTTATTATTATTTTTCTTTTAATATTTTGTTTTTTACTTTTCTTCTTATACACGCATTTTCTTTCTACCCTCTCTAAACCAAATCATGACCATTTCCCCATTCATTCAATTCCTTGACCTTACCTTCTGGAAATAAGCTCTGCCTCTTCAGATACAGCGTCCCTCCTTCTTTTCTGGGTGTTTGTTGTTTGCAATCTTTGGATTATTTGTTGTTGTTTTTTGGAGTTTTCTCCCCCATATACATATATTTTCCCCTTCTTTTTTATTCTTTTTCTTTTATCTCTTACCCTTTTTCCTTTTCTCAGAATAATTTTTGTACCATTATTTGGGGTTATTGGTATCATGAATACATTAGTGCTTTCTGCCCTATGTGTTTTATCTTGTAGAGTTGTATTTTGTGCCTTCAAGTCAACACAGTAGAGAGTGAGCCACATAACCAGACACTGGGAGAGGATCAAAAATGGGGAGACAAAGAAACTGCCCAATATTAAAGAAAAGGATGAATCACTGAAAAAGTAAGTAAAAAAAATGGAGGCAAGCAATTTGTCAGAGAAAGAATTCAGAGCAATGGTCATAAGGATGATGAAAAGGATGGAAAACAAATTAAACAACATATGTAAGAAACAAGAGGAAATGAAGAAGAACCAAGAAGAAATGAAGAATGGCATAGCTACAATAAAGAACACAATAGAAAGTAGAAGACTTGAAGAAGCTGAGGATGGCATCAGTGAGCTAGAAACAAGGTAAGAAAAAATACCCAAACAGAGCAGCAACTGGAAAAAAAAAAAAAAAACAACTTAAAAATCAGGAGGACAGGCTAAGGCAGGGGTGGGCAAACTTTTTGACTCGAGGGCCACAATGGGTTCTTAAACTGGACCGGAGGGCCGGAACAAAAGTATGGATGGAGTGTTTCTGTGAACTAATAAATTCAAAGTAAACATCATTACATAAAAGGGTACGGTCTTTTTTTTTTTTTTAGTTTTATTCATTTCAAACGGGCCGGATCTGGCCCGCAGGCCGTAGTTTGCCCAGGGCTGGGCTAAGGGAGCTTTGGGACAACAAAAAGTGAAAAAAAACACACATTAACATAATAGGGGTACCAGAAGGAGAGGAAAATGTGCAAGAAATAGAAAACCTGTTAGAAGAAATAATGACAGAAAACTTCCCTGCTTCTTGGAAGTAAAACTCACATATTTCCAAGAAGCTCACAGAGTCCCAAACTAGATGAACCGAAAAAGACTGACACCAAAACACATCAAAATTAAATTGGCAAGCACCACCAACAAAGAATGTTCAAGGCTGCCAGAGTCAGAAAGTTACCCATGAGGGATCTCACATCAGACTACCAACTGATTTCTCAACAGAAACACATCAGACCAGAAGGAAATGGAATGAAATATACAAAGTGAAGCAAGGCAAAGGACTGAATCCAAGAATATTATACCCAGCAAAGCTATCTATTCAAAATTTAAGGTGAAATCAGGAGCTTCACAGACAAAAAAAGACTAAGGGAGATTATGACCACCAAACCAGCAATGCAAGAAATGCTAAAGGGACAGCTATAAAAAGAAGAAATAAGAAGGGAAGAAGGAACACATGCATAAAGAATAAAAATGGTGACAAACAAGCACTTATCAATAATAACTTTAAATGTAAATGGATTAAATGCCCCAATCAAAAGACATAGGGTAGCTTAATGGATAAGAAAACATGATACATATATCTGCTGCCTACAGGATACCCACCTCAGAACAAAGGACTCATACAGACTGATAGTGAAGGGATGGAACACAATTTTTAAGGTGAATGGAAATGAAAAAAAAGAAGCTGAGGTAGCAATACTTATATCTGACAAATTAGACCTCAAAGTGAAGGCCATAAGGGATAAGGAAGGCCACTTCATAATACTAAAGGGAGCAATTCAACAAGAATATATAACTCTGGTACACATATATTCCTCCAATACAGGAGCAACCAAATACATGTAAAAAAATTCTGGAAGCTATCAGTGGAGAGATGGACAGCAATACAGTCATAGTAGGGGACTGTAATACCCCACTAACACCACTGGATAAATCCTCTAAACAAAAAGTCAGCAAATAAACATCAATCCTAAATGACTCACTAGATAAGATGGAATTAATTGACATCTTCAGAACATTTCACCACAAAGCCACAGAATATACATTCTTCTCAAGTGCACATGGGACATTTTAAAAGATAGATCACATATTGTGACAAAGGAAAAGTCTCTTCAAATTCAAGAATATAGAAATCTTATCAAGCATCTTCTCAGATCACAATGTCATAAAAATAGAAATCAACTACAACAAAAACAATGAAAAAAATCAAACACTTGGAGGCTAAATAGCATGCTATTAAATAATTCTTGGGTTACCAAAGAGATCAAAGAAGAAGTAAAAAAGCATCCTGGTAACAAACAACAATGAAAACAC
>NW_005354107.1:0-275 GCF_000412655.1 Myotis brandtii
AGCATGCTATTCAGCTTCCAAGTGTTTGAATTTTTGTCTTTCTTTTGTAGTTTATTTTTAACTAGAGGCCCGGTGCACAAAAATTTTTGCACTTGGGGGGCGGGTCCTCAGCCCGGCCTGTGCCCTCTCGCAGTCTTAGGCCTGCTCCCCGGGGGATTGGGCCTAAGCTGGCAATCAGACATCCCTCTGGCAGCCCGGCAGCCCTTGGGGGATGTCCACTTGCTAGCGGGGAGCAGACCTAAGCTTCAGTCAGACATCCTTAGCGCTGCTGAGGA
>NW_005354107.1:396-743 GCF_000412655.1 Myotis brandtii
GTCTGCCCCCTGGTGGTCAGTGTGTGTCATAGTGACCAGTCATTCCCAGTCTTTCTGCTGTTAGGGTCAGTTTGCATATTACCCTTTTATTATATAGGATAGAGGCCTGGTGCACAGGTGGGAGCCTGCTGGTTTTCCCTGAAGGGTGTCCCAGATCAAGGTGTGGGTCCTGCTTGGGTGCCTGGCCAGCCGGGTGAGGGGCTGATGGCTGTTTGCAGCTGGCCACACCCCATTTAGGGCGGGGGTCCCCACTGGGGTGTCTGGCCAGTCTGGGTGATGGGCTGAGGGCCGTTTTCAGGCTGGTTGGCGCCTGAAGCTCCCAGCTTCTCCTTTTTTTCTTTTTTTTT
>NW_005354108.1:0-422 GCF_000412655.1 Myotis brandtii
ACCCTGAAATTCTGTGACATTTTTCTCATCAAGAGTACACCTCTAATTATTTTTTCCTTCTTTGAATATAAGCTAATTTCATGGCTTGCTTATGCCCCACAGAAAGTGGCAGATTGTGACTGTATGACTTCTGAGGTTAGGTAATAAAAGGAAATAAAAGGAAACCCTCTGGGTTGTTCTCTTAAGATCCTTGTTCTTGTCATCCCGTCTCCATTCTGTAAAGAAGCCCAAGAGAAGACACATCCAGATGTTCTATTTGACATCCCCAGGCAGCACCCACCACCAGGCATGCAAGAAAGACTCCAGTGATTCCAGCCAAGGCCATTCACTGAGTACAACCACATTAGAGAGCAAGTAAGTCTCCAGGATAATGAGAAATAATAGCAATAATAATGATAATAATAATAATAATAATAATAATA
>NW_005354109.1:0-1767 GCF_000412655.1 Myotis brandtii
TTGATTAAGGTATTACATATGTGTGCTTATCCCCCATTGCTCCTCGACCCCCCCGACTCGTGCCCTCACCCCCCTGGTGTCTATGTCCATTGGTTATGCTTATACTAGTATGCATGCATACAAGTCTTTGGTTGATCTCTCTACCTTCCCTGCACCCTCCCGTGCCTTCCCTCTGAGGTTTGACAGTCTAATCGATGCTTCTCTGTCTCTGGATCTGTTTTTCACCTTTATGTTGTTCATTATATTCCACAAATGAGAGAGATCATGTGATATTTATCTTTCTCCAACTGACTCATTTCTCTTAGCATAATGCTTTCCAATCCATCCATGCTGTTGCAATTGGTTGGTGTTCCTTGCTTTTTACAGCAGTGTACTATTTCATTGTGTAGATATACCACAGGTTTTTAATCCCCTCATCTCCTGATGGGCACTTAGGCTGTTTCCAAATCATAGCTATTGTAAATTGTGCTTCGATGAACATAGGGGTGCATATATCCTTTCTTATTGGTGTTTCTAGAAGTTTCCTGGGATATATTCCTGGAAGTTGGACCACTGGGTCAAATAGGAATTCAATTTTTAGTGTTTTGAGGAAACTCCAAACTGTTTTCCACAGTGGCTGCACCAGTCTGCATTCCCACCAGCAGTGCACGAGTGTTCCTTTTTCTCCACATCCTCTCCAGCACTTGCCATTTGTTGATTTGTTGATGAAATGCCATTCTGACAGGTGTGAGATGGTACCTCATTGTCATTTTGATTTGCCTATCTTGGATGATGAGTGACTTTGATCATGTTTTCATATGTCTCTTGGCCTTCCTTCTGTCTTCTTTTGGAAGTATCTATTTAAGTCCGTTGCCCATTTTTTGATTGGGTTGTTCATCTTCCTTTTGTTAAGTTGTATGAGTTCCCTGTAAATGTTGGAGATTAAACCCTTATCAATGATAACATTGGCAAATATGTTCTCCCATGCAGTGGGCTTTCTTTTTGTTTTGTTGATGGTTTCTTTTGCTGTGCAAAAGCTTTTTATTTTGATGTAGTCCCATTTGTTTATTTTTCTCTTTAATTTCCATTGCTCTAGGAGCTGTATCGGTGAAGATATTGCTTGGGCATATGTCTGAGATTTTGCTGCCTATGGATTCCTCTAATATTCCTGTCTTACATGTAAGTCCTTTATACATTTTGAGTTTATTTTTGTGTATGGTGTAAGTTGGTGGTCTAGTTTCATTTTTTTGCATGTATCTGTCCAATTTTCCCAACACCATTTATTGAAGAGACTGTCTTGACTCCATTGTATGCTCTTGCCTCCTTTGTCAAATATTAATTGAGCATAGTGGTTCGGGTTGATTCCTGAGTTCTCTATTCTATTCCATTGGTCTATATATATGTCCCTGTGCCAGTACCAAGCAGTTTTGAGAGCAGTGGATTTGTAATACAGCTTGATATCTGGTATTGAGATCCCACCTACTTTGTTATTTCTCAGGATTACTACAGATATTCGAGGTCTTTTGTTATTCCATATGAATTTTTGGAGAGTTCATTCTAGGTCTGTAAAATATGCCATTGGTATTTTAATGGGGAGTCCATTGAATATATAGATTGCTTTAGGTAGTATGGACATTTTAATTATGTTGATTCTACCAACCCATGAGCATGGTATGTTCTTCCATCTGTTTTTGTCTTCCTCTATTTCTTTTTTTAGTGTCCTGTAGTTTTATGAGTATAGTTCTTTTACCTCCTTAGTTAAGTTTATTTCTAAGTATCTTAATTTTT
>NW_005354109.1:2073-10743 GCF_000412655.1 Myotis brandtii
CAAGCTTTTGTTTGCCTGAAACTTTTTGATGACTGCTTCAATTTCCTCCATAGGTATTGGCCTATTGAAATTTTGAGATTCTTCCTGATTAAGTTTTGGAAGGTTGTATTTTTCTAGGAATATATCCATTTCCTCTAGGTTGTCTAGTTTGTTGGAATAGAGTTATTCATAGTATTTTTTAACAATCTTTTGTATTACTTTGGGGTCTGTTGTTATTTTGCCTCTTTCATTTCTGATTTTGTTTATTTGGGTCCTCTCTCTTCGCTTCTTGGTGAGCCTGGCTAGAGGTTCATCAATCTTGTTTATCCTTTCAAAGGACCAGCTCTTGGTTTCATTGGCTTTTTGTATTTTTTTTTTTTTGGTTTCTATGTGATTTATTTCTGCTCTGATCTTTATCTCCTTCTTTCTGCTCACTCTGTGCTTTTTTTGTTGCTCTCTTTCTAATTCTTTAAGTTGCAGAGTTAGATAATTTATTACCATTTCTTCTTGTTTGTTGAGGTAGGACTGTAGAGCTATAATTTTATCTCAATGTCAATGTGGTACTTCTCCTTTCAAATACCACCTCTTTGATCCAACCAAGAAATGAAGGCTTTTAAGCAGCTTTTAAATCCTACTCTCTGAGGAGGATCTTTGCCCAGATAATTGCTGGAACTGAGGAAGACATTGATTAAAATATTGAAGAATTACAACATCTGTGTCTGCATCGAGATTGAGATGATGTCACCAAAGAGTGTATGAATGGCATCTGGTTGAAGACACTCAAGAGGTTTGCTGATGACTTCAATGGACTTGTAAAGGATGAGAAGTTTGCAAAAATCAAGGCTGTTGTTGAGATGGCAAACAACTTTAACCTGGGTGTGCATTGAGGACATCATTGAGGAGCTCTTAGAGGTGATTCCTAAGGAATTGACTAGTGAGAAGTTGTTTGAACTGGAAAAAACAACAACACATACCTGAAGAAGAGGTAGGAGAAAAAGAAATTGAAGGTGAAGAAAAAGAGCCCCCAGAACATCCACAGAAGGAAGTTAGCAGCAGCTTTTGAAAACCTCAACAAGCTTCTTAAAGTGTTTGAAGACATGGGTCCCAACACCAAAGGTTTTCATTAATAGAGAGGAATTTCATGGTGCATTATCTGAGAATATATGTTGAAAAAAAAGAAACAAACCAAGCAAACCACCATGGACATATTTCTGAAGAGTGACACTGCCTTAACAGAGCTTCTGGCAGGTCCTTCAGAAAGTATTACAGAAGAAGACATTGTTATCATGGAGGATGAGAGCTCTGTGCATGTAATTGCCCCTGTAGACTTTTCAGTGGGACAAAATGTGGAGATGAAAGACAGTGTTTATGATGATCCTGACCCTGTGTAAGTCTAATATGTTTTTGTTTCTCAGTTATTAACCAAAGAGTTTAAAAATTATTAAAAAATAGAAAAAAAGCTTACAAAATAAGGATGTAGAGAAAGAAAATACTCTTTTGTGCAGCTGTACAATGTGTTTCTGTTTTAAGCTGAGTATTATTAGAAAATAGTATTTTTTAAAAAAATTAAAATGTTTATAAAATAAAAAGTTGCAGTAAGTTAAGGTTAATTTATTTTTGAAGAAAAGTTTAGTGTAACTTAGGTGTACTAGTACAGTGTCTATGAAGCCTACGAGAATGTATAGTAATGCCCTAGGCCTTCACATTCACTGACTACTCACTGATTCACCCAGAGCAACTTCCAGACCTCTCAGCTCCATTCATGATAACTACCTTATACAGGTATATAATTTTTTATCTTTTTTATTATTTTATTATTATTATTGATTTTTTTTATTATTTTTACTGTACATTTTCTATATTTTGATATACAAATACTTACCATTTTGTTACAATTGCTTACAGCATTCAGTATAGTAACATGCAGGTTTGTAGCTGTACCATATAGCCTAGATGTGTACCTATGTATGTACCAGTTGGCTTGTGGAAATGCATTCTATGATGTTTGCACAATGACATAATGCCCAATGGTGCTTTTCTCAGAACATATCCCTATCATTAAGCAGTAGATGTCTGTCCTTTCATATGTGTGCCACGACACATATACACAGCCTTTTTTCAGCATTTTTATAAATATTATGAAATAATTTAAACATTTATAGGAGTAATAAAATTCTATACAAACATGAAGTATATTAATATATATGTATGCTGATGTCAAACATTTAATAATGTTTTGATGAGTGAAATAAAGCAATTACATATACTAAAATAATACCAATAAATACATATGTAAATTTACTACATGTACATTTTAAATATTTTAAAATAAAACTTTTGGAACTTCATATAACAAGTGTTTGTCAGTTACTTCCTGGGGTAGGTTCAAATTTTAGTCTTGGATCAGGAGACATTTTGTAACATATACTTTTTATATTTTTGAGTTTTTATATGCCACAATCATGTTATTTCACTAGTACCATTTTAAAATTTTTGCCATAAATCATATAAGAAACCATGAGGGCAGAGAGAGAGAAAGAGGTACATTGAGACAAAAACAGATATGAGAGACAAGGAGAGAGTGACAGAGAACTGAAGTAAGGGAAAAAAGTAGTAGGTGAAAATAGCTTCTTTCTGACTCTAGGGCACAAACTGAGTGCATTGATTCTGTGTGATTTACACAGATACTCTGATCCCATTAGGAATCTGGAGAAAAAAAAGGATTTATTATTCTAAATAAAGAAGATGTGATCATCTTTTTTATTGGGATACTAAGGTATTTTCATTGTACAAGAGTGAATAATTTGTTTCTATCACATAGAATTGTAATCTCAAAATAGTCGTGAAAGAAAACCAGTTATAATTTTCAGCATTTTACTAGAAAACAAATTAAACCTACAAAACTCTATTTCAATTCCACTTCCAATGTCTCTAACAATGGATTATGTGATTATGTAGGAGGCTGCACAATGAAGCTTTCAGCTGTTACATGTTTTGAAAATACATTTTTAAAATTAAAAGGCTATAGAACTGAAATATATTTGCTTTTATACCAAAAATAGCAGTGGACTTATAAACAGAAGGAAAATTTTATATCTGTATCAAAAAGTATTATTTCTGTGATATCTCAATTAAATTTTGTTCTCATATTATAGAATGATCAAAATATTAAAACAATTGTACTTTAGAAATAAGTATTTCCTGAAGTAACCTAGGAACTGGCAGCAAATCCTAGTACAAAAACAAAATGCAATTTTATCTAGTGATTTTCTTGAGATTAAGAAGTACATTGAAAAATCTATATCCATTATTCTCTGATTAAAAATGTATTTGAGATTATTTTCTTTTAAAATCATTTGCTTTGGGAAGAATGTATCAATCTACTCTTATTTTCTACAAATGCTTCCTAAGGTAGAATATGACAGTAAATCATAAAATGAAAAGGGATTTACCATTAGTATCTACATAAGTCCATATGCTTATTTTGCAAACATTCCAGGCCATGAAGACATCATTGCTGTGTTGTAATAAGAATAATAACTAGCTTATATTCTAGAAATATTATTCTAGCTTTTGGGTAGAGATTGAATCAGAGTGAAAAACAAACAAAAACAAATGTGACATTTTGTCCTTAAGTCTAGTTGTACACTGGGTTGAACATATTAAATTTCTCAACCTATGAGTTCCATATTTCTAAAAAAAACTTTTGAATTTCTTTTTTTTTCTTTTTAAAAATAAATTTATTGGGGTAGCATTGGTTTTGTAGAGTATATTGGTTGCAAGTGAACGCTTCTATGATACATGATCTGTATGATCTCCCACCATCATATATTTGGTGCCCTTTACTACCCACCACTCCCTTCCTTCTGGAAACCATCATATTGCTATCTGTGTCTAAGATGGTTTTTTTTGTTTGTTTGTTTGTTTTCCTTCTCTGTTCATTTGTTGCTTTCATTTTTACATACCACATGTGAGTAAAATCATATGATTCTTAACTTTTTCTGACTGACTTATTTTGCTTAGCATGATATTCTCAAAGACTATCCTTGTCACAAATGGAGGTATTTCATCTTTTCTTATGGTAGGGTAGTAATCCATTGTAGATATGTAGATAAGTTGTGGAGAAAAAGGAACCCTCATTCACTGTTGGTGGGTATGTAAACTGGTACAACCACTATGGAAAAGAGTATGGAGGTTCCTCAAAAAATAAGAATATAGGTACCATATGAACAGCAACCCCTTTTCTGGGTAACTACCTGAAAAATTTGAAAACATTTATTCACAAAGATATATGCTCCCCTATGTTCATGGCAGCATTATGCACAGTGGAAACTTTTATATTTCTAGTAGCCTATGTTTCATGATAAACCCAGAGTAGCAGAATCTTCCAAAAAGTCTCTTAAATTACAAATATGGCCCAAATCCTTCATAAATAGCAGGATAAAGTAAGAATATTCCTCTATTTTTCAATTGAACATGGGATATTTTTCTTTAGAATAAAAAACTGACCCAAATGGTGTTCAATAATAATGACTGTCTTGAAATAACTAGAGATTTACGTATCATTGGCTCTATTGGCTCTTTCTGCTTGGGAAACTGAATTTTTTTTTCTTTTTAAGAATAACTCTTTAGTGTGAAATTAATTACTTGTTCTTGAGAAATTTTGTTTGATTATTTAACAATGGAAAGAGAAATCCATGATCAAGTATGTATATAATTATAAATTGTACAGGCAAAATACTTTAATGGTTTGGGCTAGTTTGGAGAAGTAGTAATGGGAAAAAAATGAATGTGCTGACATGGCAGACATTAAAGGGTATGTAGTGGTACTTTAATTCTACCATTCATTACCTACTTTGTCCATTTTTATATATTAATAAATGCAAAAACTATTAGAAATGGGCCTAAAATAATACAGAAATTGTTTTTCTCTTTTTATTCTATTTTAACAATGAGTAAGTTTATAGAATTTTCACACCTACAAATGTTTTCATTTACATCACCACAGCCAATATGGTGTAGACCTAAATCCATACTTCAATTCTTTTACTTGCTTATGCCTTCAGCTATAAAAAGATAGACTCTTGTCTTCAAAACATAGTGAGTTTCCCATTATTGTGGCTGTCACACTAAAGCAGGATGGCCACTTGATGAGGATATCACTTGATAAAACACTGAAGTTCTTACATCTCAAATATTGTGATAATATACAGTAGAATAAAAAATATCTAATAAAATCACCCTTCTCAATATTTTAAACTATTTTCCTCTCTTTTATTTGTATTATAGAGTTTGAAACAGATGGCTTAGTGGTTCTCAACCTTCCTAATGCCGCGACCCTTTAATACAGTTCCTCATGTTGTGGTGACCCCGAACCATAAAATTATATTCATTGCTAATTCATAACTGTAATTTTGCTACTCTTATGAATCATAATGTAAATATCTGATATGCAGGATGTATTTTCAGGGGTCGCGACCCACCGGTTGAGACCTGCTGGCCGTTAGAGTAACCTGAAGGGCAGGAAAACGTGAAATTCAAGATTGGTATTGATTGTGCCTATGTCAGTGGACAGGAATGTAACGATTACTCCAAATAGTAAAGACCGAAGGGGTTAAGCTCCTGCCAGGAGCTGGTTGCCAGTCCCAATGTCCCAGTGTGCCACCATTTGACACAAGTGTTAAAGGTTGCCGACCACTTAAGTTAGAGCAATCATTTGTATCAACATGGTTTCCTGTCTTCACTGATTACCAATAGGTTGGTTCAATTCAAATACATCTTATTAAAATATGATGCTGAAAAACTTTATAAATAAAATGATTTATTTAATTGTTCTTGGAATTAAGTATAATCTCATTCAGATAATAAATAAATGCCTTTGTAAAGTGTAAAGGTAGTACTGTTGTCTTCTTGTAATGACGAAGGTGCTTACTATCAGTAAGAAATACAGCTTTGTTAGAGGAACCTTGAAAAAAAACACACATTTTTCCAATAACATTTTTCATTCTAATAAACCACTATTTATAAGATTAAATTAATGGAGTGATAATATAGTTATAGTTTTATGATAATTTTAAGGCAAGCCATTGTCAACATTAGTGAACAGAATTTATGACCTTTTTAAAAAATTTGATGGATGACTCAATTTGAAATTTTAATAATTTTATTGAAATACTATTAAAATAAATGTCTTGTGTTTTCACAATGTGTAGAAAAGAAATATGCTGGAATTATGACATTCAAGGGATTCATTTTTATGAATGGAAAATAGACTCAAACTTGAGATTATGCTAAATAGATCATGAGAAACGGGGTTCTTGTCTTGTGGTTTTAAAAGAAACCCTTTACGCCCTGGCCAGATTGGCTCAGTGGATACAGCATCGGGCTTCGGACTGAGGGGTCCCAGGTTTGATTCTGGTCAAGGGCACATGCCCAGGTTGCGGGCACATCCCCAGTAGGGGGTGTGCAGGAGGCGGCTGATCAATGTTTCTCTCTCATCGATGTTTCTAACTCACTATCCCCCTCCCTTCCTCTCTGTAAAAAATCAATAAAATATATTTTTTAAAAAATAAAAAAATAAAAGAAACCCTTTACTTTATTTCATTATAAAAATTACATAATTACTGAGTTAGTGAATATTGAGTATACTGAATAATGTTTTTGCCATTGCCCAATGTCAATATGAATATGTTTAGTTTATTACTAAAATGAAGATGATTATCCTCAAATGCATATTTTTGGCATTTAAAATAATATTACAGACAAATTAAAAATTCATAGTGCAAGATTAAAAGGACAGGGACAAAAACTGCAATTGGGTACAAGAGGAAATAATTATCTTTTTATAGCAATTCTTCAAAAGGCCCAAGGACTGAAGATAGAATGAGTTCACTTCATTCTTAAAATGAAAGCCTTTAGGGATTAGTTGACAATTTTTTCTTAGGCATCTGGAAATAGACCCGGAATTAATGGCAGGCCATCAGAGTAACTGAATTCGGAGCATACCATCAATACATTAGTAAGGTAATGGAAAAATAGAGCATATTGATATAGAAAAAAAGATTCAGTTATCAACTTGGAAAGATAAATGAATAATAATTTTCATCTGTATGTGAGTTTTCAAGTATCTAATATTACCCCAAATATCTCCAGAAACCTAAAATTCTGAAGAATAAATATAAACTTCTAAAGCATGGAAGAGAAAGTTTGTTAAACAAAAATCATCTAGAAATATATTAATTCATATAATTATAAATTACATTTAGTAAAAAAAATTTCCCACCACAATTATCCTCCCTAAAAGTGTTTTAGTAGGAAAATTTCCAGATGTACTTATCTTTGCCATGAATGCCTTCAGTATATATCTAGTAGAGACAAACAGCTGGATAGATGTTTAAAATCATATTTCATTCATAGCTGGTGGTGGGGAGTTGGCATAATTTGGGATGTTTTAATGATGTTTCCCTCTTTTTAGTTCCATATATGTACACTAATGATATTTATTAAAGTGTAATTTTTAAAATATTAAGAAATATATCTCCTATAAATTGATTCATGAAAATTTATTCAACTAATTAAATGATGGGGCATGTGAGTATACATTGAATAAATTAATGAAGAGCTATTACTATATAATTGCTCCATTAGATACAAAATTGGTTGAAGTCCAACAGTCCATAATCTATAATCATTTGGATTACCTGTTCCACCTGACAGGAATTAATTCCTTTACTGAGGAAATCTCCTATCAAGTCTGGGACTACAAATCAGTAGTAAACAATGTCATGCACAAGTCATTCTCCTAGATAATCCTTCAGTTACCTTTCAATATAAAACATCAAAAAAGATAACTTTTTTCTTTAAGTTTCAGAGTTGTTTTGTTTTGTTTTTGTTTTTTTTACTTTTTATCACCTTGAGATCATAAGTAATCTTGAAAGATTATTTTTGTTCACAAAAATGTTTGTGGGTTTAGATTTGACCTGATTAGTTCAAAGTACTTAAAACCTCCGAAAGGCATTGCGATTGTCCTTTTACTGTTTAATATACAAATGGGTGTTATAAGAGTATTCACTAACCATACAAGTCTTCTTGAGTTTGCTCTGTAAAGCTAGGGCCATTCCGTATTGGCCAAGTACAAATGCCAGAGGACTAACTATGGTCCCGAAATTCTGATACCGAATCTCAGGTTGGGTTTGGAAAAGTTTGGCTTATTTGATCATCTATTCCAAAGCTAGAAAACCAATTCTGCCAGAGTTCATGTGCGGTCCTCATGAATTTGGGTAAATTCCTCTTTTCATTTTTTTTCCTGTAAGAAATAGACTTTATTAGGCACAGAAGGTGATTAGTGGGCAGAGATACACAATGGCTAGTGGGCTTCCTCCCGAGCCGGAGCACAGCGTCCCAGGGGAAGGACAGTGGCGTGTGTTTGTTCTGCCCCGCCCCTCAAGGCTGCATGCGGATGGCCCCATCCAGCCGGATGACCTCTCCGTTGATGAACCGGTTCTCGATGATGGACTGTACCAGGTGCGCGTACTCATCAGGGTGGCCCAGGCGGCGGGGGAAGGGCACCTGGTTGGCCAGGTAGTTGCACATTTTCTCGGGGAGGGTGGTCATCAGCGGGGTGCCAAACAGGCCGGGAGCGATGGTTATCACGCGGATGCCCAGGGGCGCCAGGTCCCGGGCAATGGGCAG
>NW_005354109.1:11287-14879 GCF_000412655.1 Myotis brandtii
CTCCCCTCCCCTCCCCGCTCTTCTGCAGGTGCTGCCCGCTGCTTCCCTGCCAGGAAACAACTTCTTCGCTGCCCGTGAGAGTGGCACTCCGCAAACCCGGTATTGGGTGAGAGCCATCTGAGAGATTTAGGGACATTTTCATATATATACTATGTGGCAAAATATGTCACAATATCCCCGGTGAGTGGGGCTCAAAGCACCAGATTCGCAGATAAAGTCAACGCATTTCTCAATAGTGGGATTGCCATGCTTGATTGCAGTAAATGAGAATCATTCTCGATTGTGACAATTTGTCCGATCAGATACTGGTAAATAGGACGACAGGTTTCATTGAATGGATGCAAATGACTCTCTTGCCCTAAAATGTAAGGAAACTCAAAAAAGTTGCTTGTTTCTGAATTCTGGGCAAGGGCAAGAGGAGGTAGGGGTCAGTGACAACCAGATACCATTAAAATGTTTTATTTCCGTTTAAAAAATATAGTCCACTAAATTGAGGCTTAGAGATAGTGATTTCATCGATCCATAAAAATAGAATATTAAAAATATCATCAATAATATTCCACACAAATAACAGCAGTTAAATTGCACTTGTCGGTTATTTAATCCTGGGGAATTAATTCTGTTGGATTGGGGATCAGCAGTGTGTTTTCATTTGTTTCTGGACAATAAAGACATTTCTATGTAATGTCTCACTCAACTGGTATATCAGAAAGTTGTCTAAGCCATGTCAGCTTGGACACCTGTATACAACAGCCTACCCTTTGCAGTATCAGTAGTTCAAAGTATCTAATACTGTTCTTTCCATAATGCAGTGTGATTGTCCTTTTGTTGTTTAATATACAAATCCTAGATGCAGATTATAGCAGAGCCTTCAGGCCACCATCAGAAGGAATCAAAAACCTGTTTGATAATGATAATAAATGTGGTCAATTTCTTGCCAACAATATAAGAACATAGAAGAGTAAAATTTTTTATTGGGGTGAAGTATATAGCTATGTGCTAAGAATTTGATCCATGTTTCCTGTGAAATTAAGAACGAACCACGGATTACAAAGTCATTGACAAATCTTCAAGGTATTTTATAGAAATATTTCTATTAATAATATAATTCTTCAAACTTAGCTTTGGTAGTCTCAGCACCTTTTCTGATTCGACAATTCCTATGCAGGTCTTAAATTGTATTTTGCTAATTTAAAACCATGGAAGACAACAAACAAATCTATATCTAGTATCACTTTTAGAAAGTGAAAAAGGAGTTTTATATCACTTCAAGGGGGTTTTCTGGGAAACATGAGATGTTTTGGTGTAAACATTTTACTTATAATTTTCATTTTTTTCTGAAGTGCAGGGCCTGCTCTTCTGACAATCCTATATAATAAAAGGCTAATATGTAAATCAACCGAATGACTGGTCGCTATGACGTGCACTGACCACCAGGGGGCAGACGTTCAATGCAGGAGCTGCCCCCTGGTGGTCAGTGCGCTCCCACAAGGGGTGCCCCGCTCAGCCAGAAGCTAGACTCATGGCTGGCAAGCGCAGCGGCAGTGGCGGGAGCCTCTCCCCAGCAGTGAAATGCATGCGGTCTATCCGTCGGTGGTCCTACGAGATGTTTCGAAATGAACGTGCAATCCGATTTGTTGTCATGGTCACACCTGAAGACCTTAAAGCCAATGCAGGTGAGTTATTTGCATTAAGAAAGCATCACTCTAGAGCAGCCGTGGGCAAGGATCCGGCCCTTTTGAAATGAATAAAACTAAAAAAAAAAAGACCGTACCCTTTTATGTAATAATGATGTTTTTGAATTTATATTAGTTCACACAAACACTCCATCCATGCTTTTGTTCCGGCCCTCTGGTCCAGTTTAAGAACCCATTGTGGCCCTCGAGTCAAAAAGTTTTCCCACCCCTGGGCTAGGCTTAGAGACCCCTCCTCTGCCCCCCACCCCGCAAGTGCATGAATTTCGTGCACCAGGCCTCTAGTAAAATCAGAAGCATAGAAGACACTGAGGAATCTCAAAGGGAGGTGAGGATGGGTGAATGGGAAGAGATTAACCAAATAATTTATATGCATATATGCACACCCATGGACACAGACAATAGTGTGGTGGAGGCCTTGGTTGGGGGCAGGTGCAGGCTACAAGGGGTCAATGGGGGGGAGAAGGGGACATATGTAATACTTTCAACAATAAAGATAAATTTTTAAAAAAGATAGAGCATGGATACCTGGGCAACAAATTAGAAGGAAACATATCTTTTATATGATAGGAAACTGTTCTATTTTTTAAAATGAAGGGAATGATAAAGTTATCTCAAAAAGATAAAATCATTTTGGTAGGCCATGGAATCTCTACTATTTCTAGGCAGATTGCACAGAAGGTAAAAGAGGATCATTTATCATTTTAACAGTGTGAAAGTCAAATTCTAGTTTGGCATCAATATTTGGCAGTAAACTCTTCATGGCATCTAAAAAATAAGCACATCAAACTGAGCCAACTTTGGCAAAACTACACAACCCTTGTATCTTTACAGATCCAGATATTTTAAACTAAAACAAGCAAAAATCCCCTTCTGTGAGTATTGGAAACATTTTTATAACCATTCAGCTTTTGCTTTTCACTATCCTCTTTCATATTATGAAATAAACAAACACATTAGACTACTCGTTTTATATGAATTGATTAAAAAACACATTTTATTACTTTGTGTCCACATTTATGCTTCTGGATCATCATTTTCCCTAGGATAATCTCAACTATTCATGTTAATTATAACTTTTAACCAAAAGAAATCATATCAATTTCAGAGAAAATGCTTAGAGATGGTTCATTAAGAAATGTCTATCATACTCAAGCATCCTAGTAGACTATCAAAATTCATGAATATGTACAACGCAATTTTCTACTGCTACATACATTTTTAAATATCTTTTTAAGGTAGAAAATAAGCATCTTTATTTAGGTGACCCAAAGGGAGAGTCTCTTGAAACACATAAAAATAAGAAGCAAAATTTATGTTTATAATTATGCTTAGTAATCAATGTTTTAGTACTTACCATTACTGAGTAATTAAACAGATATCCAAAGAATATTTATATATTAACTTTATTTAACATTTACTCACACTTTTAGGTTATTTTAAATATTATAAATAATGTTTAAACTAATACATAACAAATACAATTAATGCTATAAAATGTTTATTGGAATTATTATCCAATTTTGTTAAACACTGATTTCCTTCTTCAAATTCTCAAAAATGTAAATAACTGTCAGCTTATTTGATCAATAAACCAATATAAAACATTTTTGACATTCAGTCTAAAGAGGATATTTTATGATAAAAAAAATCTTATGAATATAAAATCTAGTGTTATACTTAACTAGAGGCCCAGTGCATGAATTCGTGCATGGGTGGGGTCTGGCCAGCCCACCCCATTGGGGCTGATCGGAGTCAGGCTGGCCTGGGGGAGGGGCCTCAGGAGGTTGACCAGCCGGCCCCATCCCCAATCGAGTTGGTTGGCTGGTCGCAGTGCACGTCATAATGATCCGTCATTCTGGTTGTTCTGGTCGTTTCTATTGTTCCAGTCGCTTGCA
>NW_005354109.1:14922-34988 GCF_000412655.1 Myotis brandtii
GATAAAAGACATATGCTGCTTTTTTATTTATTTAGAGCAAAATTATTAAATCTTTCTAATTTGTCCAAAGATACATTTTAATTATGTTAATCTGAATTCATAACGTTATCTTTTTTAATTAATTTTTTAAAATTACAGTTTACAATCACTAGTATTTTATATTAGTGTCAGGTGTGCTGTATAGTGATTAGACAATCATATACTTTGCAAAGTGTTCCCCATGATATTTCTAATATGCAACTGACACCATATATAATTATTACAATATTATTGACTATATTTCTTATGCTGTACTTTATATCCTCGTGACTATTTTGTAACTACCAACATAGAATGTTTCTGAACAAGGAGTTTCAGTAAGAAAGTTTTATTTTTTATTCAATCATTTTATAATATTAAAAATTCTGTTTCTTTAATTTCTGTGAATTTTGAAAATACATACTCTTCATATATCAATATAAATAGAGCTCTTTTAATTTAAAATATATGATAATCTAATTTATTAATACTGTTCAGATATAGCAAAATTATTCACACTCACCTTTAAAAAGGTAAACACTTTCCTCAATGACACACCCAGAAAAGTGT
Source organism: Myotis brandtii (assembly GCF_000412655.1). NCBI lineage: Eukaryota > Metazoa > Chordata > Mammalia > Chiroptera > Vespertilionidae > Myotis > Myotis brandtii. Next base: position 15,511 of record NW_005354109.1, read on the forward strand.
AGAGAACCCTCGGCTTCAGAGCTGCAGCTTTAGCCACAAATAAAAGGTGAACCTAGTCAAGACCTCAAAAACTTGCTCTCCTTCCCAGTTAACAAACAGATATCTAAAGAATAATAAATACAGACTAGATTCTCTGTCATCTTTCATGTGACAGAGGATTGATCTCCATTGTCTATTGACAAAGATCATCAAATGGTCAACCATAATACTCAATGTCCATTTATGTTTCCCACAGGTAAAAAATAAATTTTCAGTCTGTATGAAACAGAAACAAACAAAAATCATAAACTAAAAACACACACAAAACTTTGAGATTCCCAGAGTCATCAAACTAAATAAAGATGTCCTCAAGATTAAATAACCCAGTAAATACATTCACTTTTCTGCATGGCAGTGTACTTGGCCCCATCAGGTGGGCTCAGTTGCATGTTTTAGTGGATGACCTACAAAAGTGCTAATTTTCAAAAGATTCAATAACATGACTTCCATGTAAATATAAAATGAACATGTTTCACATATTTTTAACTCTTTAATTAATGAGATGAACCATTAAGAATATATTAAGACTGGTCCAAAGAGCATTCGGCAAGTTTAGGTAGGTAGGTAGATAGATAGATAGATAGATAGATAGATAGATAGATAGACAGATAGATAAATACATAGATGCATAGATGGTTGAGAAAGGAAGAAAGAAACTGAAAGGAAAGAGGAAGGAAGGAAGGCCTGAAGGAAGGAAGGAAGGAAGGAAGGAAGGAAGGAAGGAAGGCTAAGATATAGAGATAGAGGTAAAGGTATGTATAATTTAACAAATAAATGTTTGGATAAGACAGTTTCATTAACTGCAACTAGGCCCATAAACTATAATTTTTGGTATCATGTGTTCTGTTACATAGAAATTATTTGCATCTCCTCCTGATAAAATTCTGCTGGTTGAGTTGTAGTTTCACTAAGTGTGAGAACTTTAATCAAAGTTTTTGCCCTTGTATGATGTGAGGGTGGAACAAACTTTCCTCTACCCTCAATGTACTTCTGGCTGTTCTAATAATCAAATAGACATGAGAAAGATTAGCAAGAGATAATAACCAGATTTAATACATACATATGTATGAGAATCCCACATACATGAGAGACTCAGAGACCCAGTAGGCATGAGAGGTTAAGAAATAGAAAGATACCATCTGTATATATAAAAGCCTAAGCAACCATTATGACTGGACGACTGGACAACTGGACAACCTAGCTATGACATGCACTGACCACTAGGAGGCAGATGCTCAACACAGGAGCTTCCCCCTGGTGGTCAGTGTGCTCCCACATCCCACAGCCAACTTCCTGTGGCCGGCCAATCTCCTGCGGTCCATCCCCCCGCTGGCAGGCCCCAATCAGCCAGATTGGGACTGGGCGAGATGGTCCCGATCAGCCCCAATTGCCGGCCAGGCCGAGGGACCCCACCCATGCATGAATACGTGCACTGGACCTCTAGTGGGTACATGAGGCAGGTTGAGCTAGAGATGACTTAAATTGCTTCAGGGGTTTCAAAGGGTCATTGCAGATGCTCAGTAAATAGAAGTTTTTCCTGCCCTACAGATAGGTCAAAAGAGATTATCTCTGACAATGGCTTATTATGGTTAATGCCTTTAATTCAAGTTCTTCTAGGTCAGGGGTGAACTTCTGGCGCACAGGCCATATAAGCCCCACAGAATCATTTGGTCTGGCCCTGCCAAGGCATTAGGGGAGAGTTAATTAAATGTTTGAACAAATATAGCAGGCTAATTTTTAGATTGATAATTTTGTACGGCCTGCGAATGATGTTATAAATATCCAAATGGCCCCTGTCAGAAAATAGGTTCCCCACCCCTGTTCTAGGTGGTTAAGGAAGGGGCAAAAGTCTCTCGTCAGCTGGAGGCTAATATTACCTTTTGCTAGAAACAATCTGCATATCACAGAGGCACATTGTGGAGTGACTCATTCTGGACCCCCACAATGACATTATGAGGAGGTGCCACCACCTTTATGCCTTATTTCTAGGTTTCTGACAGATTTTCTAAAAATGATCAAATAGATTACATAATCTAATGACTAATTTTCTAGAATAAATTAAGCAGACATTTATAATCCTTTTATTCATTTCTTTATTGTCATCAATCAGCATAAGCTACTGAGTGGCCTGCCTTGTTCTCTATGTATAGCAACTGGTGTGTGTAGGTTTGTGTGTGAGTATGCATGCATACTTTCACAAGAAGAAATAATTTGAAATCTCCAAATCAGAGTATGCTGCTTTCAGGTCTCTGAAGACCAGACATCCCCAATATGGAGTATTTACATTCATCAGAACATATTCATTTCCTCAGCAAGTGAGTGGCAAGAGGACATTTCACTTGTTACTATAAAACATTTTAAAATTTATTCTATTCAGGTTCAAAAATATTTAGAAGACTCAGAGATGGAATAAGACAAAGTTTCTCCGAGGAAACACTTATCTTGCTACTACTAGTTTAATTATTGATCTCATTGGAAATTACTTAATGCATTTTTTAAAATTCATTTTGAAAGCAAGATAATCAAGAATCTAAATCACATATAATTTGAGCTTCTCCATAACTTGGTTTTCTAGCCATAGAGCCTCAACTGCTTAATTCTGGTAGGACTATTGCTTTCTGATGACAGGTACAGCAATTGCAGATTTAATTGCACAATGGAAGTGTTACAAGGCCAACCTAGACAATTCTTTCTTATTTCAGAATAGAAAAAACTAATAGCCAATGGTTTAGGTGAATGTCAATTTTATGGAGTCACTTAAGGATTCCTCACATAAGGGGAATTTTCAGTTATTTATAAGCAAGTAAGGGAGTTTACTAACATGAAAAGATATGTTCTCTTGCAGTCCACAACAGCTTTACCCTTTCCCCTCTTGGAAATAAAAATAATGTCTAGAATCTGAAGTTGTTTGCTGTTAGAATAACAAAGATTTAACTTGTTGCCTTTTCCCTTTATGGTGACAATTGATAGGATAGCAACCCTATTTTTTTATTATTTCACTTGCCACTTAGAATCAAATAAGAGTAATTTTTTGGTTTGAAAAACAACAGAAGAATATATTAACTTTTTGCTACAACCAACAAATCTAACTTTCCACCTCTAAAAGAAATATTAAATAGCTCTGGAGTGTATCAATGGACAGTGTATAATGGCCTATATCTTCTTTTGGTAATTCTTTAGCAAAGATTCATTTACCTGATGAAAGACATTGTGGAAAAATAGAATCTGTGACAGCAGTTTCTTTGGACTTGTCAGAGGGGTTCTGTTGTCCTTCAAACAGAACTTAACCAAGGGCTTTACTAAAGTCTGTCTGGTTCAATGAGTATCCTTTGCCCATTGGGATTTAATCAGGCTTATTTTATCTAATCAGATTTTCTCATTATACTACTTTCTCAAATGAAAGGTTAACCTTCACCAGCTTGATGGGTAGACTTGGAAGAACATCAGAAGAGCCCTTGCATACTTTTTCAAGTCTGCACTAGAACAGGAAGGTACTAAAAACATGAACATGGTATTTAAGAAAAATAATACCATAAAAAAAACAAGAAGAATAGCATTTATGCCAATAAAGCATCTATGCTTGTGTATATATTTATTATAAGGATATTTTGAAAATAGAGGATGAAAACATCTTGATATACAGGTTGGCTATAATATCACATTCAGTTATGGAAGATTGTCTGTTAGGCCCTATGAAACATTTATTGGTTACATTTGTTTCCTATTTCTTCTACTTAAAAAATTACCCAAAGTTTGTGGGCCAAAACAACACCAATTACTCATCTGAACAGTGCTGGAGCTCAGAAGTCAGCAGTAGGGCTGCATTCCTTTGGTTCTAGGGGGCAATCTGCTTCCTTGCCTTTTCCAACATCTAGAGACCACCTGCATTTCTTTGGCTCTTGACCCTTTCTCTATCTGCAAAGCTGGCAGAGTAACATTTTCAAATCTCTCTCTGCTTTCTGCCCCCACTTATAAGGACCCTAAATAATCGTGGATAATCTTCCCATCTCAAAATCCTTCCTTACATTTGCAAAAATATATCATTATAATGTGTCATTATATCATTTGAAAGGAATATATAATTTACATAATGTACATATGTATATGCATGTATACATGCACATCTACACTAATAAAAGACAAAGATGCTAATTTACCTTACCTTCACTATGCCCACCAGCCAATCAGAGCAACTATATACAAGTTAACCCAACCAAGATGACAGTTAATTTGCATGTACCGGCTGGGAGTGAAGACTGAAGATAATGTAGAAGGAAGCCAAGTGCTGCAGAAGGGAGCAAAGTAGAGGTGGCGGAGACAGGAACGGAGCCAAGGCAGCGGGAGGTGGGAGCGGAGCCAGGGCGCTGCGGGGTGGCCAGGGCGCGGTGGGCGGGGCGGGAGGCAGGCGGCAGTGGGGAGACAGAATAGGCCCTTGATGTCAGGGAAAGGCAGGACCTGAGCACTTGGCGCAGAGGGATAGGACAGGCTCCATGGGAGGGAACAGAGCGGAGCTGCACTCACACTGAGCCTCAGACTTCAGTTTCCTGGTGTGTTAGGTGGCTCTCCCCATCTTCACTGGGTTGCAAGGTTCAGCTCAAAAGATTGACAGCCTCCAGGGTGGTTGGGAAGGCAGTTGGGAGGGGAGGTGAGGCCAGTGGGCAAGCGGATTTGCTGGAGGTGGGGCAGCAGGGCTCCCGGGTTGGCTGGATTCGACAGGGTGGGGCTAACCTTTGAGAGGTGTGAGGAGGAGTGTAAGGGAGTGTGCACTTGTGTGTGCCACCGGCCTGCCAGCTTTACTCTTGCACGCGACTGTGGTGGCGGTAGCAGTTACTACCGGAGCCCAGACAGAGCAGAGGCCAGTGGAGCAGAAGGACATCCCGGCATCCTGATACCAGATGGCGTGGCCCACAGGTCATGGCCAAAGGGGAGGGCACTGAGAGCGGCTCCACAATGGGGCTGCTGCTTACAGGCATCCTCCAAGTGGGTGAACGCCAGGCCCAGGGAAGGTGAGAACCTGGCATCCGGTGGAGGGCAAGGGGCGGCAGCATCCCGGAGCATGCAAGGTGTCGGGGGCAGTGGACATGGCCCTGATGGCAGGCTAGGCCTAGGGGACCCTACACACGCACGATTTAATCGTGCGCTGGGCCTCTAGTAAACAAATAAAAATCTTAAGAGAGCCCATGATCACCGCAATGGCCAAAGCTGAAGTGGGCTGGGGTTGGCCAGTCACTCAGTTCCTCTCAATTCCCATTTGCATGATTTACTTCCTCTGGATACATAGATACATATATATATATATATATATATACACACATACATAATGTGATAACAAAGCAGATATTTAAAAATATCCTCTAAAACATCTTAATGTTTACTTGATATTTTTCTTGAATACATGTCTTAATTTACTTAATTCTTTTTTTTGTTATTCTCTTTTTTTCAACTTTATATCTGCAGGACAAACATCTCTAGAAATAAATAATAAATAAATAATTTCTCATTCTTTGGATTTCCCCCTCATGAATAGGTCTCAGAAGTACAATGATTTGGCTACAGACAATTGATAATTTGAGCATACTAATATTTTCCCTTATGTTTTTCTTAAATAGATTGAAATAAGTTGTAGTTAAATCAAAAATAAATGACGATAGTATGACTATGTGGACAATGATAATAGTAATTATAGGGATAATACTGTAGTAGCTCTACTTTCAAGATTACCCAACCCTCTTGAATCACACCTTCTAGTTTTCCAACTCTTATATATTTTCTTCCCTTGAATCTAGGGTGGTTCTATGACTCATTTGTTACAAAGGGAATATATTTCACATGATGATGTGTGGCTTCAATGGCTAGATTAAAATATTGTCATAGCTTATTCCCTGTCCTCAGGAACCCAGCGACCATTTGAGAAAACCATTTATCCTGAGATTGCTATGTTGCAAGAAGTTCAAACTGCCAAGTGGAAAGTTCAAATGGAGAGAGAGAGACACTTAGCTAGTACCAAACTATTCCTAATATTATAGATGAGGTACAAGACATGTGAATCTAGAAGAAGTCATTTTAGATGCCCGACCCAGTTGAGCCTTCAGATAATTTTAGCTTAGCTACCAACAGATTGCATGAGGAGACCCAAGTAAGAATTACCTCACTGAGCTCAGTCAACACACAGAACCATGAGAGATAAAAAATAAATCATTGTTTTGAGCCACCAAGTTTTGTGGTGTTTGTAAACACTAGTAGATAACCATAAAATAATAATAATAGTAGCAAAATAAAATATATATATTGAGGATTTATTATATTCCAGACATGGTACGAACTTTACAAACATTAACTAATGTCATTTCCAACTACCGTGACATGTACACCATACTTTTATCTTTAATAAGTAATAAAATGTAGGCTTAAAAAGTTTTGTAACTCGGTGTAGGTCCCAGACAATAAGTAAGAATGAGCTTTATCTCAGATCAATAATCTAACTCTGCTTTGGATCTTGTCTTTATCAAAGTATCTAAGCCACATGTTTCAACGTTTTTCATCTCATGGCACATGAAAACTAATTAGTAAAATTCTGTGGCACACCAAGAAATATATTTTTTTACCAACCTGACAAAAATAGGTATAATTTTGATTCATTCACACTGGATGGCTATTGTTGCGCTGGCTGTTGTCATTTTTTTTTTATTTGATGATTAATGGAAAAGAGGTCAGTGCCCCTGTCTAAATAGTCAGGTATTGCATGTTTTAAAAATTCTTGCGGCATATCCGTTGAAAATTGCAATTTCCCTTAATAGCATTTATAATTTTCAAAGTTTATTAGTTAACAATGAATTCACACATGGTATTGTGTTTTATATATTTACTTAAACATTTATATTATAATTTGCATACAACAGTATATTAATTTGGATTGGACAGAATAGTGATACGACATTTGAATAACTTACGATGTGATCTCCACACTAAGTCTAGTAACTATCTAACACCATGCAGTTATTACAATGTTATTGACACTAAATTCTGCTCTGTAAACTCTCTCTCTCTGTTTTACTTATTTTATAACAGGAAGTTAGTACATTTCATTCACTTTCACCTTTTCTATGCTCCCCCACTCTGATGGCAACCATCAGAGGACAGGAATAGGCATTTTTACAACGAAGACAAACAGATGGACAAGGATATATGAAAAAGATACTCAACATCACTAATCATCAGAGAAATGCAAATCAAAACCACAATGAGATACTACCTCACACTTGTGACTATAATAAAATAATGAGTGTTAGTAAAGATGTGGAGAAAACGAAACCCTCGTGCATTGTTTGTGGGATTCAAAATTGGTGCAGCCACATTTGAAAACAGTATAGAGATTTCTCAATAAATTAAACATGAAACTACTATATGACACAGAAATTTCAGTTTTGGGTATTTAGCCAAAGAAAACAAAAACACTAATTCAGAAAGATGTATGCACATGGTAGCATTTACATATTATGTTATGTTCATGCTAGCATTATTTTCAGTGACCGAAATATAGAAGCAACCTAGATGTCTATCAATAGATAAATTATTACTCAGAAATAAAAATGAATAAAATCTAATATTTGTGACAACATGGAAAGACTAGAAAATAGTGTACTAGGTATAATAATTCAGAGAAAGACAAATAGAATATAATTTCACTTATATGTGGAATTTAAAAAACTAACAAAAGAACAAACACAACAAAAACAGATCATAGAAACAGAGAAAATATTGATGGTATATCTTTACCATTGAAGTGAAGCATTTTTCAGTCTAGGAGAACAGGAAATGAATTTGCTGATGTACAATAATATCAATAAAGTAATAGTGGTATTATATAAATCACTTTTCTAAATGCTTTTTATATATCTCACTAAATTCCCCCAACACTCCTATGACAGAAACTATTTTCAGCAAAATTTACAGGTAAGCATTTAAAGTATAAAAATAGTCCAAGCCTGGCCAATGTGGTACTGTGGTTGAACATCAACCCATGAACCAGGAGGTCAAGGTTCAATTCCTGGATTTTGGGCTCAATCTCCAACAGGGGTATGCAGGAGGCAGCTGATCAATGGTTCTCTCTCACCATTGTTGTTTCTCTCTCTTTCCGTTCCTCTCTCTGAAATCAATAAAAAAGAAATAATTTTAAAAATATATTCAATATCTTGCCCAATTACTAAGTGATAGAATCAGACTTTGAACAAAGGCAATCTGGCTCTAGGGCAGTCTGTATACTTAGACAGTGTACACTGTGCCACCCAAATATATTGTAATGTTAATTAAAAGTTCTGGCTCTCTTAAATTGGTTGGACCACATGGCTTGGTGTGCCCCACTGCTGTGAGGACCAGGTATGTACAGAGAGCACCTTGTCCTGGAAAACCCAGAGTGGGACAGCCCCCTGCCTGTCACACAATACATTTTTGTGGGGAACCTGATGCTAAACCATTCTTGAGGACCTGCTTCTGGTGGGGGGTTCATATGTAGCAGAGCATCTTTCTTGCTGTGATATATGAAAGTCAGCCTTTAGTACAAGGGTTTGTAAATTTTAAATTATAAAAAATAAAAGAAAAAATTGATTGGGAGCATTACAAAGTGCAAGCATTAATTTTTTTATCCTCACTCAAGGATATGTTTATTATTTTTTAATTTCCAGAGAAAGAGGAAGGGGGGGGAGAGAGAGAGAGAGAGAGAGAGAGAGAGAGAGAGAGAGAGAGAGAGAGAGGAGAGGAGAGGGAGAGAGAGAAAGGGGTATGGGAGGTTTGGGGAATGCCTTTACCTATCACTGCCATCCCAGCTTGTCTATTTTTATTATTCTTAGCCACATATATTCTCACAGGGACCATCTGAATGTATTCCTCATAAATGCTGAGAACCCACATAGGTGTCTGTTATAGAAGAGAAGAGAGAGGAGAGAAGAGAGAGAGATTTGAGAGAGAAACATCGATCAGTTGCCTCTTGTATGCCCCAACAAGGGATCAAACCTGAAACCCAGGTATATGCCCTGACCAAGAATCAAACCTGCAACCTTTTGGTTTACCATACAATGCTCCAACCATCTGAGCCACCTGGCCAGGGCACTGGTATTAATTTTTGAGAATTCAGGGAGGCAGGCACAATAGCCAATATATGGAAACAAGCTACATAACCACCAGTTGTTGAATATACAAAGAAAATGTGAAAAAAAATATATATAGTATCTACAGTAGTCTAACTCATAGAAACAGAGTAGCTTATAATAGCTTACAATACTGTACTGTGCACTTGAAAATTGTAGCTTACAATACTGTATTGTGCACTTGAAAATTGCTTAAGAGTGTAGATCTTATGTTAAGTGTTCTTACCACACACAAAAAGAATTCATGTTGTACTGAAGACTATATGTCTTGTGACTAAAAATTAAGAATACATTCAATACCACACACTTGATATGATAGATACAAAAGCTGACAAGTCTTCAAAGCACTTCTATGTCAGTTTAACTTTCAATCATCATTTCCATAAGTCTTGAGAGAAGAAGCTCCTTTTATTTTGTTGTTGCCATTATTATTGTTCTTCTTTAATCTAAAGAATAAATGAAATCCTGGAAAATTTGCAGGATATGTAATATGTACCTAGGGAATTGCAAAAAATCAAGTCCTGTCACCTACTGTGATCCTTTATTAATACGTAATAAAATCTGTATAGTGCTTCATTGATTGTCTGCTCTTTAGGCAGATTTATAATTGGAGGTAAAGGGTGAACAAGAGACACAGTATTGGTGTTTGGATTTCACGTGGCTTCAGTGTCAATAGGAAGGACAGTGATATCTCTCCATGACTTTTACTGGTGAGGCTCGACATTTTTAAGGCCCATAAATGGAACAGCAGGTACAATGTTAGGCTGAAGGAAATCATTGAATTCCATTGAAAAGATTTTATGTGTGAAACATCTAAAAGTTTTTCTATGCTTCCTTTTCTGGCCATTTTATTTTCTATTTCAAACCTAGATTCACCAACTGTATACTTATTGTACAAAAAAGCAGCAGTTTATTTGTTTAGTAAACTACCTCTTTATAAAGGAATACATCTGGAGAGTATCATGCTAAGCAAAATAAGCCAGTCAGAAAAAGACAAGTATCATATGATCTCACTTATATGTAGAATCTAATGAACAAAATAAAACTGAGGAACAAAATAGATCCAGACATGGGAAGCGTGGTACAGACTGTGGAATCTCAGAGGAAAGGGGGGAGGGGGGGCAAGAAGAGATTAACCAAACAACTTATATGCATATTAGAGGCCCGGTGCATGAAATTCGTGCACTCGGGGTGGGAGGGCAGGCCCCTCAGCCTGGCCTGCACCCTCTCGCAGTCCAGGAGCCCTCAGGGGATGTCCGTGGGGAACGGGCCTAAGCTGTCAGTCGGACATCCTTAGCATTGCTGCAGAGGTGGAAGAGGCTCCCGCCACCGCCACTGGGCTCGCCAGCCATGAGCCTGGATTCTGGCTGAGCGGCACTCCCTCTGTGGAAGTGCAGTGACCACCAGGGGGCAGCTCTTACATTGAGCATCTGTCCCCTGGTGGTCAATGTGCATCATAGCGACCAGTCGTTCCACAGTTTGGTCAATTTGCATATTAGCCTTTTATTATATAGAATATGCATAGCACAATAAAGATAAACTAAAAGAATAAAAAGGGAAATACTTCTAATTGCATTATAATACTTAGTTCCAAAAGGATACTTTATTAGTTAACTAGGAATTCTCAAACAAAGTAGCACAGACTAGGTGGCTCTAACAACAGAATGTCTCTGCTTATAGATGGCCATCTTCTTGCTGTATCTTCACATGGTCGTTCCCCTGTGCATGTTACTGTGGTATTGTCCTCTTTTTATAGGACAGCAGTCATATTAGATTAGGGCCCACCACAATGATTCCATTTAACCTTATCTCTTTAAATATCCTATCTCTAAATACAATTACCATCAGAAGTACTGGAGGCTAGAACTTCAATATATTATTTGGGTGGGAGAGGCAAATTCAGCCCATAATAGCACCCTCTCTCCACTGCTACTCAATCCTATTCACCATAGGTGTTTCATCTTTCCTATAAATTAAATACCCAACAACTCAGGAAACTGGTCCCAGGGCAAATGCTGCTCCCCTTAAATCAGTGAATGCATAAGTGTAAAAGCATCTCCAGAGAGGAAAAAATAAGTGAAATCAACAAATACCTTTCAAGGGCTTCCAAAAAGTAAGACCTCACATATATTACTAAACTCGTCTATCCTACCATCTGCTTCCAACCATAATCTCTCTATATAAAAGCCTAATATGTAAATAGACTGAATGGCAGAACAACCGAACAACCAGTTGCTATGATGTGCGCTGACAACCAGGGGGCGCACACAGAACATAGCAGGCATCTGCAGCAGGCAGCAGAGTTTGGAACATGGCTGGCACTGGCCATGGCAGGGTGGTGGAGCAAATGAGCGGGGGCATCAGATCAAGGTGAGGTGCCGGTCACTGTCATCGGGTGAGCCTCTGGTGGTTACTGAAAATTCTTTGCTCCTGTGCACCGGGGTCCTGCCAGGTGCTCACACCTTCTGCCAGTGCCGGCCCTGCTTGCACCCGCTGCAGGCGCCCTGAGCCAGCCCCGATAGCTCAGCACCATCAGTAGGTGTGAGCAGTGGCTGCCAGCTCCAATCGCCCTTTAGGGCTTCTCCACCTCCCACTGCTCTTGAGGGGCAATCAGGGCAGCAGCTGCTATCGCAACTGCTGCTGGCGCCAGCCTCAATCGCTCCATATCGTCAGCGGGAGTGAGAGGGACTGACACCATCAGGGCGTGGGAGTGGTGGTGGCAGGAGTGGGGCTGCTGGCAGATAGGGGACTGGAGGTCATGGTGGGAGAGGCCAGGTGGAGGCGCGGAGGATGGGCCGTGACCCAGCCCTGTGCCCACTGCAGCCTTGTGGCCCACAGTTCCTTTCAAGGTGCACAAATTCGTGCACTGGGCCCCTAGTGATTAATAACATTTGTGAAAATTTTCCATAAGGAGCAGATTAAAACTTAAATAACACCTGACATAATTATATTATGGAAACAATACAAATTATTTACCAAATTAGGTCACTGTTTGTTTTCAGTAAATACCCTGTTCTTGAATATTGTGAAAAAGAAATATTAAATTATTAAATGGAGCCATAGAGTTTTACAATGTCTAAGTGTTAGGAAGTTAAACATGAGCGACAAGGGTGGGCCTTCCCTGAGGTCCTGAACAGGGATTGGACCAACATTGCCTTCAGACCGCCTCTCTACAAGCAATCCAGCTGCCAGCAGACCATCAGTGGGCAGGGTCAGAACCAGCTGGTACTTGGTGCAAGCTCAGAAGAAAGCAACATGACCTCAATGCTCAATGCCACCTTACTAGAGCCCTGGACTTTTTATAATAAAATTTGCATTGCTATTTTCACACACACACACACACACACACACACACACACACACCCTCCCCGCAATGACTTTTTACCCATATGCATGTGCAGAAAAAATATAGTTATGTAACTCTTTTCTGTCAATCATCTCTAAATGCAATGAAAGTCTCCACCCAGAAAATCTGTTTTAAACCATATAATCCAGGAGTTTGGCACCTTTGGCTTTCTTGACTAACCCACTCCTTTGGAGTGCATCTTCAATAAACCCCACTTTGCTTTACTTTCATTGTCATTGACCTTAAAATCTTTTTTTTTTTATGTTGGTGAGAAGAACCAATGTCCTAGCTGGTAACCCCAATCAGTAACAAAGAGTGTGTTAATGGGAATTATAGAGAGTATCATAGGCATTATAAAAATGATATTAGAAAAAAAATGGAAATTATAAAAGCAACCAAAACAGGATTACCAAACTTTACAGTTTCCTGTGAATAGTGAGAGCTGATGGCAGTTGCACTCAGGATCTCCTAAATGCCTGGTAATACTTCAGTGTCTATCTTTCCCCCCTGTTTTCAAAGAATCTGTGAAATCTGAGGACAAACCTGTTTTAAGTACATCTGAGTATTTTTAAAGTTTTTTCTTGTCCCTATTATTTATTTATTTTTATAAATCTTTAATTTTGCAAGTATTACCTATGCTTCCTTTTTCCCCCATTGACCCCTTCTAGACTGCCTCCACCCCAGGCCTTCACCACCCTATTGTCTGTGTCCATGGGTTATGTATATATGCATACATGCTTTTTGGTTGATCTCTTCCCACCCACCCACCCCACCTTCCCTCTGAGATTCCCTCATTTTTAAATATGTTGTATATATTCCTAATTTGCTGCCTGGGAACAATTTTTTATGGAAACATTTATTTAACAGCAAAATTTCCATAACAGCCACTTCTAATGGAAGCAGTAGGGATGCATGAAGGATTTAAACATGCAACATTAAAACTTTATCTTGTAATGTTCACGTACTTATCTTGAAATATTGGAGCAATTAGTTTGATCTTTCCACAAAAAGAAAAGCCTTTGGTGTCCTGCCATTCTCCTTCCTTCTGTCATTTTGCTGCCAAAATTACATTTTTTTAACTTTCATAAAACATTGGACAGCAGCATGAGTACAAAGCACTTTTGAATATCAGATTGAATAATCAAAAACCAGTGAATGGACCTGTCAGAATGGCTATCATCAACAAATCAACAAACGACAAGTGCTGGAGAGGATGTGGAGAAAAAGGAACCCTCGTGCACTGCTGGTGGGAATGCAGACTGGTGCAGCCACTATGGAAGACAGTATGGAGTTTCCTCAAAAAACTAAAAATGGAACATCCATTTGACCCTGTGATCCCGCTTCTAGGAATATATCCCACGAAACCAGAAACACCAATCAGAAAGGATATATGCACCCATATGTTCATAGCAGCACAATTCACCATAGCTAAGATCTGGAAACAGCCTAAGTGCCCATCAGTAGATGAATGGATTAGAAAACTGTGGTACATCTACACGATGGAATACTATGCTTCTGTAAAAAAGAAGGAACTCTTACCATTTGCAGCGGCATGGATGGAACTGGAGAGCATTATGCTAAGTGAAATAAGCCAGTCAATGAAGGAAAAATACCACATGATCTCACTCATTCATGGATAATAAAGACCATTATAAACTGTTGAACAATAATAGATACAGAAGCAGAACTGCCTCAAACAGATTGTCAAACTACAGCGGGAAGGCCGGGGAGGGTTGGGGGGCAGGAGGGAGGGGGGTAAGAGATCAACCGAAGGACTTGTATGCATGCATATAAGCATAAGCAATGGACATAAGACACTGGGGGGTAAGGGAGGCCAGGGGATTGTCAAGGGCGGGGGGAAAAAAAGGACACATATGTAATACCCTTTGTAATACTTTAAGCAATAAAAAAATTAAAAAAAACAAAAACAAAACAAAACAAAACAAAAAAACAGTGAATGAAGGACACATTCACTAATTGTTAGAGGCAAATGAGTTGCCTTAACATTCTTATCATTATGTCTTTGATTTTTCAAAACATTTCAGTGTACTTAACATTCTTATGTAGTGCCTAAGGTGGTCATATATTTTTTATATTTGTTTCCTGCTGTGGTTTTAGGTGTGTGAATTACCTGACCTCTTGGACTCAAGAATGAAAATCAATTACTTCTGATTTTTGTATAGCACATATTTTGGCAGTTACAAATTAACAGGGCATAAATGAACAAATTATTTATCTTACTGTAAATTTTAGAGATATGATCCAAGAAATAGGGCAAGATTTTTTGAGAATTCACATTATGGAAATTTTACAAAATCTATAATGGCAGAAAACATTAAGTCCCAAAATAGCAGCTTAGCCTGGGGATAATCTTTATGAAGTCTGGTAATGGAAAACTGTATTTTTGAGAATACAATGCCTTGGGTGACAAGTGAAACTTTCTTTTACTAGATCTAAAGAAAGTTATTTTCACTGTTAATGATGTAATAGTCTGATATGGAACCATGTGATATTGTAATCACTGTTGTCATGCAGGAGAAAACAACTTTTACTTCTAGGAAATTAGTGTTACCTAAAATATGGAAACTAATTAGCAGAAACTAATGACATTCAGAGTGTATTTCAATCATACAAGCTGTTATATTTCTAACATGCTCATTCATATAATTAGTATTTCCTCTGAAAATATATTTCTGTGATTTTTAATAAATGGTAAAATGTGTTAAATGGCTGTTGTTAGGTCTGATCAAATAATTGAATCAACATCCCTTCGCTTGGGAACTGACCTCTAAACCACTTCACAACTGACATTTCCTTTTGCTTAGACCACATTCCACTTGCTAAGACCATTATCTCTCCCCTCAGAACCCGCCCAGAGAATTCTCCACCAAGAAAAAGCCCACCTGGAGTCCTTTAGAATCTCTGACTCCCCGTCCCTGAGTGCCGGTGCCATTTGGGGGCTCAGCCCATGTGGTTTTCCAGATGACCTAATACATTTGTAATTCTTTACCTCCCTTTGTGACCCTAACAGATGTAAACTATAAAAATAATGCACTGATTATATTAAAAATAATTTTTTGAATTTTTAAACTTCAGAAATACTGATTTTAGGAAAATATTATTTAAATCTACATATTATGACATTGCATGTTCACATGCTAGATATAATTTTATTGCTATATTATTTATAAAATTTCTTTTATATATTTTTGTGTGACTTTAATTAAAGAACTATAATCCCAAGGTTTGAGTAAATCTAAACACTCCCCCTTTTTATTTACACGTATTGCTCAATTTGGGATAAGAAACTTACTACTCCCAAAGTAGATTTTTTTCTTTGATTATGAATGAAAGTTCTTTAAATTAAGCTAAAAGCAGTTTACCAAGTTTACAGCCATTAATTTTATGCCTTCACCATATAAATGTATTAGCCATTTAATCTTTCTAAGGTGGATTTTATATTACTTTGTAATATTTTTATTCTAATATTTATTGATTATCTAAACCAGATCCTAAGTCTTTAAAGATGAAGTGGGCACTGAACTTGATTTAAATTTATAGTCAGTTAATAATTAGCCTGCACCTACATATTTTCCTTCTCAGTTTCTAGCTCAGATAAGTATCTTGAGTGATTCCGTTTGAAGTTTATATATTCTCCCCCCAAATTGTATATTAATGCCTGACTAGCTTTCCTTCCCTTCTTCAAACCTCTTTCCTTTTTTCTTTTTTGTTCCTTCCCCTCCTTTTCTGCTTCCTTCCTCCTTTCCTTCCTTCCTTCCTTCCTTCCTTCCTTCTTTCCTCCCTTCCCCCCTCTCTTGTCTTCCTTCTTTCCTCCCACCTAGTGATTCAGTGATTTTTGTTTATTGGGATGAATTAACTATTTCTAATTTTATTTTCCTCAGGGCTTGCATAATGATACTGGTTTTCTAGTTATCTTCAATCAAGATGTGGTAGTTTTCTTATTTTGTAAATAAATTTCTTGACTTTTCCCAATTAAAAATATTATGTATGTTAAAAATACAGAAAAGTGCATTATCATGAGATGATATACTCATTAATATCACCAAAATTATATTTATATCGTCAAAGTAGTCAAATAAATGAGTTAAACTTTGTTCCTACATATTTGTGATAAAATATAAGAAATACATAAATCTGGTGGCTATAGTAACCTTTATAGCAGTCAAAGAAACACATTTATAGGAAGACCTTAAGGTAAAAAAAAAAAAAGAATATTACATATATTTAAGTAATTGACTAATGCAAGGCAATTTTCTTTTATCGCTTAATACTCTTGGCATTTCTTAGTAAGTTTGCACATCCATATTTCTGATTACAATTACCAGCAAAAGCTTGCAACTTCAGTATTAACCTGATTGAAGAGTGAATTTAGAAAAAAAAATGAAATAACAAAGTGCCCATGCCCTTCAGCTGTGGTAATGAGCTGAGGAAGAGTGGAAGTGTGCTAATGTTGGAATATGCTAATCCTCTGAATAATGCTCAGATAGGGGTTTTCACTGTGGCTGATCAGCGCAATGGCTCCAGGAAGACCATCCTGATGAGACTGCTATTTCACTCTGTGCTCCAAATTGCAAATTGCATCTTACAAGAATTTTTCCTCCTTTCTTAGGTTCAGATCAATTCAGTTTGATAATGACACAGTGCCTCACTCTGCACAATTCTGCTAATCTTTCTTCAGAAAGTATGAGAGATTGGAATATCTCAGTAAATAACTGACCTGTTCAATAAAAAAAATAAAAAGAGGATTTGCAATTTAAGATGTCTTTAATTTTAGGAAAATTTATCTACACTAAAATACGTTAATAATTTACAGTATATAAAATAACTTACTTTGGAAAACAGCAAAGTTAGTTTGCTTTACTTTTCTTAGAAGTTGCAGTGAAATGAGGAAGTCTCATTATAAGGGGGAATCATAAATAACCCCCTTCTCAGTTGAAGTGTTCTCTGTTTTTACAGTCATTTCCTCTATGAAGTGGAAGAGAAAGGTAAAGAAACAATAAACAAGAAGTTTTCACTCTGGGAAACTGTTTAGTGTTCTGGCATAAAGAAACTTTATTTAACCTTTTGCCTGTTGTATTTTGACCTTTGTTAGAACTAAGCAAGAATAGATACTAGACTTGCAAGGTTGTAATCTTGCTTCTAGGCTATCCTGATCTGCCCAAGGACACATTCTCCTCTGGAGCCACTAACACAAGAATAGCTAAGAGCTAAGCTAAACCTAGAAAAAGCATAATGCTTAATGTCAAGAGGAGACTATATACACTTTATCCCCCATCCCCCTTTCATGATTTTAAATGCATTTATTAATGTATTCTATATAAACTGGCATACTGATACAGAGTAATAGAAATTTACCTAATCAATAAGAACAAAAATATCATTCCACTCCACAATCTTCAAGAAATAAAGCTCTGGAATAATATATTTGCATGTTAGAAAAATGTGAAGTTCTGTAGTATTGTTAAGGAATAACTGACTAACCATATTTGGAGTTACATACATATAATTTTGATCCAAATATTAATTATACTAGAGGCCCAGTGCACAAAAATTTGTGCACTCAGGGGGGTCTCTCAGCCTGGCCTGTGCCCTCTCACAGTCTGGGACCCCTCAGGGGATGTCCACCTGCTGGCTTAGGCCCGCTCCCCAGGGGATCAGGTCTAAGCTGGCAGTCAGACATCCCTCTGGCAGCATGGGAGCCCTCAAGGGATATCCACTTGCCAGCGGGAAGCAGGCCTAAGCTGTAGTCGGACATCCTTAGCACTGCTGAGGAGGCGAGAGAGGCTCCCACCACCATCACTGTACTGGCAGCCCTCAGTCTGGCTTGTGGCTGAGCAGAGCTCCCCCTGTGGGAGTGCACTGACCACCAGGGGGCAGCTCCTGCATTGAGCGTCTGCCCCCTGGTGGTCAGTGTGTGTCATAGTGACCAGTCATTCCCAGTCGTTCTGCTGTTAGGGTCAATTTGCATATTACCCTTTTATTATATAGGACAGAGGCCTGGTGCATGGGTGGGGGCCAGCTGGTTTGCCCTGAAGTGTGTCCCAGATCAGGTGGGGTGCCTGGCCAGCATGGGTGAGGGGCTGAGGGCGTTTTCAGGCTACCCACAACCCCTTCAGGGTGGGGGAGTTCCGCTGGGTTGCCTGGCCAGCCTGGGTGAGGGGCTGATGGCCATTTTCAGACTGGCCATGCCCCCCAGAGACCCAAGTTCCCAGCCTCTCCTTTTTTTCTTTTTTGGGATTAATTTATCTTCTATAATTGAAACTTTGTAGCCTTGAGTGGAGCCGAGGACTGGCCAGGGCAGGCGGGAAGCTTGGCTTCCTCCATCACCGGGGGCAACCCAAGCCTCCTGCTTGCTCCAGCTTCATGGGTTAATTTGCATACTTTCTCCTGATTGGCTGGTGGACATGGCTTGTGGGTGTGACTTGAGTGTAGTGGAGGGCTGGTTAATTTGCATGTTTCTCTTTTATTATATAGGACTAGGGGCCCGGTGCACGAAATTTGTGCACTGGGTTGGGGGGGGAGTGTCCCTCAGCCCAGCCCTCTCACATACTGGGAGCCCTCAGGCATTGACCCCCATCACCCCCCAATCGCAGGATCGCCCCCTGCCCAGGCCTGATGCCTCTGGCCCAGGAATCATGCCTGGGCAGGGGACCCCCAGACCCCTTCGATTGCTGGCTCCGCCCCCCGCCCAGGCCTGATGCCTTGGCCAGAGGAGTTGACCCTCATCACCCTCCTATCGCCGATCACCGGATCGGCCCCTTGCCCAGGCCTGAGGTCTCCGGCAGAGGTGTCAGGCCTGCGCAGGGGACCCCCAGCTCCCACCATTCCTGGCTCCGCCCCTGCTACCCACGATCTCTGGCACCGCCCCTGCCAAGACCTAAGGCCTCTGGTGGAGGCATTAGTCCTGGGCAGGAGACCCCCAGCTCCCC
>NW_005354109.1:35623-80522 GCF_000412655.1 Myotis brandtii
TATTTGTTACAAAGTTTCAAACTGCCAGCTCAGAGGCCGGCAGTGCAGGCAGGGAACGTTGGAGTCCTCCTTCACTGCAGCAAGCAAGCCTCATGTTCGCTTCCAGCTGCCTGGCTGTTAACTGCCATCTTGGCTGACAGTTAATTTGCATATACTCACTGATTAGCCAATGAAAAGGGTAGCGGTCGTACGCTAATTACCATGTTTCTCTTCTATTAGTGTAGATGGCATATTTTGATAAGCCGTAAAGCCATCAATTTTGAAACATGTTTATATGACTAGGTACTTTTTCCAAAACTCTGGGGATAACCATGCTATTTATACGTTTTTTTGTTTGTTTGTTTGTTTTTAAGAAATAATGGGACTTTTAGAACATAAATATTATAATGTGGTGTTCCTTAAAGTAAGTGTGTCCCATAGCCCATTTGTACCATTCACTTTCCTGCTAGGCCAAATTTGACTGAGATTTGGCACTCAACTAAAAAGTCTGATTAATAATTAATTATTAGCACTTAAGAATCAGGTGGCTTCTTGAAACATCTTTCTTTGCTCTGATAATAATCATGGCGGAGCTTGGGATTCTGATAAAACTTCACTCTGACAGTAGAGGCAGTGTTAACAATTGTCACATTTTCTTTAAGAATGTTTTGAATAACTTCGTAATTCTTAAATAAATGCCTTTCCACTAACTATTTTCAACTTATTTTGCTGTTGTTTTAATGGTTTTCCATTGGCAAATCTGTATAGCAGTTTGATTTTAGTGTCCTTTTCAATATTCCTCCTTCTATCATCCTCAGCATCTTCCTGTCATTGGTCCCTGGAGGCAACATTCTAATTGGTCTCCCTCCCATGTAGCTATCCCACATTGATACTCTCACTTTTATTTTCCTATAATAATATAGACCTTTTGTGTTCCCTTCTCTTGGTGACATGTTGCTGCTAATATAATGTTGGCTGATAATAAGAATCCTATATAATAAAGAGGTAATATGCAAATTGCCAGTCACACCTTTGCACAAGATGGCCGGCAGGGGAGGGCAGTTGGGGGGGACGAGGCTGGCAGGGGAGGGGAGTTAGGGGTGACCAGGCCTGCAGGGGAGGGCAGTTATTATATAGGAGATATATATATTACTATTTTTTCCCCAAAATTAGTGGAGAAGAGTTTATAAGTGCTTTCATCATTCAAAGAAATAAACAGCAAATATTTTAATTGGCTGTGGAAGGCTGCTTACACATTATAATTTAAACAGAATACAAAAGCCTTTGGCCTGAATACAAATATCTCCTATACTGAATAGCCATATGTCATTATAAACAACTTAAGTAACTACCCTCAGAAAGCTCCTATTAAACACAATCTTTCTACCCCAAAAGTATAGAATCTGTTTTATTATCCAACTAGAGGCCTGGTGCACGAAATTCATGCAATGGGGGAGGGTGTCCCTCAGCCCAGCCTGCACCCTCTCCAATTTGGGACCCCTTGAGGGATATCCCTCTCACAATCTGGGACAGTTAGTTCCCAACTGCTCGTCTGCCTGCCTGCCTGCCTAATTGAACCTAACTGTTTCTGCCTGCCAGCCTGATCACCCCTAACCACTCCCCTGCCAGCCTGATTGACACCTAACTACTCCCCTGCCGGCCCAATTGCCCCCAACAGCCCTTGCCTGACAGCCTGGTCGCCCCTAACTGTCCTCCTTGCAGGCCTGGTCACCCCTAATTGCTCTCCCCTATAGGCCTTGTTGTCCCCAACTGCCCTCCCCTGCAAGCCTGGTTGCCCCTAACTGCCCACCTCTGCAGGCTTGGTCACCTCTAATTGCCCTCCCCTGATGGACTGGTTTCCCCTAACTGCCCTCTCCTGCAGGCCTGGTTGCTCCCAACTGCCCTCCCTTGCAGGCCTGGTCACCCCTAACTGCCCTCCCCTGCCGGCCTGGTCCCCCGCCAACTGCCCTCCTATAATGGCCATCTTGTGGCAGCCATCTCGTGTGAGGGCATGATGGGAAATTTTCATATTACCTCTTTATTATATAGGGGAGATATATATATATATATATAAAAGACTAAGTGACCGACTGTCCATCTGTCTGACCATCTGCCCAAACGACTGGCTGGTACATATGATGCACACTGGTAATTTAAAAATAAACATTGACTCATGCATGCCCGATATTTGTCCCTGTCTGACACTGGCCTCCCATTTAAATTAATTCAAAGACAGTTTCCTGTGATGCCAGCATTTGTGATGACTATTAATAAATCATAAGGACAAACTCTAGACCGAGTAGACCTATTCCTACCTGAACCCGTTTTTGGACATGGTCAGTTATATGTTGCTTTCTTTTGAGTTTGAAGAGCACGTGACACTAGAGTTAAAGTTGTAAATACTTCATTACAAGGGAAATTAGGCAAGCACTCTGAAAGTGTTTTTACTCTTAATGTGGTATACAGGGAGATATTAGAATAAGTTCAATCAATTTATCAGTCATTATTTGTATCAATTTTTTTATACCATGTTTTTGTTTTTATATCATGTCTTTGTTATATTATGTTGTTATTTTTTATTTATTAACCAATTTACATATTATTTTCATATACATTTTACTAATTTTCTTTCATCTCTGACACTTCTCTTATAGAGAAAGAGCAAATAACAATATTAAAATATTTCTTCTAATTAATTTCCTTTCAATGTGCACAAATCCGTGCACTGGGCCACTAGTATATTATATACCGAGTATACATAATGTTGGTGTTTACATTAAAATTTGAAAATGATAATCTTTCTTTTAAAAATGAAATTTTCATGTCAAGTATTACAGCAAAAATTTTCTGCATTTCACATGAAATGAACTGACATTAACTTTCATCTAAAAAATCAACATGATTCTTGGCCATATCAGAAATAGTCCACATAACAATATGACTTATATTAAGTACAATTATTAAAATATGCTTAAGTATTTTTAAAGTTAGTAAGATAGGAGAAATATTTGCCATCAAGTACAGAGACCCAACTTCAAAGCTAATATGACCTTCAGTAATCCTTTCCAGGACATGCACTTTCTTTCTCATTTTTAAACTAACTTGACTCTACAAATTGGTCTATGTCATTTATGTGAATTTGTAAAGAAGCAGAAAACTAGATTTATAAAGTTTTAGAAGACAGAATAATCAATTATTAGCTCTCTCCATTCGGTGAGATTAAAGAGTTGGTATGCGTTTATGATAGAAGATGTAGGGAGAGTTAGATGCAGAGAAGTCCTTGTTACCAGCTTCTGGCCAATTTCCTTTCCCAGTAAATTGTCCAGAAGCTGGTAACATGGAAAGTTGACAAATTCATTTTTTTTCTTTTCTACTTATGAGTATTAACTAAAGTTATATTTGGATTCAAAGAATGTAGAGTACATTTTGGGATCAAATATTCAGTTACTTTAAAAAATAGAGTCTTACTATGTCAGGCTCTAATGCCAGCTGTGTGGTTCTATAGTAAAGCCAGGAAGAGAGACAGATTTAAATGAAAATCATAATCATAGAAGGGAACTGGGGGAACCTAGCCAAGAGCAGGTTTCTGAAAGGGCAATTGGGCTCCTAAAATATAATTTATGACGAGGGTGTTAGGAAATGGGGCCAGAACTGGGCTCTGAAATAAGGTCTCAGAGGAGCATTGATGCCAGTTCTGCACTTGCCTATGCCAGCCATCCTGCATGCAGACCAATGCCCAAGGAAATGTCTCTGTGAGAGAGTCCAAAAGTCACCACCCTCCATTGCAACTGCAAGCCTTTCCTAGCTTAGATTTCTGGTGAGGAAACAAATTAGAAAGGAGCAGCTTCCCTCACATGTCATAGAAATCCTTCCTGACAATAGTTAGCAGGTCCCACTGGGGAAAAAGCAGTGTCGGTGTCTCACCTACATGCACTGTTGCCTGTCCACTAGGGTTGATGCTGGATTCAGCAGCTGAAGTAGCAGGGATGAGGGATGAGTAAATCTTTTTTTGTTTTGTTTTGTTTGTTACCTCATTGTGTATCACGGCTAGGAATAGTGCTGAGAGCAAGAACAATTTCACTATATGGCTAATACTTCAGAGGCTCACCCTATAAAAATGAATTTGGAGACTCATTTTACTACTTTAATCGCCTGTATTCCCTAAGCCCTAAACCCATCCCTGGAAACTCCTCCCCTCCTGTCAAGCAAATATGATGTAGAAAGAGCTGTTATTCGTTTATCTCTCTACTGATGCCCAGGAGGTATCTTCAAGTTCTACCAACAATTTGGCCAATGGCACTAGATTATTAAAATTTCTACATTAGCTCACAGGATGGAAGACCAGAACTGGGCTGTCTCATAAGAATCAAGTGTTAAGAGATGGGACAGAAGGCAGGAAAATACTAACTTCTTGTTATTTGAGGCAAGAAAGAGCTCAGAATTGCTATCTTTGAGAGTACATATATGAGAATGACACTGATTTTTTACCCATATTGGTGAATTAACAAGTATAGGAACTATGCACTAAAGACTTTGGTGAGTCTCAAGCAGGTTTTAAACAAATTAAATTATTGGTGACATTGGTTAATAAGATCATATAGGTGTCAAGTGTAGATTTCTGTGATACAAGATCTGCATATTGCACTATGTGCCCACCACCCAAAGTCAAACAACCTTCCATCACCACATTATTAGGCCCCTTTCCTCCCCACCTCTGACTTCCTTTCCTCTGGCAACTACCTCACTACTGTTTGTGTCCATGAGCTTCAGTTTTATATTCTACATATGAGTGAAGTTACATGGTTCTTAGCTTTTTTGTTTGTTTGTTTTTTAGTTCTTAGCTTTTTCTGACTGACTTATTTCACTTAGCATAATATTCTCAAGGTCTATCTATGATGTTACTTATGTCACTATTCATTCCTTTCTTATGGCTGAGTAGTATTCCATGTATCACATCTTCTTTATTCAATCCTTTATTGCAAGACACTTTG
This sequence comes from Myotis brandtii, assembly GCF_000412655.1. NCBI lineage: Eukaryota > Metazoa > Chordata > Mammalia > Chiroptera > Vespertilionidae > Myotis > Myotis brandtii. The sequence continues at coordinate 40,594 of NW_005354109.1, forward strand.
GTTGTCTCCATGTCTTGGCCACTGTGAATAATGCTGCAATGAATATAGAGGTGCATATATCTTTGTGAATACATGCTTTTCAGTTGTTTTTTTGGTGTATATATCCAGTAAGGGAATTTCTGTGTCATGTGGTAACTCTATTCGTAATTTTTTGAGAAATTGCTGGACTGTTTTCCATAGTGGCTATACATTCCCTGCAGCAGTGAACGGCAGTTTCCTTTTCTCCATAACCTCTCCAACACTTATTACCGGTCTTGTTGATTATGGCCACTCTAACAGGTGTGAGGTGGTATCTCATTGTAGTTTTGATGTGTATTTCCCTAACTGCTAATGAGGTGGAACATTTTTTTATATAGTTGTTGGCCATTTGTATGTCTTCTTAGGAGATGTGTCTGTTCAGGTCCTCTGCTCATTTTTAATTGGGTTGTTTGTTTAGTGTTGGGTTTTATGAATTCTTTATATATTTTGGATGTTAAACCTTTGCTGGAGCTACTGCTTACAAATATCATTTCCCATTTGGTTTGCTGCCTCTTTGTATGTTGTTGGTTTCTTTTGCTGGGCAGAAGCTTTTTGGTTTTAGACAGTCTCATTTGTTTATTTTTGCCTTTACTTCCCTTGCCTTTGGGGTCAGGTTCATAAAATAATCTCTATGACCAAAGTCCAAAAGTTTAGTTCTTATGTTTTATTCTATGTAATTTATTGTTTCAGATATTATATTTAGATCTTTGATCCATTTTGAATTAATTTTTGTAAATGGGGAAAACTGTAATCCATTTTCATTCTTTTGCATGTGTTTTTCCAATTTTCCTAGCACCATTTATTGAAAAGTCTTTCTTACTCCATTGTGTATTTCTGGCAAATTTGTGGAAAATTATCTGCCCATATACATCTAGTTTTATAACTTGGCTCTCAATTCTGTTCCATTGATCTGTGTGTCTTTTACTGCCAATACCATGCTGTTTTTTTTTTGTTGTTGTTAAGTCTTTATTGTCTGAAGTATTACACATCAATCCTTTACCCCATTGACCTCTCCTTGATCATTCCCACTCTCCCAGCACATGCCCTCACCCCTCCCCTTCTACTGACTGTGTCCATGGGTTATGCTTATAGGCATGCATACAAGTCCTTTGGTTGATCTCTCACACCCCACTCCCCACACCTTCCACAGCTCCCCCCCCCTTTCCCCCTGAGGTTGGATAGTCTGTTCCAGGCTTCTATGTCTCTGGAACATCCGTTTATGTTGCTCATTTTATCCCACATATGAGTGAGATAATGTGGTTCCTTTTGTTGTGCAGAAGTTTTTTAATTGATGTAGTCCCATTTATTTATTTTCTCCTTAGTTTCCATTGCCCTAGGATCTGTATCAGTAAAATATTGCTATGACATATGTCTGATATTTTGCTGCCTATGGATTCTTCTAAGATTTTTATGGTTTCCTGTCTTATGTTTAAGTACTTTTTCCATTTTAAGTTTATTTTTGTGAATGGTGTAAGTTGGTGGTCTACTTTCATTTTTTTGCATGTATCTGTCCAATTTCCCCAACACAATTTATTGAAGAGACTGTCTTGACTCCATTGTATGCTCTTGCCTCCTTTTGATTACTGTCATTTTGTAAATGTAATACGTGTGGCTTTGCTCTTTTTTCTCAGGATTGCTTCGGCTATTCAGTATCTTTTGTGGTTCCATACAAATCTGAAGATTTTTTTTTGTCCTATTCCTTTAAAAATGACATTGGAATTTTTATGGAGATTGCATTAAATCTGTATATTGCTTTGAGTGATATGACTATTTTAACTACGTTGATTCTTCCTGTCTATGAACACAGCATATTTTTCCATTTTGTTGTTTTGTTTTTTTTCCCAATCTCTTTTAATAATGATTTGTAGTTTTCAGTATATAGGTCTTTCATGTGCTAAGTTTATTTCTAGGAATTTATTTTTTGGTTGTAATTGCAAAAGGAATTGTGTTCTTCATTTCTTTTTCTGACGTTTTGTTGTTAGTATACAGGAAGACAGTAGCTTTTTATACATTGATTTTTGTATCCTGCAACTTTACTCTATTTGTTTATTGTTTCTAATAGTTTTTTGGTGGAGTCTTTAGGGTTTTCTATATACAGAATCACGGCATTTATAAAATGTGACAGTTTTACTTCTTTTTTCCCTATTAGGATGCCTTTTATTTCTTTCTCTTGCCTTATTCCTCTGGATAGGACTTCCAGCACCATGCTGAGTAAGAGTGATTACAGTAGACCTGGCAGGTTTTTCTAAGTGGTTGGAGCACCAGCCCACACATTGAAGGGTCTCAGGTTTGATTCCTAGTTAAGATCAGATACCTGGGTTTCAGGTTTCCTCCCCACTCCAGTCTGGTTGCCTGTGGGAAGCAACCAATTGATGTGTCTTTCTCATGTTGATCTCTCTCTCTCTCTCTCTCTCTCTCTCTCTCTCTCTCTCTGCTCCCTCCTTTCCTTCCACTCTATTTTTGAAAAGCAATGGAATAAATATTCTTAGGTGAGAATTCCCAAAAATGAAAATTTTAAAAAAGGGGTGGAAATGGCATTCTTGTCTTATTCCTGAATTTAGAAAAAGTTTTCAGCTTTTCCCCATTGAGTATAATATTAGCAGAGGGTTTGTCATAGATGGCCTTTATTATGTTGAGGTACTTTTCTTGTATTCCTATTCCATTGAGTGTTTTAATCATAAATGCGTATTATATCTTATTAAATGACTTTTTCTATATCTATTGATAAGGTCATATGATTTTTATATTTTATTTTGTTAATGTGATGTATTACATTGACTAATTTGTGTACATTGAGCCATCTTTGTACCCCTGGAATGAACCCCATTTGATTGTGATGTATAATTTTGTTTGTATTCAATTTGCAGGTGTTTTGTTTAGGATGTTTGAGTCTGTATTTGTTATAGATATTAGTCTGTAGTTTTCTTTTCTTGTGTTATCCTTACCAGGTTTTGGTATCAGGGTTATGTTGGCCTTATAAAATGTGTTAGGAAATATTTTCTCTTCTTCAATTTTTTGGAAAAGTTTAATAAGATAGATTTTAAATATTTGAATGTTTGGTAGAATTCACTGGTGAAGGTCCTGGACTTTTATTTTTCTGGAGGTTTCTATTTTTAATTGATATTAGAGAGAGGAAAAGAGAGGGAGAGAGAGAGATAGAAACATCAATGAAGAGATAGAGTCATTCATCAGTTGCCTCCTGCACGCCCCCTACTGGGGATCGAGTTCTCAACCCAGGCATGTGCCCTGAATAGGAATCAAACCATGACCTCCTGGTTCATGGGTTGATGTTCAACCGCTGAGCCACACTGTCTGGGCTTCAGAACTTTTGATGGTTGCTTTAATTTTCTCACATTTTTAAAATTAAATTTATTAGAGTGACATTGGTTAATATGATCATATAGGTTTCAAATGTGGGTTTCTATGTTAAAAGATCTGTATATTGCATTGTGTGCTCACCACCAAAAGTCAAATCTCCTCCTATTATCATATATTAGGATCCCCCTTCACCCCCAACCCTGACCCAGCAATTTCTCCCCTGGCCTTCCTGGGTATATACCCTAAAAACTAGAAAACATATATTTGCAAAGATTTATGCACCTCTATGTTCATTGCAGCATTATTCACACTGGCCAAGGCATGGAAACCATCAAAGTGTCCTGTGATAGAAGGCTGCATAAAGAGGATGCGGTACATCTACACAATGGAATACAATTTCCTCACTTTTGATCTGTCTATTTAGATTTTCCAATCCTCCATGATTTAGGCTAGGAAGATTATATATTTCTATGAACTCCACCATTTCTTCTGGTTATTGAATTTGGTGGCATATAGTCTTTCATAATATTCTAGTATGATCCTTTGTATATCTGTGATATCTATGGTTACTTCTCTCTCATTTTTTATTTTGTTTATATGGGTCGTTTCCCTTTATTCCTTAGTGAGTCTAGTCAGGGGTTTTTCAATTTTATTAATTTTTTCAAAGATCCAGCTCTTTGTTTTACTAATTTTTGTATAGTCTTTTTGTTCTCTATTTCATTCAATTCTGCTCTAATTTTTATAATTTTCTTTCTTCTGCTGACATTTGGTTGCTTTTGTTCTTTTTTTCTAATTCTTTAAGATGTAATGTTAGGGTTTTTTACTTGAGATTTCTCTTGTTTCTCAAGATTAGCCTGTAATGATATAAACTTTCCTCTTACTACTGCTTTCGCTGCATCCCAGAAGATTTTATATGTTGTATTGTCATTCTCATTTGTTTCTCTATATCTTTTGACTTTATCTTTTATTTCTTTTTTGACCCAGTCATTTTTTAGTAGTATGTTGTTTAATCTCTACATATTTGTGGGTTTCTTTTTGCATTGATTTCTAATTTCAAGGCATCCTGTTTGGAGAATACACTTGGTATAATTTCAATCTTTTTGAATTTGTTAATGCTAGTTTTGTGACCCAACATATGGTCTATCCTTCAGGATGTTCCATGTGCATTGGAGAAGAATATATACTCTGATATTCTGGGATGAAAAGCTCTGTAAATGTCAATTATGTCTATTAGGTCTAGTGTGTCATTTAAGGCCAATATTTATGTATTGCTTTTCTCTTTGGGTAATCTGTCTAGATCTGTCAATGGAGTATCAAGGTCCCCAACTATGATTGTGTTTTGATTTGGTTCTTCCTTTAGTTCTGTGAGTAGTTTTTTTATGTATTTTAGTGCTCCTTGATTGGGTGCATATATATTAAGAAGTGTTCTGTTTTCTTGATGTAGTATCCCCTTTATCATTGTAAAATATCCACCTTTGTCTCCTCTTTTCTTTGTTATCTTGAAATCTATTTTGTCAAATATAATTATTGCTACACCTGCTTTTCTGTGGATGTTATTTGCTTGGAAAATCATTTTCCAACCTTTCACTTTAAATCTACCATTGTCTTTGCAGGTTAGATGTGTCTCTTGAAGGCAACATATAGTAGAGTTTTATTTTTGTGATGCAATCTGCTATTTTGTGCCCCTTTATTGATGAAATCAGTCCATTTACATTTAGAGTAATTACTGATGAAAGGAGATTTTATAAAGCCATTTTTTTTTCTTTATTTTCTGGTAGCTCTGTGTCTCTTGTGGTTCATTTTCTTTGTCTTTCTGTCTGTTGTGGGTTTTTTTTTTTGGTAGTATTCTTTCTTTGTTTCCTCTTTTTTAAGTTATGTGTCTTAATTTCAGGATTTTTATGTGTGGTTACAATTAGTTTTATAAAAAAGAAAGTTGCATATATACAGTATTTTTTTTTCTTTTGAGTGCATTCGAGCAAGTATTAAGTGCTTTACATTTAATATTAGTTTGGCTAAAAGTAGGATTGTAATTTTGAAATTATTTTCTCTAAGAATTTTAAATGTATTAATCCATGGTTTGTTGTTCTTGTTTTTGTGTGTATTTGTGTGTGTGTGTGTGTGTGTTTTGTATCTAGTATCAAGGCTGAAATCATGAAAACTAAGAAAAAGAGAAGGAAGTTGTGATTTTAGAGATGATAATATGTACTTAAATCATTAATTTTGCAATGTTCTCAATATGAATGAAAAGTAAATAGCTATCCAATTCCTCAAATATTCAAAACAACAAAAATCAACACAATATTATCACAATGTGTGAGCTGGGACATGGTTTAAACAGATGGATAGTTATCTAAGTGAGAGGTGTCTGGGCCTTGAGTTAAGACTGAGTTAGGATAGGCTGAGACTGAATAAAGAAAATGAATAAAGGAACATAAAAAATTAGAGAGCCCACAAGAGCCATAAAAAAGGAGAAGTGATTGATTTTCATGAAGATAGAACAACCACTACTTTACCATTTGACACAGCATGGAGGGACCTGGAAAGTATTATGCTAAGCAAAATAAGCCTGTCAGAGAAAGACAAGTATCACATAACCTCCCTCATATGTGAAATTTAATGAAGAAGATAAACTGATGAACAAAATAGATCCAGAGACATAGAAGCATGGAATAGACTGTGGAGTCTCAGAGAGAAGGAGGGGAGTGGGGTGGGGGTAGGAAAAGATAAACTAAAGAACTTATGTGCACATATGCATAACCAATGGACACAGATAATAGGGTGATGAAAGACTGTGGGGGGCGGGGAAGGGGGAAGGAGGGTAGGGGCAGGCTAGAAGGGATCAATGGGAAAAAAAGGGGACATATGTAATACTTTCAACAATAAAGCTTTAAAGAAAACGAATCTCTGCAAACAGTTTTTTCTCTATCCAAACATAAAAAATCATTGAGAAACAGCACTCAGAAAAGCTGAGATATTAAGTTTTAATCATCAGTGTCTCAGCCTCTCCTTGGTGTTACTTTAAGTGTTTATCCTCCACCCTTAAAACCATTCAGTACTTCCTGCATAGTAACCTCTTCTATTATTTGATATTTTCTTGTTTCCATTAAAAATGAAGGAGGAGAAAAGTTAACAAAGGTAGAGAGTAGAGAAATGTTGTGACAGTGAAGAAAGTAGGTTCAAAAGAAATATAATAAAATTATGATGCTAATTTACATAAATGTTCTACTTTGTAAATAGACAGTTTGGGCCTGGTATATTGTAGGTACACACTATAAAATGTCAAATGGGTTAATTAATAAATGAATTATATAAGAAATGTGATAGAGTCATGAAAGTATTAATTAATTAAAAGTACCATTAGAGGTTGGATGACAAAGTTTTTAGAGAACCTACATGCCACTCTGTTGTTGTGACATTCACAAGCAATGTTCAACATCTTAAAATCAATAGAATGAACTCTAAACATGATTTTCAAGGGCTGGAAAGTGGAATGGCAGGTGAGCCAGTTCAAAAAATGGATGAAGAGTTTATAGGCATTCGATAGGCCAATATGGTGTCCAGGCTGACCATTAATCACAGGACAGACAGGGAGGCAAAGAATACAAAATAGGGAGGGAGGGTGGCAAGCATTTGGGAAACTTTGAAAGGAAGATGAGTGAGTAATCGTAAGTTAGACTCTGATGATACGCTGGCATTCTTCTACAGCTTTATGCATAGTCTTTGATAGTTCCAGGTACACTTTTCCTTACTCAGACCATACACGGTGACTCTCCTTCACAGGCCTGATTCCTACCTCACCCTCCTTCTCTAGTGCCAGCATCACCATGCCATTTAGCTAACATCTCACTGAATGGAGGAAAACTTACAAAGTATGCTTTCATAGAACCTAGAAACCTTGGCTTATTGATTTACTCACAATAGATTTGATTCCTGTCCCTCTCACCTTTCTGTTTAGTCAAGAAACTGACACAACAGCTTCATTAAAGATTCAGATAGATGCAGTTCTCCCAAAATCAATTAGATCCTATGCAGGAACATTACACACAACCAGAACTCTATAAAAGTCAGAGCAGCAGCAAAAACAGCCCTAGAAGTCAGTGGCCATGTGCTGCCCCGGTGACCTGGGATTGCCAGACTGAGATCACTTGGCCTAGGGAATGGTCACCTAATTTTATTTTGATTTTGTCATGGTAACCAAGCAGAGAAGCTGTTAATAAGGAGAAATTAGAGGAATTTAATGATTTTCCTTAGACAAAGAGACCTTTTGTAATTTTCTAGAGCACTTTAAATATGTATTTTATGGTGGCTAAAGGTGAATCCAAGAGCAACATTAAAGATTTGTCCCTTTAAATTTTAATCATCAAACCATTTCTTTATTGATTATCACAATAATATTCCATTTAAACATAGAATATATTAAAATGTATAAAGAATAATTTATTGAAATAAAACCAAAGATATTTCATGAATACAGTAAGAGAATACATGAGTAAATAAGATTGGAAGTGACTTCAAAAATAACTGTATACAGAATCTAGACATAATGTAAAAGTTAACAAAAATAAAATAAGCAAAAGAAATCTGTATGTTGACATTTGCTGCTACATGAGTATCACACTGCACAAATGGTCAAGAATCATTTAAAAATTACAAGTGTTACATTTATCCATTCATTCAAAAAACATAGATTGCATACTTTTTGGAAAACACTTTGCTAGATAATAGAATATATAAAACAAATACTGCTCTGTAATCTTTATACTCTTGTTTCAATGAGTACATTATTAATACTTACCCATGTTTATAAGTACAACACTATGGTTTTAAAAGTTTTATCTTAGACATGAATATATATATGAAATAATATATGTAAAATATTAATATATGAAATATAAAAATATGTACATATAAAACAGTCACCATCTTTTTGGTGCATAAGGTTTGTTTCCTATAGTTTTTTATTTTTTTTAAAATATATTTTATTGATTTTTCACAGAGAAGAAGGGAGAGGGATAGAGAGTTAGAAACATCGATGAGAGAGAAACACCGATCAGCTGCCTCCTGCACACTCCCCACTGGAGATGTGCCCGCAACCAAGGTACATGCCCTTGACCGGAATAGAACCTGGGACCCTTGAGTCCGCAGGCCAACGCTCTATCCGCTGAGCCAAACCGGTTAGGGCAAGTTTTTTATTTCTAATAAACATCCTTGAAATTAAATCTTCACTCACTTCTATAGTAATTCACTAGGTTAATTTCCAGAAGGAGAATTGATGTATGGAGCCATTTTCAAGCTTTTGGTGCTTATTATCCAACTGTGTTATTGAAGGCTTATAGTACTTTATTCTCCAAGCTGCAATATATGAGGTTTTCCACTTTCTTTTATCATTATGAACATTGAGTGTTAGCACTCATAAAATTCTTGATGACTTGATCATTTCAGAGTGGTAGCTCATTAACATTTTTATATTTATTTCTTGGTTTATTAGTGAGCCTCTCAATATCTTCATACATTTTTAGCTATTTAAATTTCTTTTTTTATATATTGCTCATGCATGCCCTTTTAGAATTATCTCCTTAGGTCTTTTAAATTTGTAAAAATGTTTTATTAATTAATATTTATATACTTCACATATAAATCTATTATACTGCTAATAAAAAGTATTCCATAAGAAGAATGTTTTTATTTTAATTTTTCAACTCTTCTACAAGACCTTGCACTAAAGTTTTAGGTAATGTGTCATTTTCCCTTTTCATTTTTCTGGGTCTTTATTCTAAGTATAGGTTGACAGTTTAGCTCAAGGGTTGCATTTTGTCATTGAATTCTTTTGCTAGTTATTTGGTAAAGTTGAGCTTTGGGGAGAAAAATAAAACCTTGACAGAACTGAGAAAAATCCATTTTACAGTATAATGAAGAAGAATATATTTTTAAAAATACAACTTTCTAATGGAGGAAACATTTAAATATATGATAGACACCATTCCATGTAGTAGAATAGCCAAAAGTATATATTTAGATTAGGAATTGTAATGGTGCTTAAAATGAGATATATAAGCCTCTATTAAGTACCTCAAGTAGGAGGACATTTTTTACAAGCAAACAATTTGTTAGCAACTGTCCAACCGAGAGGACTATCATGTCAGAATTAACTTATAACATGAAGTAGCAAATGTGATAGTCCCTGAATCTCAGAATGTTCTTATGATATTCTTGCACGATCAGGAGGAGACACTTCTGTGGCACACGGAAAAATCTTACCTAACTTTCAATCACACATTTAAAATGCTTTTGACCACGTTCAGTGACATTTACTTGAGTAGTAAAGCTAACTTGGAGTGCATCCATTTGCTTTCTCAGTTGCGGTAAGAGGAAAGGCTCCAGAAGCAGATAAAATGTAAAAAAATTACCTCTTTGTTCTAATAGAGATAAACACTGCTATTTGGTTATTTGCTGCCAAGTATTGATAGAAACATATTGGTAATATTTTTCTTATTAGAATACACTCTTTATCAATGAGATTCCAGAAATAAATAAAATATAAGACCAACATGGAAGGACTACACTCTAAGTTTATCAGACAGATGTCAATAAAGACATATTTGTAGCATATTGTGTTCTCCAAATATATTAAAACATACCAAATGGTAATGCTTTATTTACTTTAACTGAACCTTCCCCTACTGAAAAATTATTAGGAATGGCCTACAGTGAACTTCAAGGATTAAAAGAGATTTGCGAACATAGAGGATCTGTTCTAACTCTAGTATTTCAATGCGTTACAGTTCGTAGGAGTTATTTCTAGCAAGTTCTTTATATTTTGATTTAGTTGCAGATTTGGTTGAGCACTGTTAGAGATCATGTAGTTCAACCTCCTCATTTTACACATGAGAAAACAGAGATCTTAAAGGTTAAGTGATTTGCCCAAGGTCACACAGCTAGTTAGTGACAGAGTTGAAACTAAAATACAGGACTCTTGATTTCCAATCAACCTTTTCCACTTTACTGTGATGACTTTCTAAAACAGTACAAGACCTTAAATTAACCTTCTAAATAGTTAACTTTCCTAAGGTTAGTGAGAATTTCTGCCAAACAAGTGGAAAATTATATTGATTTAACTTGCTTCACTATTTAAGGTTACCTGTGTGTTCTTTTTTCCTTTGCAAAAACAAAACACAGAACATCATCTACAAACACTTGTGGCCTAGAAATTTTATATTTATTGTAAAATTAAAACATAACAGCCTAATAAACTCACAGTGTTTTGTTTAATTTTTATTTGAGTTGATTTGCACATGATATCTTGGGCAAAGTTTAGAATTGTTAAATGCAACCAATTTATATGTTTGGGTTGTAAGACCCTTCTTTGCCCCTATCATTCTCCCTTCTACCACACACCTTAATAACTGTCACCTATCTGCAAACTCATTTAGGTCCTCAGATAATTCATAGGAAATCAAAATCAACTGGGCATAGAAAATTCAGACTTTACTGACCTCAAGATGCCTACCAGCATTGTGTAAGCCTGCTGCAAAATATTAAGACAAGCTCAGAGGTTTGAACATTTCCAGAAATTTATAGATATTACTTCTCTAATAACATTATGATATATTTTCTAACCCCCTTCTAATTAAGCTCTGTCTTGCCAGTAAAGGATTTAAAATAATTAGTAAATGGAATCATCATTAAGAGAGCAACTTTCCATGTTTCTCTACAATACCCCATCTTTGTTCATACCATCTTCATTAGAGCTTCTAAATTCATATTATGATCAACACCGCCTGATAACTAGTTCTCAAGAAGATTTATTATAGTAACAATCTTATAGACATAGATCTCAATTACAACCATAATTGTTCTGCTTAATTCACTAAAATATTTAAGTGAATTACCCCAATTTATAAAATGCTACAGCAAAAATAGTTTAAAATTGAAAGTTACTCTTCTTGATTTTCTTGCTATACACTAATTTTAAAAGAGATTTTACAGTGTTAAGACAACCAAAAGTGACCCTTGAGGCAAGAAGGAAATTAAGCATGCTAAAGTGGGAAAACTGAGAAATGAATGTAAACAAAATTTGTGAGGGAGATTAGGGTATCCAGTGTACTAAAGAAAATCAATGCTAGAGATTTGTCAGAAGCAGAGCATCACAGGTTTGTTTGTTTGTTTGTTTGCCCTTAAGTTGCTCAGGACGATTCACCCTCAGTTACATCGGAGTACTCCAGTTATTGTAGGTCATGTTCACTTGGCATAGATTTTGGGATAGAGAACTATAGACAGTTTATTGTGGAGTGCTCTTTGGAGATACAACTGTAAAATAAAATGAAGAAGCAAGGCTGGGCAGCAGGAAAACTGACCTGCAATGTAGTTGTAACTGAGGCTTCACACAATCATATACAGAGCTTTGGAGTGGAATGACAGAATTGCCCCAAATTGAGGCAAAGAGGATATGGATTTATATTCTTTAATTAGTCACTCATTGACCTTGAGTCTCCTCCCCACCACACCCCATTAACAAAGAGGTAGAAATTTGGGTGAGCTAATTCCCTGTAGACTGTACAATTCCTAGTGAATGATGATATTGTAGTCCCTCTGAATCTAATATGACTAGTGCTGTAGGATGGATGCTTAAGACTTGAGGTATGTAGACTCCAATGAACAGAATAAATTGTTGAAAAAAATAGATCTAGAGACACAGAAGCATGGAACAGACTGTCAAACCTCAGAGGGAAGGTGGGGGAGGGTGGGTGGGTGGAAGAGGTCAACCAAAAAATTTGTATGCATATATGTATAACCCATGGACACAGGCAATAGGTGGGTGAAGGCTTGGGTGGCGGGCTGGGGCAGGCTAGAAGAAATTAATGAGGTAAAAAAGGGGACATATGTAATACTTTCAACACTATAGATTTTTTTAAAAAAAGACTTAAGAAAGGCTTGGCCGGTGTGCTCAGTGGTTGAGCATCAACCTATGAACCTGGAGGTCACAGTGCTATTCCTAGTCAAGCCATATGCCCATGGTTGCAGGCTTCATCCCCAGTGTGTGGCATGCAGGAGGCAGACAATCAATGATTCTCTCTCATCGTTGATGTTTCTATCTCTCTATACCTTTCCTGTTCTCTCTGAAATCAATAAAAAAATATATTTTAAAAAGATTTAAAGAGGAGCCCCATCCAGAAACTGAACAAAGGAACATGAGTTGTTACTGAGGTGGCTGCCCTCCTAATTATTCATACTTGATTTCATTTCTGTTAATAGATTAGACTTCACAGGTCTGCTTCCCTCTCTGATCAATCTTGCCTTCCTTACTTTATTACAGTATATTACATATATTAAGAGCTATTTCAAGTAAAACTTCTGCACACAACTCTTTTATTCAGAGTCTGTAATTAAATCTAAGAACACTAGTACCAGAAGTAAAGCTTTAAAGCAAATTCTTAGATGGAACTTTTGGGGACTGATCAATACTAGCTATCTGTCAATGAGGAACTCAACATTCTTAGAAGATGGAGTATGAATAATCCTGGCATGACACATCAGTGCAATTTTTCAAATTTTCCATTGGTAGTAAACTGTCATATGACAAAGATAAAAGGGGATATGCTGGCTTGTGTAAGATCTTTGACGATTAAGATGTAGAAGAAAAACGGTAACTAAAAGAGTTATAGAATTCTGTGACTGTGATAATGTACCATTGGTTCATTGAAGAGAGAGATTGGCAAAGTCATATTTATTAACTAGAGGCCTGGTGCATGACATTCATGCACTGGGGTGGGAGGTCCCTCAGCCCAGCCTGCACCCTCTAGCAATCTTGGACCCCTTGGGAGATGACCACCTGCCGTGGAAGTGGGAGAGGCTCCTGCCACCACCGCTGCACTCGCCAGCTATGAGCCCGGCTTCTGGCTGAGTTGTGCTCCCCCTGTGGGAGCACACTGATCACCAGGGGGCAGCTCCATCATAGCAACAGGTTGTTCAGCCATTCAGCTGATTTGCATATTAGGGTTTTATTATATAGAATCACTAATGCAAGAGAAAATGTTAAAGCCAAAGGACTCCCTAGACTGCATTTATAGAAATCCTAATCATCTCTCACTCTATCTGGAGTGCAGGTAGAGTTACAACCAGGCTTAGGACTTAATCATAAAAACTAACAATTTTATCACTTGAAGATTTTAGCAGATAACTACTTAAGGTAGTTTCCCTAAGGAAGAAGAAGGTAGAAAGATAGCATAGAAATCCTACATGGATGGTGAATAAAGGAGTTGGTAAATATGTTGGCAATCTAAGTGTTCCATTACAATTATTGTTTAAAAATTCAATATTGAAAAGTCAATTGTGTTTATACACTCAAGCAACAAGATATATATATATGAAATATAATGACCAAAATGTTCAACAACTGAGTGGTAAGTGGACAAAATATCAGAACAATAGAGTATTTTTCAGCAAAAAGGGAATAAACTACTGATGCGTGCTATGACATTGATGAACCATAAAAACATTCTTGGTGAGATAATTCAAATAGTACATATTGTATGATCTTATTAATATGAAGCCTAGAAAAGGCAAACCTATAGAGATAGAAAGGGAATGAATAGTGGTTGGAGTGAGGGAGTAAGGAAAAGATATTAATAAATCCTCATAAAGAATCTTATTGGGGTGGTAAAAATGTTTAAATCTGATTTATGTTGATGGTTGAACAACTTGGTAAATTTACTTAAAATTATTGAAGTATACTTTTGAAATGGGTATATTCTATGATATATAAAATGTCTCAATAAAGTTATTTTTTAAATGAGCACTAATTACCTACTGAGAAATACAGATAGGTTTACTTCTTTATAAGTGTGTGTTGCATTTCAAGGGAGTAAGACCCAGAACTCCCCTGGAATGTACACTGACTGTAGCTTTCTCCTGGAGAGATTAATTTGTGTTCTAAAGAGTTAGAAATGGAACACAGGTTCTTTTTACCATTACATTTACAAGGAAATTCTCTAACAAGATGAAAGAGGTGGAGTGTATTGCTTCTTTCTCCCCTGTTAACAGCATCCAGATTTTTTTTAATTTAGTGTTTCTCATCTATAATCCAGATGTGCATATATGTAAGATTATTGTCTTTCATTTCACCATTTCAAGGGTAAGAATTGAAACACAAAGAAACTTCACAGTAATTATTTGCTTAAAATAATAAACAAATAATAATCCATTTTGTTCCAGAAACCTTACATGTCAATCCCAGATCATTTTAATAAATATAAATATTAAAACTTTAACAGTGTCTTTAGTGTTTTAAGCATACCATGCATGCTCCTGCCTTTGATCTTTAAATTGTTCCTATTTGGACTTCTTTTTTGTATATATACAATGGCTGGTATCTTTACATCATTTAGGTCCATGATCAAATTGATCAGAAGTTTGCCTTCCCTTGTCCTCTTCCTACAAAGTAGTTCCCTCCACCCTGCATGCTCTACAGTTTATATTGGTTTCTCTTTCTTTATAATTCTTATCACCATCTGAAATATATATATTTAGTACTGTTTAGATCTCCTATACTCCTCCATGTCACTCCGTAAGAGGAAGGGCTTTATGCATTTCCGTTCACTGCTATGTCCTCATCTTACTACCTGGAGCATGGTTGAAGCTCAATGACCACTCATCAAATTAATGTTGAATGAAGGAAGAGCCACTAGCAAGGGTCGATACATCAAGGAGGCTTTATAGAGGAGATGGCATTTAAGCTAGGTTTTGAAGAAAGGGTAGAGAGGTAGTCAGAAATGACAGCAAAAAAAAAGACTTTCTAGCCAGCTGCATGGAAGAAAATAAAATATAATCAACATTTTCAGCATCTTTGGAAATTAGGAGGAGATCTTATGACTTGGTAAAAGCAACTTCAGGAGGAAAAAAGGATTATTCTCCAACATATTATTTAACATTTGTAGTATTTACTGTATCACAATATAAAATATAATCCATAATATACATACACATGGTAAGTTTACAGTTGCTAATATGGAAAATAATACAATAATTAATAAATAATAATACAAGGATAAACTCTGTTTCACATACAACTCTAAACCACCCTTATATGATACATATTTCTGTATGAAAATCTACATAGTAACTGAGTAAGACTTTATATCAGTTGTTTTAGATTAGCCCTTTTGTGGCAGAACTACTAAGCTTCTAGAAGTTTGTAATTATTGTGAGTCACTATTAAAAAGCATTTTAGAAAAACAGAATTAAAAATATAACATCAGAAACTTTCATTTTGGTTTCTCCTTTCTAAGTAAAAATATGATTTTATAAATAATGATTTGATTGGTACAGTGGAAAAGAATTCTCTTTGTAGTTAATGGAGTTTAGCTTCAGGTTAACCAACTAAGTGAAATGTTTCTTAAATTCTGAATATTTAAATAACTATTTTAAAAAGATAATTAACTAGTAAAAATACATCATGAATATTGACTTTCTTTCACATAACCATCTTAAATGTTGGGATATTTTATTTGACTGGAATCCTCATGGGATTTTTATTTTTCCAAGCCTAGAGTCAAAAGATATTTAGATTAATGCTAAGAACTTGCCTAGTGAGTAATTACTAGTTGCATTGCAGACAAATCTTAAATGCTCAGTGACTTTACACAAAAGTCCAGTATTCCTTTATGCTCAATTTAATATGAACTTGCAGAGCAAAGGTGCAGATTCTCCTCAATATGGGACCTAAGCTTCCTGTATCTTTTATTCTTGCCATTTCAACACATGGCCTTCCAATTTGCAGCGTTGGGAAAGGAGAATTGTTCTGGATGACACACTACATTTCCATTCACAGTGCTTTACGTAAATTAGTGACACCCTTTTATTTTCAAGGGAGGCTAGGTAGCTTAGTCTTCCAAAATTCCCAAGAAGTGATATATGTGAACTCTAATTGTCTCTACTACCTTGGGAAAAGTGTGGTAACATCAAGGACGTAGTAGTAAAGTGAATGCTCTCTGCTCAATTTCAAGTATCCTAGTAATGCTTTTATTTAGCATTTTTTCATATTCATGATTCTAAAATATATTAGGTAATTAGAATCATCCCACATATTAGTTTTTAAATTTCCCAACCTCCTAAACAGGCTTTCTACCAACAGAGTGCAAATTCTACATTTTTCTTTCTCTTCTTCAGTTATGCCATCTCAATTACAATACTTCTATGTCTTAGTTCTTAGAGCAACAGTATGCAACTATTTTTAAAGTGCTTATTGCTCAAAATTTAAGCTAAATCTCTCCATAAAGAAAAATATCAATTATTATGCTGATATTGTTTACTACCATGTTTGTTGAAGTCAGAAATGCAGAAGAGTTAGGAAACTCTGTCTATCCAATTAGGCTACAATTTTTACCAAAAGCAAAATCTCCCACATGGAATAATTTGAAAATAACACCAGATACACCCAGAATATAATTAAGTAATAAATTTTTAGAGAAGAGAACTGTAAATGAAGTTGCTGAGTAAGGAAAGCTTTAGGAGGGAATTGTCAGTTTGCCAGACCCTTGAACAATATGGATCATTGGACTCAAATGATATGTGCACTCAAGGTTTGGGTAATTAAGAGAGGGTGGGTATTTCTTTTGACAAAGAGCAGAGCAGATCCTATCACAGTGGTTAAATCTACATCTAAAATGTAAATGGAACATTAGACAAGTGATACAGATTATTTTAAATTAAAATAAATCTTTAGTATGCCAATTTGTCTGTTGTTGGTTAATTCCAAGAACAAAAACTCTAAAACTCACTTATTAAGCAATTAATAATATTTTTACTCTACTTTGTATTATGGATGTTCCCAGGGTGAGAGAATTTATTCTGATCCATGATCAGATGCTATGATATCTAGATTCTAAAACACAAGTTAAAATATAGGAATACAACACATTTTTTTTTAGATTTAGTGTCTAACATATCAATGTAATTATATTTGACAGAGAGAAACAGTTATTTCTGCTATTTCTATAGTTATTTATTTCTCAGATTAAAATGTTTACAGGCATCTTTTATAAAGATATATAAATCATTTTCAGAAAAAGTCATTTCAATTTTATTTGAAAATGTTATGCACAAAAATTTTAGTAAGAATTCAGCTTCTATAAATAAGTACAAATGACTTCTGAACAAGATAATATCACAGTATTACAAGCAGTACATATGTTTGCAGATGGATAATATAATAATGTGTGGCCATGCTTATTTCTAAAATGCACAACTAAATCCCTGTTATTTAATCTGAGACACTAGTATAAATACAAATTTTGCAGATACCATTATTTTGATGATTTTACATTAAAACAGAGAATCAAGTTCTGGAATGACCAAAAAACATCTTCATATTCTGATGACATAAATTACTGAGCCCTTACTATTTATTAATGTCAGAATAAAACATTTGTCAAACAATACATTAACAAGCACTAGGATTATTTAATTTGATCTGAAAACAAACTTTACTATTACAAGGGACAAATAAAGGGTAATTATTTTGTCTCCTCTGGTCAAATAATAACATACTGAATTTTTGCTGAAATTATTACAAAATGTGTAGTACAAAGAGTAAGTTCCCTGTGACCATCATCATTATTGGGTAGTAATGAATTCCTTAGTATAAAAATTTTTACTATTTCATGTAAACATTCATAAAATCAATTAGAAATAAATTTCTACTGTTTGATCATGGTTTTCTTTGGTGTTGTAGTTTCCTAATGTCACTGTTTTAAAAAATGCAACATATCTATAACAATTCTATAAGTATAAAAAATGAAAAAGAATTCAAAAGAAAAAAACATGGGGACAGAACTCATAATTAATTATCCCCATGTTCATATCACAACTTTATATAAACAATCAAGAATAGGTTTGCTTCAAAAGTAAAATGTTACCAAAAGTTTACTCTAACTGTTCTCACAAAAAATTTATAGACTGCAGCTTTCTAAGTTTTAAAAAGCATTTCACTTAAATGAATAATGTATATATTAATGTATATATTATCATGTTACCTTCCTGTAAAAATTATCAAAAGTCCAAGACAATTTTGGATAAAAAATAAGTATCAGGACAGAGAGGAAAAAGAATCAGGGTTGTATTTGTATGTATACCATATTGCTGAGACAAATTCAAATATGTGTATATATTTATTTAAGAAGAGATATATTTACATTAAAGATAAACCTGTATAAATGAAAAGTGTTGAGTTGATGAATTAAGACTTTATAGAACATTGGCTTTTTGTTATGTTGTTTATTACAGTACTTCATTAACATGAAATAATTTAATTGAGAATAATATTAGTGTTTAAACTATATCAGACACTATGTTGCTGACCTTCCAAGCCAGGAACCCAAACTAAGGCCCTTCTGTCCAGTGCCATTCGTGCCAATAGAACAAGACTGAGTTCGGTAAAGCAGGGAAGAAATTTTATTCTTTGATCAAGGAATGCAGAAGGGTGAGCCCATGCTCTCATGGCACCTTCTCCCTGACTGAGGAGGAGCCTTCTGTATTATAGGATGTGGCATGGAGTGATTAAATTCTTTTGAGTATACATAGTTATTCTGTTTTAATGGCCCTCTTGCACTCGGCCCTTTTGCATTCAATGCCCCATCACCATCTTAGGTTTTGTACTGGGCTCCTTGGCCTCTGTGGTTGGTAATCTTTTTCAGTTACTGTAAGAAAGCATAGCTTGTGATAGTTTATGTATTAAGAAACATTAGGGTATTTAGGGTGATAGCCCAGTGACAACTATGAATGATACACAACACATAATACCATTCTCAACTTGAAGTTGCTTATAATCTAGCTAGGAAGAAAAACTTGGAAATTATAAAGGGCAATATAAAGCACAATTAAGCATAAAGAACAAATATAGTTTTAGATTGTAGAATGTTGAAAGGTAAAATATAGGAGAGATTAATGTAACCCAGAATAATCAGGTCAGAAAGCCACTTGGGTAATGATAGACTTCAGATATATCTTTAAAGACAGACAAGATAGACTTAGGGAAATAGTTTAAAGCAGTTTAAGAAAGTAGTAATTTCACCCATTAACATGTTGCCTAGAATGATGTAACTACCTAACTATAGGTGTATAAATGGTCTAATTCACCCCCAAATATTAATAAATACAATTAGAGGATTCATAATAATAGAGGAATGAATTTAAGAGCACTTTATTTTTTAAACTATGAGTTAACATGCTTACCTGTAACTAGAAGAAACATACATGAAATATTAATAAAAGAGGAGCCAAAAATAGAAAAATTTCTATGTATTCTTGCAGGGTATGAAGGCATAATTAAAAGAAAAAATAATAAAATAGAGTTAAAATTAATAATGAAAATGAGAACCAATTGATGGATTCCAGAAGGGAGTAAGGTGGGGGCATGAGTGAAAAGAAGAAGATGAATAACAGATACATACTTCCAATTATAAAATAGGTCACAGCAATGTAATACAGGGAATATAGTCAATAATATCATAATAACTTTGTACAGTGGCAGATGATTACTGGACTTGCAGTGATGATCACATTGCAAGGTATATAAATGTAAAATCACTATGTTGTACACCTGAGAATAACATAATATTGTATGTCAGCTATACTTTAATAAAAATATTAAAACAAAAAAGTGAAAATAAATGCAAGAATATTAAACTTGTCATTGAGCTGTAATAATGACACATAGACCAAAATATTAAATAAGCATTATATCTTTATTTGTAGAAGTGGGCCCAATGGACATCACAGTCCCAAAGATGCTAATTATAGAACCAAATATTTTAAGTTTCTACCAGGAGAGGAAAACCACCATGTATCCTGAATATCCCTAATGTTACTGCTGAGTATGGGAAGAATTAAGAGCCCAGAACATACTTTATTCAAGCCATTTCTCATGGTTGTGTTTGCAGCAAATTTGAGAGAAGAGGTACATTTTACCCTGGATAAAGAGCAGGCCTATTTCCATTCCCCATAAAAGTAGTGGAGCCTCATGTTCATGATTCCACTACTGTAATGCAACCATTGAGAGCACAGACATTTATCATGAGCTGTTAGTGTTGCCTACCAGTGGGACTTGGGGGTCATGCAGAACCAAAGCAAATGAACATCAAACTTTGGCCATTATTTTTCCTGTAATAAAATTGTTTGTCTCTGACACAGGAGTATTTTGCCAAGGTCCATGAAACAGTATCAGTCTAATAACTTAGCTTATAAGTAGGGTCAAATCTCAGACCCTAGCAGTTTCTGATATTAAGATTTGAAGTTAAAAAATCCTGTGTATGCAACAAATAATAAGAACAAATAAAATAACAACAATGACAATAATAACAGTAATAAACATTTGTATAGGGATAATTATATGCCAGTAACTATACTACATAATTCATCTACACTAACTTTTTCCCCCCATAAAAATCTAATTAGTAGCTACTATTTATTACTCCCAATTTTCTGGTGGAGAAAATGAGACCACAGAAGACTTTTATCCAAGATCACACAGCTAGCAAGCAAAACAACTGGGATCCATATGTAAGCACTCTATTTCTAGATATTGAGAGCTTTACCACCAAACCTTATTGTCTTAATTAGTGCACAGCTAAGCATTCAAGTGCTTTTAATACTAATGTTGCTATTGAGGGAGTTGATGATGATGAAAATCATTCCACAGATTTAATACTACAATAGACTTATTATTGTTTTATTCCTCCTGTGACCAAAATCTATGTGACTCTTCCAATATCTATTAAACAAAATTGAGCATTCATATAATCTGTACTATTTAAATATCACTTTTTAACTTTATTCCACCTACTAATTATATTATTCCATTTAGAATTTATATGCTCATGATGTTAAAGTTTTTTAGATAACTAAACAGATGGGTCACTGTTTATTCAAATATTAACTTTGGTTATTCAAAGACTTGTATAATGTGTTACGTTTATAATTGGTTCAAATAAAATGTTCAGGACTCATTAAAAATGAAGAAAAATGCCGAAACTGGTTTGGCTCAGTGGATAGAGCGTCGGCCTGCAGACTGAAAGGTTCCAGGTTCAATTCCAGTCAAGGGCATGTACCTGGGTTGCGGGCACATCCCCAGTGGGAGATGTGCAGGAGGCAGCTGATCGATGTTTCTCTCTCATGGATGTTTCTAACTCTCTATCTCTCTCCCTTCCTCTCTGTAAAAAATCAATAAAATATATTTTAAAAAAAGATTAAATGTTATATCGCAATGAAGAAGTTAGAACTGTGGCTGCCATAGAGTAGCACTCAACAATTCTTTAAGATTTCATTTAATCTTCAAAATAATCCCAAGTAATATTATGCACTGGTCAAAGGTCATATATAGCTATCAAGTGGCAGAGCAAGCATTTAGAATCTGCTGGTGCGTGACTTCAAAGCACTTGCCTATTCTACTACAAACTAGTCGTTTTTTTCAAAATTTCATTCAGGCAAAATACACAGAAATTCCTAA
Organism: Myotis brandtii; assembly: GCF_000412655.1. Taxonomy (NCBI): domain Eukaryota; kingdom Metazoa; phylum Chordata; class Mammalia; order Chiroptera; family Vespertilionidae; genus Myotis; species Myotis brandtii. Next base: position 62,429 of record NW_005354109.1, read on the forward strand.
AATGTTAGATATAATAACCTTAATAATAATGTGTGAGGAGAAATGTAAAATCATATTTATGAAACAGAAAAATAATTGAGCAATTGGAAAGACCTTCTTAAAGTTATTTAGAAATGAAAAATAAATTATAAAAAATCAAAACCTGAAATTGTTTCTTAATGGCAAATAAAATGAAAAAATGAATTTTGTACTTTCTTCCTTGTCAAATTATAGCTTCTGTGGTATAAACACAAAATAAAGATAAGATGATCAATATTTGATGATGCTGGGTTAAAATTTTCCTATCTTTTACTCTTTGCAAAGTAAAAAATTTAAATTCAACTTTAAGTTTACATATTTATCATTATTTGAATATTTAAAGAAATCTTTGTAATTGCTCTAGGAAACCCATTTTCTGCATTAATTGAACAACATGAATAATTAATTTTTATTGATTCAAAGCCACAGTTTAAATTTTTGTATATAAAAATAAAAACATCCAGATAATGCAAAGCTTTCCAAACACAATATCTTTTATAACACTTCCGAAACATTAACTCAAGAGAACAGATTGCTGATCCTGATGTATACAGGGAAGGTATGGGCAGAGAGTGTAAAAAAAAATCTAGTAAAGAATTACTTTTTAAAAAAGTTAGGTGAGTGCCTTAAGTTGAGGTATAAAAAAGAAGTTGTAATTCTATTTAAAAAATTGGAAAGTTTTAATAATATCCCATATATAAATTGATCAAACATTAATCAAATATTAAAATGAAGTCACCATATTAGTTATTATAGACACTTGATAGATTTCACTAATTAATTTTAACTTAAAATGACTTTTAGAAAACAAATAATAGAGTAAGAATGATACTTTATTAAGATCTGGGGGTGATCAGGCAGGCAGAGGCAGTTAGAAGTGATCGGGCTGGCAGGGGAGAGCAGTTAGGGACAAGATCAGGCTGGCAGGGGAGGGCAGTTAGGGGTGATCAGGCAGGCAGGCAGAGGGGTTAGGGGCAATCAGACAGGCAGGCAAAGGTAGTTAGGATCGATCAGGCAGGCAGGCAGGTGAAGCCAGTTGTCCTAGATTGCGAGAGGGATGTCCCACTGCTGGTTTAGGCCTGATCTCTAAACCGGCAGTTGGACATCCCCCAAGGGGTCCCTGATTGGAGAAGGTGCAGGGCTGAGGAAACACCCCGCCCTGCACAAATTTTGTGCACTGGGCCACTAGTACTGATATATTTCTTTCTGTTTGTGAAATTATGTTTTAGGAATTTAAAAAATAGGAATTGAGCTTCAGAAATATTAACTATCTCTTGGAAATGATTTAGTATAGTAGCAGACTAAATCTTTTAACATTCATGTTTAGCTCAGAGTAAAGGTTCTGATGGGAAGCTCAGAACTACCACAAAAAGAACTGGGAGCCAGGAAAGTGTGGCTCAGTTGGTTGAGTGTCGTCCCATACACCAGGAGGTCATGGATTTGATTCCAGGTCAGGGCACATGCCCAGGTTGCTGGCTAGATCCCCAGGAGGGGGTGTGCAGGAAGCAGCTGATCGATGTTTCTTTCTCTCATCAATGTGTCTATCTCTCTTTCCTTCTCCCTTCCTCTCTCCAAAATAAAATTAAAAAGCATAAAAAGGAAATGGGAATATAAAGATCCAATAAGTTGAACCGAATGAGGTGATTTAATAAAATTAAATAGCTCTAGATATGTTTACAAAAAATAAAAGGGATTGATATTAATATTCAATCTCTTAACAAACAACTATAGCAAGGTCCTAAAAGAGATGCATTCTGATTACAGCTATCAGCAGTACAATACTACCACTTATTTTTTAACAATTGTTCATGTAGCAAAGAGCCAATTATGGCTATGCGTTGTGAGCAATGACATATAATCTATATTTTTTTGCCATTAAAATTAGGAAAATAGAAGCTGTGTGTGTAAAATAATCCATTTTTAGAGGCAAACTTGTTTATGAATTGACAGGATTGTGTTCAAATGTTTCCTCATCAGTGTATCTACATCAATAGAGAATTGACAGAAAAGCCTTAAATGAGTGACTTCTCTACCTCAACAAGGGAAGAACTAGTTTCTTATGTATATTCATTATATTGAGGATATATTGGAAACAGTAATTTTAAAAATAATCTGTTTTGTCATGCTTCTTTAACTAAAATTTTTATGACAATTAGCTCGTTAGTTTTATTTTTCTTATTTCTCAGAAGATAGAGGACATAAAAAAAAATGCTTCACATAACAGAAAAAAAGCAAAACTTGGAAAGGGGAGGTGAAGCTCAGAAGTAAAATAGAAGAGCCTTGGCCTGTGTGCTCAGTGTTTAGAGCATTGGCCTGCACACCGGAGGGTCTCGAGTTCAATTCCTGGTCAAGAGCACAGATGCAGGTTTGCTCCCTGACTGGGGTAGGGGTATGTGCTGGAGGCAACCAATCAATGTGTCTCCCTCACGTCGATGTCTCTCTCTCTTTCTTTCTCTCTCCCACCACCCTACCACTCTCTAAAAATCCATCGAAAAAATATCCTCACTCCTTGGGAGAGGATTTAACAACAACAACAACAAAAAATAAAATAAGAGAAATGAGAAGGGCCTGCTTTAAATGCCACAATAAGGAATTTATCCCATCCTTCCATAACTATTAGCTGAAAATCTTTTGAGATGCTGCTGAGTGCAAACTTTAGTCAAATTTTGATGAGGGTATGATTTTTATATTGTGGTGATTCTCACCTTTCTCTATGAGCTTGCATCATGCGAAAGCTTACTCTTAGTATGGACACAAGATAGCTGCAGTAGGCGCATGTGTGCATTTAATATGATCTACAGAAAAAGGACCTATTGCATGAAAACCTTGGGAATCATTCCGACTGGACTAACTAGAACACATATGGAACAAAATGTTAAAACAAAGGAGGTTGTACTGGTTGGTTAAGAAGTACTGTCCTCCCGTGCAGTGTCCATCACGTAGGCTGGGATTGATCCTTTACAACTAAAATGGGAGATGAGAGAAATAGACGCAGAAGGAGGTGAGCAGGAAGATAGTTGCCATGGTCCATCTACATCTCAAGAATAAGCAATGAGGCGTAACTGAGGTGCAGTACGTAGGAGAATGGCATGGTGCAACTTGGGTTTTAGAATCATCATTTTAGTATCACCATAAGGAATTTTTGGTGAAAGCAAGACTTATTTTGGGGGTTTTCTAAGAACTGCTTTCTTCTTTCCTTTATTTTTATTCCCATATAGCCAATGCATCATTATATCTTATTTATTCTCTGTGTTATAAAAATTATAAATTTATATTCAGTACCTGGGTGTGGTAGATGCTCTTCTGGGATATATCTTTATAGCAAGAACAAAGTAGGCACAGTCCTTGCTTCCACACAATCTTGCACATATAGATATCCAGAAGTCTCTTCCACTCCCATGGCTTAGTTACCAAGAACATTCTGATAATTTTTAAATATTTTGGCTTGTTTCCTAAAGGGAAGTAGTATTTGTATCCCCCCCTATCAAATATACTGTTTGGGTTATTGATCTTTAACTTGGTTATTAAGGAACAAAAGACCTAGGAAAAACCTTGTGCCCCCCCCCCCCCCAACTTAATAAAAGGAATTTAGTTAGATGACCTGAGAAAGGAAGAGAGATAACTACAGTTCAATATGAACCAGTATGTAGATAAGAAGGAATCAGCAAAGCCCATTTGTTCAAAGCCCTTTTTGTGTCCCATTGTTAAAGATGGCCAAGCAAATATTTGTTTACCAAACATTTGTTTTTCTATCTCCCTGTGTATTGCCTTCCTGTCCTTGGAACTCCTAAACCACAACCTCCCTTTTTCCTTAGCTCCAGAATGGCATATATTAGTATGTCAGTGTTCACAAATAAGTCATTTTATTATAAATGTTTTATTATATATTTTTAATTTTTATAATGATTATTATTGTTTTTTTTATTTTTATTATGATTGCAATTTATTATTTCCAACTGCTTCCAGTATCCAAGCTGGTGAGTAAATAAAGGAAGATTGTACTAATAAGGAATTAGGATTATATTTTCTACATAATTTCAGAAAAAGGATAATGGAGAAGGGGCAAAGAGTACTTTTTAAAAAGGAACATGAGATTTAAGTTAATAAAACAAAAAAGAAGAGACAAGAATCTGCTGACAATTAGACTATGAAAGGATCAAAGTGCCCTATGAAGTAAGAGAACATAATGAAATAAGAGAGACAGGGCTGTTAGTGATCAGAGAATAAAACGTCAAAAGTTTATAGTTCTGAAGCAGAGTACTTTTCAGTAATGGTTAGATTCAGAGTGTGGCCATGGAATAAGATATTTTGGGAACAATAAGTATATAAAGTTCACTGGAGATAAAATGAACTGAAAGATGTAAGTCTTATTTTAGTCTCTTATTAATAATTTATGAAAAAAAGATTCCAGAACATCCTTTACAAAGTTAGATATACATATTTCTCTTAATCTACACCAGTTGCAAACTCTTCTGCAGGCCAAATTTGGCCCACAGCCTGATTTGTACAAACCATGAGTTAAGAATCATTTTTATATTTTTAAATGTTTTAAAAATCACTTTTATATTTTGAAAAATAAAAAAAGAATATTATTTTGTGGAACATAAAAAAATCTATAGAATTAGTTAGTATATCAGTGTCCACAAATAAGTTTTATTGGAACACAGTCATATCCATTATTTCACACATTGCTCTTGGCTGCTTTTGTGTTACAACATCCCTAATCATCACAGAGCCTAGAATACTTGCTATCTGATCTTTTACAGAAAGATTTGAAAGATTTGAAGACCTTGGACTATGCTGTCAGCAAAGCCTAAGTACAAGATATCATTAGATTTTTCACAACAGGTTTATTATTGTCACAGATGTTTTATGTGTATTAAATATGTAACCTGATAATTTTATTACTGACTACACCCTACCTTTTATGTTTTTTCAGATATCTTGTGAAATGTTTCAGTTATATTGTATGATGCTAACACCTTCAGCAAATTTGACATATGAAGTTTTGAAGCTTGCTGTCAATACAATAAAATAGCATACATATCAAATCGCATATATATCAACATATGTGTAACTTCATCTATTAAAAAAATCCACATTATTAACTGGTACACCTAGTATATTCAGGGCTTATCTAGATGGTTCCACTGAATGAAGAGCTCTTATGGGAAAATTAAGAATAGAATAAAATCCAGGGGCTTGGAAAACCAACTATCAGGTCTGCACTGTCAGCAGGTGCGAGCAGGGCTGGCACCATCAGCGTGTGGGAGCGCAGTCAGCGTGTGGGAGTGGCGGCAGGAGCAGGGCTGCAGGAAGACAGGGGATTGGGGGCTGCAGCAGGAGGGGCCCCGGGCGGGGGTCGCGGAGGATGGGCCAAGACCCACCCTTGTGCCCACCACAGCCATGGGGCCTACAGTTCAAAGTGCATGAATTCGTGCACTAGGCCCCTAGTTTACATATAAGAAAGAGGTTGTAAGTACAAGTGGTTGATTTATGTTTGCTGCTGCTATTGGCACATAGATGACATATTCAAAATATCATTTTCAAACATTAATCAGGACAGAGAATAGAAAACAAACAATAAATTTAAGTGCTGTCTGGGGAAAAGAAAGGGCAATATAACAATAGAAACATTTCAAAGGAGCATCAGATAGGGTTTTGGAAACTATTTTGTAATTAGATATTGGCCATGAATGAAAGAAAACACTTTTCCAATGACAGCCCATTTTTTGATAAGGGATATACATTTTTATTGAGTTTACTGTGCATAAAAGTATATAAAGAGCAGACCCTCCAAAAATGCCTTAAAAGTAGCCTGCTCTTCTTAGCCAAATGACCAGGAAAGTGATTTTCGGCAACACAGAAAACATTAGGACAATAATTGCTCTCCTCTAGCCAAACACCAAAGAAAAAAAAATACAGCTTCTCTTATCCTCTTCAGGAAAGGTCTAATGTGAAGCCTAGATCCAACCTCCCCTGACCGCCCCCTCCGCCCCCAGCCTGTGGTGGTAATAAGGTCTCATCCCTGCTAGGGTGGTATCAGAAGAAGTCAACTGGAGAACTGGGCCAATCATCATCTCCAGAGTGTAACAAGTGCCTGCCGCCCACTAACTACCCCAACCTGCTACACACTCCATCACTTGGTATCAGGGGAGAGCCTGGTGGGAAGCCCGGACTTCCACCCCCAGGGGGCAGTCATGAGGTAAGTTCTGTCCTTATGTTGCCAGCACAGTGTCAGAGAGACCTGCTAACACAGAGGCTACAAATAAGATCCAGAATCTTATAATACATGTAATGTCCAAGACTCAATTAAAAGTGAATCATACCAAAAAACAGGGACATCTCACTTGAATGAGCAAAGACAATCAATAAACACAAACAATGATCCAGATGTTAGAATTATCTGACAAAAATTTTTAAGCAGCTATCAGAAAAGACTTCAACCAGCAACTACAAATACACTTCAAACAAATGAGGGGGGAAAGCAAGCCTCAGCAAAGAAAAATTAGCTGTAGAGAATAAAAATGAAATTTCAAAACTGAAAAGTCCAATAATAACAACAAAAACCTCTCACAATGTTGGGCTTAATAGGAGAATGGAAAGAGCAAAGTAAACAATCTGTGAACAATAGAAATTACCTAATCTGCAAAACAGAGAGAAGAAACTGAACAAGAATGCCTGAAGAACTATAATAAAAATTTGATATTCTAGTCATTGGAGACTCAGGAGAGGAGAAAGAAGGCATGGCTGAAAAATAATGGCTAAACATTCCTCAATTTTGGCAAAAGATGTAAATCTATAGATTCAAAAACTGGAGCAAATTCAAAATAGGATAAATCCAAAGAAATTCATACTAAGACACTCCATAATCAAAATTATGGGAGCTAAAGATAAAGAAATATCTTGAAAGCAGCAAGAAAGAAATGGAATTTTAAGCTGGAAGGATGGGACAAATAACAGTATTTTCAAGAATACTTTAACTGATTTGAACCATACTGACAATAGACAAGTTGTAATAATGTACTTCACACATGAAGATAATTTAAATGAAAATTATTTGCCATTATTATCCACCCTTTTTGAGAACATTTGCCCAAATCTTAAAATATTTTCTAGAAGTCCCAGACAAAAAATAAATAAATAAAACATGCCCAGCTGGTGTGGGTCAGTTGTTGAACCAGGAGGTCATGGTTTGATTCCCGGTCAGGATACATGCCTGGGTTGAGGGCTCTATCCCCAGGAAGGGGCATGCAGGAGGCAGCTGATCAATGATTCTCTTTCATCACTGTTGTTTTTATCTCTTCCACCCTCCCATCCTCTCTCTGAAATGAATAAAATATATTTAAGATATATAAAACATATATTAATCAAAATTATCCAAAATTTTTATTTATAAATGTAATAATTACAAAAATTAATAGTAAGAGTTTTTCTTCTTTTTTATACTGTTATAAATAGTGTATATTTAGAACTTACAGCACATCTCAATTTAGAGAAGCCACATTCAAGTACTCAATAGCCACATCTGTCTTGTGGCTGCCAGAGCAGGTCTATAGTGAAGGCCATGCAAAACAATGGTATGGAAAAGAAAAATGGAGTTTGCTGCTCATATCAAAGTTATTGTTGCAAAAAATTCTTGTCTCAATATGAGCATTGACAATTAAAAATGCTGGAATCATTTAGAAGCTATTGAATAATGCCACATACACTGTCAGTTTTTAGAAAATATTTACAATTGTAGACTGATCAGCTAACGCACAATGATGTGATTAGTGAACTCCAGTATTTTCATTTTCACACTGATGTTTCTTGGCTAGATTGAGGTTGCTGTTATAAATATTTTATAAATTAGATCTCCAGCCTGGCTGGTGCTGTTCAGTGGTTGAGCATCAACTCATGAACCAGGAGGTCATGGCTCGATTCTCGGTCAGGGCACATGCCTGGGTTGCGGACTCTATCCCCAGTGGGGGACATGCAGGAAACAGCTAATCAATTATTCTCACTCATTATTGATGTTTCTAGCTCTCCCTCCCTCTCCCTTTCTCTCTGAAATACATTAAAAACCTATATTTTTTTAAAAAATTGATGTTATAAAAACTGCCTCACAGTTCTTCTTTGCTCTTAGTAAATAAATATCAGCCCTAGCCAGTTTGGCTCAGTGGATAGAGCGTCAGCCTGCAGACTGAAGGGTCCTGGGTTTGATTCCAGTCAAGTGCACATGCCACGGTTGCTGGCTTGATCTCCAGTGGGAGGCATGCAGGAGGTAGCTAATCAATGATTCTCATCATTGATGCTTCTATCTTTCCCTCTCCTTCCCCCTTCCTCTCTGAAATCAATAAAAAAATTAATATTTATCAAAATATGAACTTATTTATTAAAATTTGACTCATTTTAGTCCAATTCATACATTGTTTATATATTTATCTGCAAACAGGGTTTAATAATTAGTAAAATTAAAGATAAGGAATTAGTTGATAATTACAGGCATACCTTGGTACACTGTATATTGTGCTTCACAGATATTGTGGGTTTTTTTACAAAATGAAGGTTTGTGGCAACCCAGTGTTCATTGGCACCATATTTTCAATAGTATTTTCTCACTTTCTATCTCTGTGTCCTGAAATAATTCTTGTAATATTTTAAACATTTTCATTATTATTATACTTGTTATGGTGATCTTTGTAATTATCTTGGGGAACCACAAACTATACAATATAAGACAGCAAACAAAATGATAAATTGTGTGTTTTTAACACCTCCACTGACCAGCTATTCTCTCCTCTCTCCTCCCTCTCAACAATATTGAAAGTACACAAATTGATAACTCCAACAATGGCCTCTAAGGTTCCAAGTGAAAGGAAGAATCACACATCTCTTACTTTGAATCAAAATCTAGAAATTATTAAACTTAGTGAGGAAGGCATATTAAAAGCTGAGATGGATCTAAAGCTGAGACAAGCCAAAAGTTAGGACTCTGTCACCAAACATTTAACCAAGTGGTAAATGCAAAGAAAACATGCTTGAAGGAAATTGAATGTGCTATCCAGTGAACACAAGAATAAGAAAACAATCTTATTATTGCTGATATGAAGAACATTTTAGTGGGCACAATAGATCAAACCAGCCACGTTGTTCAACTAAGCCAAAGCTTAATTCAGAGCAAAGCTCTAACTCACCTCAATTCTATGAAGGATGAGAGAGGCGCGAAAGCTGCAGAAGAAAAGTTCAAAGCTAGAAGAGTCTGGTTCATGAGGTTTAAGGAAACAAACCAATTCCATAATATAAAAGTGTGAGGTGAAGCAGCAAGAATAAACCATCTTCATGTAACCTAACTGCTCCTCAGAACAAACCTCAAGAATTTTAGGCAGCTGATCAATGATTCTCTCTCATCACTGTGGCCAGCCTGCAAATTATCCAGCATGGAATAAAGTATACTCACAGTGTCAGGAAACCTTCAAAGATTACCAGGCACACAAAGAGACAGGAAAAGATAAAACATAATGAAAGAAAAAAAAATCAATCCATCAGGATATAGACGTTATACAGTTGCCTGAATCATCAGAAAAATATATTTAAACAGCTATCATATTGCAACTCATAGGTCAAGATCTGGGAAATGCTTTTAAAAGATCAAAATCCAACTTCTGAAGAGGAAAATTATAATATCTGAAATGAAAAACTTCTCAATAGTACAAATGTCATATTAGATTATATAGACAAATATATTAATGATTGTGAGGTCATATTAGTAGAAACTATTTAAAATGAAATACAGAGAGAGAAAACTTAGAGAAATTAAAACAACATCAGTAACTGGTAGGTCATCTGCAAGCAGACTACTATATATGTAATTATAGACCTTCAGTAGGGAGTAATGAGACAGAAAAAAATGTGAAAAAATAATAGGCAGTACATTCCCAAACATATTGGAAATTATAAACCCATATATATCTTAATAAACACCAAGCACAAGACATATGAAGAACTATACTATGGCATATCATAGTCAAATTGCTAAAAAAAACAGTGATGAAAAGAGAATTTTACAGCAACCAGAGAAAAAAAAGACAGGTGTACAGAGAAGCTAAGATGAAGATGAGGGAATATTTCTCATGAGAAATGATGCAAGCAAGAAAACAGTGGTGAAAAAAGGTTGGGTGTAGCAGACAGAATCCTATCTAATAATAGACAAAGATGGTAATTGACCGTACCTGCGCTACACCGCCCATTGGCTAATCAGCGTGATATGCAAATTAGCTGCCAACAAAGATGGCGGCTAATTTGCATACTGCATGCAGGGCAGGACAGAGTCGCCGCCTAAGCCCCGCCCCCAGCCGGGACCCCTGTGTGCCATCTAATTCCTGCACTGCCTAAGCCCTGCGCCCAGCCAGGACCCCCATGTGCCACCTAAGCCCCGCCCCCAGCCGAGACCCCATGGCGATTAGAGAGCAGGAAAGTGCCGCCCACAGGCAGCACCCAGCAGGGCCTGACCCTGGGTGCCCTGGCGATCCCAGAGCAGGAAAGGGCGACCTACAGTCAGCCCCCATGTGGGCCTGCTTCTGAGTTGCCATGGCGATCCCAGAGCAGGAAAGGGCGACCTACAGGCAGCCCCCTTGTGGGCCTGCTCCTGAGTTGCCATGGCGATCCCAGAGCAGGAAAGCATGGCCTGCAGGCAGCACCCCACCCTGGCCACAGCTCAAGGGAGAGTACAACACGCAGTGGAGGCCAGGAGACTGAGAGATCAACAGAGAGGGGCGCCTGCTCCAAGCCTCCATGGTGTGGCTGGGGGCAGGCCCCCAGCAGACACACACACACACACACACACACACACACACACACATAGGACGCCTGCTCCAAGCCTCTGCTGCCAGACTGGCCGTCAGTAGGACATCCACTGAGGGCTCCCAGACTGAGGGGCAGGCTGGGCTGAGGGAACCCCACCCTCCCAGTGCATGAATTTCATGTACTGAGTCTCTAGTTGTTTATAAAGGAACTGCTGTCAAAGTGACTGTGGTGGTGACACAAGATTTTATGCCTTTGTCAAAATCCACAGAATTGTACACCACAGAGTAATTTTTAGTATATGTAAATAACAAACAAAAACATTAATAAAAACAAACTAGGACTAGACACAAGATAGAATGCTAACTGTGACAAATGTGTCTGTGTTAAAAATGACCTAAGTAACTTTAATAAAAGTATTTTTTACTGCATACTCAAGGCTAAAGGTAAAAAAAAACAAACAACAAACAAAAATACTGTGTTTTTCTGAACCTAACATACAAAGCTTGACTTACCTTAAGTACTCGATAAACAGTCACTAATCATCTCTATGTGTGTTTTTCTGATCCTGTATTTAACAAAATGGCTATAAATCTTCCCAAACCTATAGGGCAGCGGTTCTCAACCTGTGGGTCGTGACCCCTTTGGCGGTTGAATGACCCTTCCACAGGGGTCGCCTAAGACCATCCTGCATATCAGATATTTACATTATGATTCATAACAGTAGCAACATTACAGTTATGAAGCAACAACGAAAATAATTTTATGGTTGAGTCACAACATGAGGAACTGTATTTAAAGGGCCAGAAGGTTGAGAACCACTGCTATAGGGTATTTGGAAGCTTGGTATGACAAAATTGTAGATTATGAGATGAGGTATAATCTAAATTATTTTTGAAGAATTCTAGGAAGAACCTTATTTGAGATTGAGGTGATACAGTTACAATACAAACTATTGAATGTTAGTTAAGATGGGGTAGAGATCATTGGTAGTGACAAGGTCCAGCCACTGATGGGTTGAGCTATCAGAAGGATGATTTTAATGACAGCGCTACATGATTTGTGACAAAAAAGTAAAGTATATGTGTAGCTCTTAACTGAATAAATGCAATACATTTATTAGTCTTTTAATTTAATTTCTGATATTGTCTGTTGAGAAAGAGTAATCAAGAATAATTATGGTTATAGTAAAAGAGGGACCTGAGACTTTATAAAACCTGAGGGAGGAACAAAAAGAGCAAGCAATAGGAAATATTTGAACAGGCCTTTACTTGTCAGTATTGAATGATTCTTTAGGACATAATTTTTATGAGTAATTTCTTCACAAAGTAAAATCTTCCAATATTGTTGATAAAAGGCTCTCTAAAGCAGGAATCATATTTACTTAAAGAACATGATATCTGGCTCCAAAACACACATTTAACTTCACTGGGTGTACAATTGCCTGAAATGATGCTCTGGTACTTTTATTTTAAACAGTAAATGAGGCCACATGTATTTGCAGCATTAGCACATGTAATGGATGAAAATTGGATGTTGTACCCATTTTCACTGTTCTGGGGATTGTGCTGTGAGACACCCCAGATGTTACTCCTTGGCAAACAGTTGTAATTTTTTTTTTCAGGCACAGAAGATTATCTTATGATTCTGGATATGTCCCAAATTTGCTCTCCAAGCATCTGTCCTAATTCAGCCAAGCAGATAATATAAATGGACTTCCTTACTAACAAGGTGATGTGTAAAGTGACAGTCACAGTGTTTGGGAATCCTTCATGAATAGCACTACTTTCCCATGCTGTCTAATGTACTTCACTGTTTAATGAATGATGGCTGTTGGTTGAACAGAAGGCTCATGTTCACCATGAAGACACATTTCTTAATGTATACAGTGCACTGCAACTTCCTTTGGGCACTACTTGCCTGCATGATAGTATGAGATTTTAATAGACACTGAAAGGCATCTTGTCCAATAGTAATAGTTTGTTAGTATTGTTTTTCTTTAAGTGTTTACAATATTACGTTTCTTTTCATATCTTTATTTTGCATTTTTGATATTTATTTTTATTTATGCATTCAGAATTCAATTTATTAAAACTTAGCAATGGACCAGATATTTTCTGTGAATACACGTGTGTTCCATCATTCTTCCATCTTGGTGTGATGTCTCAAGTTGATTTCATTTAGCCAAAATATGTCAGATATGGAAATTTTCCTTTTTACGGTACTTCCACTAATGTCCTAAGTAGATGAGGCCTCACCATCCATGCACCCTCAGTTCCCTCCTTCCCCCAAGCCTTCACCACACTATTGCCTGTGTCCATGGGCTATGCATATATGCATATATGTTCCCCTGAAATAAAAAATACCCTGGAAGAAAACAACAGTAAGCAATTGTTTTTTTATTCACTCATCTACTGATAGGCACTTGATTTTTATCTTCTATGCAGTTAATTGCTACACAGTTATTAAATCACTACATAGTTGTTCTGGTTCAGTCCCTGTTACAATCAGAGTTACACAATTATATATGCAAAGTTGGAAATTTTGAAGACTGCAACAACATATTTATATCAACTAGGGATAGGCATAGTCTCCCTGGATTAAGGAAGCCATTATTGTGTAAGCATAGTGACTGCGCTTTTAAATTGCAAATTTCAGAGAAAGCTCTAACTACTTAGCTTTTCAAAGCTTTTACTGAGAGAAGAATTTAGAGACTCAAGTTTATATACTAAGAGGCTTCATGCAGGCAAATTAGAGAAAGCAACTGAAAATGAAATGCAGCAACTGCATGCATTTACTGTTTTTGTATTATTTTAATGTTTAATTATTTTATCATTATGAATGCACATTAATAACCAAAATGAGCAGCATCCAATGTTTCCTATTTTGCATTCTCTTTGAAGAATTCACAAAAATCTTGATGAGGTATTTTATTCCTTACGCCAGCAACTTAAAAGAAAAGATTTTAAAGTACCTGGAGGTATGAAAATTCTATATTACATGCACAACATTATTGGAGAACCTGAAAATAAAAAGGGTTAATTCTCTCTAGGCTATTTGGATGCTGCCTTTTCACAAAATAAATGTTAAGATGACCTAACATACATTGCTTTCACTATTTCAGTCTTAGTTGCTAAATAATCTTTTAATATATAATTGAAAATGTCTTTAACTGAGATTTCCTGAAATTTAATAAACAAAACCATGAAATAGAAGGCTAATAAATGCTCTTAATTAGGAAGTTGGTTCCTAAGAGCAGATTTTTTTCCAGCTGAAAGGGTTGCTTTATAGCTAGTTTATCACTGATTTCATTTTCAGTTGCTTTCTCTAATTTGCCTGCATGAATATGCACATACAATGCAAAACATTTTCTTTAAAGACAATTAATATATAAAAATTATTTTGCAAGTTAAACTATCCAGAGATTCTTTTATACACACCACTTTTTTTCTTTACTAACATATTATACTATATAGTAAAAGCCCAATGACCTAAATGGTGGAATGACCAGAACGAAAAGAGACCAGAACGACTGTGATCCCTCACTCCAGCCAGCCACGCCCCCCAGTGGGGACCCCCACCCAAATCAGGGATGTGGCCAGCCTGCAAACCACCTGTGGCTCCGCCACCCAGTGGGGACTCCCACCCTATCGGGGGCGTAGCCAGCCTGCAAACAACCCACCGCCCCTCGCCCACCCTGATCAGGGGCATGACTGGCTGGCACCTGACCCACCCCCCAGTGGGGACCTCCACCCCGATCAGGGCCCCCATCAGGGCAGGCCAGCTCCCTACCTGTGCACCGGCCCTCTATCCTATCTATACTAATAAAAGGGTAATATGCTAATTAGACTGAATATCTTCTGGACGACCTTCCAGACATCTTTCTTGACAAAACTGGGCCCAAGCGAAGCCGCCTGCCCATGATCCTGGGCACCAGAAGCTGCGGCCAGCCAAGGCCAAGCCAGCCAGGATCCCAGGTGCTTGCGGCCAGCCAGAGGGAGGGAAGCCCGGGTCCCGGGTGCCTGCAGCCAGCTGGAGGAGGAAACCCTGGGTCCCAGGTGCAGGGCCAAGGCAGACGTAGTTGGGGTGATCATCCCAGCAGGGGAGCAGTTTGGGGTGATTAGGCTGGCAGGGGAGCAGTTAGGGGAGATCAGGTCAGCAGGAGGGAGCAGTTAGGGGTGATCAGGCCAGCAGGCAGAGTGATTAGGGGCAATCAGGCAGGCAGGCAGGTGCCCAAGGACTCTAGTATATAATAAAAGGGTAATATGCAAATTGACCCTAACGGTAAAATGACCAGAACACCACTCAAGCAGTGCACTCACCACCTCTTGGTCCCTTCCCCTGGCCATCAGGCTCTGATTGCCTGATGGCAAATGGGGAACTAAGGTGGGTGGTGGGGGGAGGCAGGGCCGGGGAGCAGGTGGAACGGCTGACCTCTCAGTCCCTCCCCCCAGCCGCAGGTGCTGATCGCCCGATGGTGAATGGGGAACTAGGGTTGGGTGGCAGCAGGGGGCAGGGCCAGTTGTGAGCAGCTGGGGAAGATGGCCCTGATAGCAGGCCAGGCCTAGGGACCATACCCACACACGAATTTCGTGCACTGGGCCTTTAGTTTTAGAATGAGAAAAGACTTCAAGATGTAGAGTTTACAACAATCTCTTTCCTAAGAGAATTCCTATGTTTTCCAATGGAGCTAGCTTTATCCTACAAAGAGAATTATGGCAATTTTTTTACTATATTAAATTTATTTTCCATCTTCTACATTGAACATAGGAGTATAAAAATATATTGTTTCACTCTTTTAATTATATCAATTGTTATGTACAATTTATGTATTCAATTCTATATGTATATTTTTTCTTAAAGAAATCTATGCTTTTATATTAAATTTGTGCACTCAGGGGGCGGGGGTGTCCCTCAGCCTGGCCTACACCTCTCACAGTCTGGGAGCCCTTGGAGGATGTCTGATTGATGGCTTAGGAGAGGGCCTAAGCCATCAGTTGGACATCCTTAGCACTGCCGTGGAGGTGGGAGAGGCTCCCGTCACCACCACTGTGCTCACCAGCTGTGATCCCAACTTCTGACTGAGCAGCGCTCCCTTGGTGGGAGCGCACTGACTCCCAGGGGGCAAATCCTGTGTTGAGTGTCTGCCCCTGGTGGTCAGTGCATATCATAGCGTCGTTCTTCCTTTCGGTCGATTCACATATTAGCCTTTTATTTTATAGGATGCTTATTAAATAAAACATAGCATGATGAATAGTGTCAGATCAAGATTATTCATAATATTCAAACATTTTTTGGGATATAAAAATAAATTGAACGTTTTTGATAAAATTTTCTGCTTGAACAGATTTTGTTAAACTGTTAATTGCAGTTTAATTGTGTTGGACTAAGTTTAGTTTGCAATGTGGAATGAAGCAACACAAAAGTAACCAGGTTATGCTAAGGTTTTGGAAATAATAATATGAAGCAACTACTATTATTAGCATTCATTTTCTTTGTCTGATCTCCTCATGAAACAGCTTTCATTTTTTTAATAATAAATAATTTACAACTATTATTTTCTAATAGCTTTAGTTTTCTTACTAGTCAAGTTTAATAAAATGGTAATTATGGATAAGTGAGAAGCATGCATAATAAAGGAATGCCACATTGTAAAGATCCCATGTAATAAAATACAATGAATATATTTTATTAGTATTTAATATTAAGCTAAATAATTAAAAACTATTTTATCTTCATTCAAGTCTGACATCTTTTATATTATTTTCTTATATAAATTATCTTTATACCTATTTTTATACCAGTAAAGTAGTTTAACTTATATATGAATAAAATATTGAAGTAACGCAATTTTGAAGAAATGTCTTGTTGATATGTGAACTACCTGGGGTCTCTTCTCTTCATGTAGTGATCAAATTCACTGTATTTCATACTCTTTATCTCCTCCCATCCACCAGCACTTCTTTATCATTTACATAATAAGAAATTAATATATGCTTTCTTTCCAAATTTTTAATTCACAGAATTAATCACAAATTAACTATTGCACATTGGACTTTGTAGTATCAGCATAAGTAAAAAAAAAATAATAAATCTACAGGCCAGTTTGACAGTTGATCATATTTTATTTCTTTTCAATAAAATACTACATCTATCTGCCCAGGACCCTTAATGAAAAGAAACTTTTATATCAAATTTGTAACAATGTCTTTTTTTTTCAGTAAAATGAATATATCAAATCAGTTCAATATTAAGTGAGCATAATTTATGTGAATATACTATTAGAATTTTTTTTTTACTTAAGTAAATTTAGAAAGCTTCTTCAAACACTAGTCATATTATATATACACTGAGTGGCTAGATTATTATGACCACCTGATGTTTGTAGGCAAAAAATTAGCTATTTCACGCTGCAGCTGCTAAAGGGACAGACCATTATATATAGGGAAGCAGGTTGTTTACCACAACAGTAGAAGTGTCACTGGGCCTTTAGTTTTAGAATGAGAAAAGACTTCAAGATGTAGAGTTTACAACAATCTCTTTCCTAAGAGAATTCCTATGTTTTTCAATGGAGCTAGCTTTATCCTACAAAAAGAATTATGGCAATTTTTTTACTATATTAAATTTATTTTCCATCTTCTACATTGAACATAGGAGTATAAAAATATATTGTTTCACTCTTTTAATTATATCAATTGTTATGTACAATTTATGTATTCAATTCTATATGTATATTTTTTCTTAAAGAAATCTATGCTTTTATATTAAATTTGTGTACTTGGGGGGCGAGGGTGTCCCTCAGCCTGGCCTACACCTCTCACAGTCTGGGAGCCCTTGGAGGATGTCTGATTGATGGCTTAGGAGAGGGCCTAAGCCATCAGTTGGACATCCTTAGCACTGCCGTGGAGGTGGGAGAGGCTCCCGTCACCACCACTGTGCTCACCAGCTGTGATCCCAACTTCTGACTGAGCAGCGCTCCCTTGGTGGGAGCGCACTGACTCCCAGGGGGCAAATCCTGTGTTGAGTGTCTGCCCCTGGTGGTCAGTGCACATCATAGCGTCGTTCTTCCTTTCGGTCGATTCACATATTAGCCTTTTATTTTATAGGATGCTTATTAAATAAAACATAGCATGATGAATAGTGTCAGATCAAGATTATTCATAATATTCAAACATTTTTTGGGATATAAAAATAAATTGAACGTTTTTGATAAAATTTTCTGCTTGAACAGATTTTGTTAAACTGTTAATTGCAGTTTAATTGTGTTGGACTAAGTTTAGTTTGCAATGTG
>NW_005354109.1:80717-98728 GCF_000412655.1 Myotis brandtii
AAGTTAAAAGAGCCATCAGGCAGCTGGTTCCACAACCATCATATCTCACAGAACTGGACAGTGCTATTCAGCAGGCAAGATTCCTCGCATCACCTTTCAACATCTCATGGAGTCAATGCCAAGGAGAATCATCGCAGTATTGAAGGCAAAAGGTGGCCCAAGGGAGTACTGATGGGGTGGTCATAATAATCTGGCCACTCAGTATATATAACCCAAAATGTATTCACACACTTTGAATAATTATAAAGTTAGGGCTTATTAAAATACATTTTATTTTCAAAATTGAGCTATCAGCTGTTAAAGTGTATATATAATTATCTAGCCATATAAAAAAGATATGTCCATAGAGAGAAAATGATACCAAGGAATTCTTGCATATATAGCCAGAGGCCCTGCTTAGAAAATTCTACCCTAGAAGACAATTTTCTTCTTTAATAAAATGAATTCTTAATTTTTGATAAATTATCAAGTTGAAAAAAATTAAATTATATTCAATGTAAAACAAGTCATCACACTAGCACTTTTTTTTAAAACAATGCCTAGTAAAACTTGCTGAGCTGAAAGATTATATTCTCAATTGTCTACATTTATTAAATCTTAAAATTTTCTCATTTTAAATTCAGTTAAGCTGTGCACAATATGTATATACTATATAAAGATGGAAAATCTAAAATATAAATGTATATGCCCTCCAGATTCAAGACAACTGAATTAATATTATTATTATTCTTACACAGACTTAAGAATTTTATTGATTTGAGATTAGCAATTTAAAATGTAAGGTTTATGAACCCAAATAATCTGTTGACTTCTTATAAAGTGAATTGTTGAATTTTATTCTCTACTTTTTCATTCTTGCCCTCCTGCATTCTTCTCTCACCAAAAGGAAAATAATAGTACTGGGAATGGAATCTGGAAAATTGCTATTAAAATACCATAGCCTTCTTGTGAATAAGATTTCACCACTTACTAGCTACTTAGGTTGAACAGATTGCTAAATTTCTGTAACTGTTAAATTTTTGTTCTATTCATTTTGACTTTGTTTGAAAAGTTGATAAATTGATACAACTGTGCTTTCTAAGTTTTAGGGTGGTCAAAATGCATGTAAAATAAATAGCATAGTGAGTATATTTGGTACTCACTCAATATTTATCAGTAATAAATTATTTTTTAAACTAGAGGCCTGATGCACAAAATTCGTGCATGGGGGTTGGGGGTCCCTCAGCCTGGCCTGCACCCTCTCCAATCTGGGACCCATCAGGGGATGTTCAACTGCCTAGGAATTGGGCCTAAACAAACAGTTGGACATCCATCTCACAATCTGGGACCTCTGGCTCTTAACCGCTCACCTGTCTGCCTGCCTGATCACCCCTAACCACCTCAGCCTGCAGGTCTGATCACCCCCTAACTGCTCCCCTGCCATCCTGATTGCCCCCTAACTGCTCTCCCCTGCTGACCTGATCATCCCTAACTCCTCTGCCTCAGCCCCCACTACTGTGGCTTTGTCTGGAAGGACAAGGGAAGATGTCTGGTCTAATTAGCATATTACCATTTTATTAGTATAGCTATTACTATAATACACTCTATTATTCTAGACTCATTCATTATAATTATGATGAGAATCATAAATAAAATGTTGGAGACCATACATACCAAGAATATAATTGAAGCAATAATCCTATATAATAAAAGGGTAATATGCAAATAGACCGAACAGTGGAACAACCAGAACAACCAGTTGCTGACATGCACTGACCACCAGGGGCCATGTATGGAACATGGTGTGCGTTGGCCACAGTGGGATGGTGGAGCAGGTTAGCATGGCCCATATATTTGCTGTCTACAAGAGACCAAGCTCAGAACTCACACACAATGAGAGTGAACGGATGAAAATAAATATTTTCAGACACATGGAAAAGAGAAAAAAGCTGGGGTAGCAATACTTATATCTGAAAAAATGCCCTCAAAGTGAAGGCCATAATAGGTAAGGAAGGCTACTTCATAATACTAAAGGGTAAAATTCAACAAGAGAATATAACTCTGGTAACATATATGCATCCAATACTGGAGCAACCAAATACCTAAAAAAAGTTCTGGAAGATATCAAGGGAGAGATAGATGGCACTAAAATCATAGTAGGGCACTTTCATGCCCCAGTGACACTACTGGATTAATCCTCTAAACAAAAAATCAGCAAAGAAACAACAATCCTAAATGACTCACTAGATCAGATGGAACTAATTAACATCTTCAGAACATTTCACCCCAAAGTTACAGAATATAGATTCTTCTCAAGTGCACATGGAACATTTTCAAAGATAGCCCACATATTGGGACACAGACAAAGTCTCTTCAAATGTAAGAAGATAGAAATATATCAAGCATCTTCTCAAATCACAATGGCATTAAATTAGAAATCAACTACAATACAAACAATGAAAAATTAACAAACACTTGGAAGCTAAATAGCATGCTATTAAACAATGATTGTGTTACCAAAGAGATCAAAGAAGAAATGAAAATCAGCTATGAAACAAATGAAAATGAAATGCAACAATCCAAAATCCATGGAACACAGAAAGCAGTCCTGAGTGGGAAGTTCATAGCTCTACAGACCTACCTCAAAAAACAAGAAAAACTGGTAATAAATTATCTAATTCTTTTTTTTTTATCTTCCTTTTTCTTCTTCTTTTTTTTTTTAATTAAATCTTTATTGTTCAGGTTACATTTGTTCCTCTTTTTTTCCCCCCCATAACTCCCCTCCTCCCAGTTCCCGCCCCACCCTCCGCCCTCACTCCCCACCCACTGTCCTCATCCATAGGTGCACGATTTCTCACTAGATCAGATGGAACTAATTAACATCTTCAGAACATTTCACCCCAAAGTTACAGAATATAGATTCTTCTCAAGTGCACATGGAACATTTTCAAAGATAGCCCACATATTGGGACACAGACAAAGTCTCTTCAAATGTAAGAAGATAGAAATATATCAAGCATCTTCTCAAATCACAATGGCATTAAATTAGAAATCAACTACAATACAAACAATGAAAAATTAACAAACACTTGGAAGCTAAATAGCATGCTATTAAACAATGATTGTGTTACCAAAGAGATCAAAGAAGAAATGAAAATCAGCTATGAAACAAATGAAAATGAAATGCAACAATCCAAAATCCATGGAACACAGAAAGCAGTCCTGAGTGGGAAGTTCATAGCTCTACAGACCTACCTCAAAAAACAAGAAAAACTGGTAATAAATTATCTAATTCTTTTTTTTTTATCTTCCTTTTTCTTCTTCTTTTTTTTTTTAATTAAATCTTTATTGTTCAGGTTACATTTGTTCCTCTTTTTTTCCCCCCCATAACTCCCCTCCTCCCAGTTCCCGCCCCACCCTCCGCCCTCACTCCCCACCCACTGTCCTCATCCATAGGTGCACGATTTTTGTCCAGTTTCTTCCCGCATCTCCCATTCCCCTTTCCCCGCCAAGAATAGTCAGTCCATTCCCTTTCTATGTCCCTGATTCATTATAATCACCAGTTCATTCTGTAAATCAGATTATTTATTCACTTGATTCTTAGATTCACTTGTTGATAGATGCATGTTTGTTGTTCACAATTTGTATCTTTACCTTTTTCTTCTTCCTCCTCTTAAAGGATACCTTTCAGCATTTCATATAATACTGGTTTAGTGGTGATGAACTCCTTTAGCTTTTCCTTATCTGTGAAGCTCTTTATCTGACCTTCAATTCTGAATGATAGCTTTGCTGGATAAAGTAATCTTGGTTGTAGGTTCTTGCTATTCATCACTTTGAATATTTCTTGCCACTCCCTTCTGGCCTGCAAAGTTTCTGTTGAGAAATCAGCTGACAGTCGTATGGGTATTCCCTTGTAGGTAATTGAGTCTCTTTCTCTTGCTGCTTTTAAGATTCTCTCTTTGTCTTTTGCTCTTGGCATTTTAATTATGATATGTCTTGGTGTGGTCCTCTTTGGATTCCTTTTGTTTGGGGTTCTCTGCGCTTCTTGGACCTGTAAGTCCATTTCTTTCACCAGGTGGGGGAAGTTTTCTGCCATTATTTCTTCAAATAGGTTTTCAATATCTTGCTGTCTCTCATCTTCTGGCACCCCTATTATTCTGATGTTGGTACGCTTGAAGCTGTCCCAGAGGCTCCTTACACTATCTTCATATTTTCGGATTCTTTTTTCATTTTGCTTTTCCGGTTGGGTGTTTTTTGCTTCTTCGCATTTCAAATCTTTGACTTGATTCTTGCGCTCCTCTGGTCTGCTATTGGGTGTCTGTATAATATTCTTTATTTCAGTCCGTGTATGCTTAATTTCTAGTTGGTTCTTTATCATAGCATCGAGGGTCTCATTAGTTTTCGTGACTCTCTCCTCAAGTTTATTGACAGCTTCTAGCACATTTTTGCAAGCCCTCAAAATTGCGATTTTTAGCTCTATATCCTCCATTTCTGTCATGTTTTTTTGTCTCCGCATTTTTTATGCTTTCTTGGTGCACCCCCTAGTGGTCTTTGTGCGCAGTCTTGTTCTAGTTGAGCCTTGATTGTTGTAGTTAATACTAGAGGGATTTGACCACCAGGCCGACTGGCTGTGTGAATCAGCTGTGTCTGCCGCGGAAAACTTCTGTCCTCTGGGGAGGTGCTAATCTAGCCTTTGCCTGAGGCGATCCGGCAAATGGCTCTGCGCAGGGCTTGGGCGGGGCGGGCTCAACAGGGCGGGCGGAGGGAGCCGTTATGGTGCCCTCAGTCCTGTTCCCAGAGGCTCTGCTTCTCAGAACCCCCGGAACCGCTGCAAACCTCGGAGGGAAAGCTGCCTTCCAACTGATGCCAGACACTCCCGCTTCTCCCGTTTGGGTCCGAGTCCCCAGCGATTCGCCCGTATCTGGAGCTCAGAGTCTGAGACTCCCCCCTGACCGAAAACGACAACCGCGCTCTCAGCCACCAGCCCGCTTTGCGCGCGCACCTCCGCACCTGAGTATTTTCCACACTGCGTCTCCTCTGAGCCTCGGTGTGCTGTTATTTTTCCTTCTAGTTGAAGAGTCTCTCCTCAGCCAGCCTTCCTGTGGTTCTGGGTGATGTCTGTTCCGTCTTTTAGTTGCATTTTTGAAGTGGTTGTTTGCGGCAGCAGTCTCCGGTGTTTACCTATGCCGCCATCTTGGTCTCTCCCCAAATTATCTAATTCTTACATAAGAATTAAAAGAGAACAGCAAGAATAAGCCCAGGGTAAGCAGAAGGGAGGAAATAATAAAATCAGAGCAGAAATAAATGACATAGAGACCAAAAAAAAAGAAAAAGAAAGGGATAAATACAAAAGATCAATAAACCAAGAGCTGGTTCTTTGAAAAAAATAAACAAGATTGATGAACCTCTAGCCAGGCTCACCAAGAAACAAAAATAGAGGACCCAAATAAACAAAATCAGAAATGAAAGAGGTGAAATAACAATGGACCCCACAGACATACAAAGGATTATTTTAAAAATACTAAGAACAACTCTACTCCAACAAACTGGTCAATCTAGACAAAATGGACATATTCCTAAAAAAATACAGGCTTCCAAAATTCAATCAGGAAGAATTAAAAAAACCTGAGTAGGCCTATAACTACGGGGGAAATTGAAACAGTAATCAAAAAGCTTTCAGCAAACAAAAGCACTGGACCAGAGAGCTTCACAGGGGAGTTTTAACAAACATTCAAAGAAAAACTAAAACCTATCCTTCTCAGACTACTCAAAAAAATTAATAGTAAGCCACACTTCCAAACTTTCTATGAAGCCAGGATTACCCTAATCCCAAAAC
The DNA here is from genome assembly GCF_000412655.1 of Myotis brandtii. Lineage (NCBI taxonomy): Eukaryota > Metazoa > Chordata > Mammalia > Chiroptera > Vespertilionidae > Myotis > Myotis brandtii. The sequence continues at coordinate 86,533 of NW_005354109.1, forward strand.
CGGATAAAGACACTACAAAGAAAGAGAATTACAGGCCAATATCCCTAATGAACATGGATGCTAAAATCCTCAACAAAATTTTAACAACTCAGATCCAGCATTACATTAGGAAGATCATACTCCATGACCAAGTGGGCTTTATTCCAGGGATGCAAGGCTGGTACAATCAATAGGGGAAGAAGGAGAGTTATGTAATACTTTAAACAAACAGAATTTTTTTAAAAAATAAAATAATGTTCTGTCTTCCCTTTGATATGTCATATAAAATTATGATATAAAATAAACAATACTGAATATTATGATATAACTAGAGGCCTGATGCACAAAATTTGTGCATGGGGGGGTGGTCCTTCAGCCCTGCTTGCACCATCAGTAAGTGTGATACATCACATAAGCAAATTGAGAGACAAAAATAACACAATCATACCAATAGATGCAGAAAAAGCATTTGACAAAATCGAACACCCTTTCTTAATAAAAACTCAGCAAAGTGGGACTAGAGAGATCATATCTCAACATAATAAAAGCATTATATGACAAACCTACAGCCACCGTCCGGGACGCTTGCCTGCCAGCCTTCCTGATTGACCCTAACCACTCTGCCTGCCTGATTGCCCCAACTGCTCACCTGCCTGCCTGATCACCCCAACTGCTCACCTGCCTGTCCGATTACCCTTAATTGTTCGCCTACCTGCCTAATTGCCCCTAACCACCTCTGCCTCAGCCCTGTCACCACAGCTTTCTCCAGAAAGACTTCTGGAATGATGTCCGGAAGGTCGTTTGGCTATCTGGTCTAATAAAAAAAAAAAAAAAAGTAAAATTGTCAATATTAGGAGATGACATGATATTGTACACAGAAAACCCTAAAGACTCCATCAAGAAACTACCAGATTGCCTTGCTCAAAGCTGTAAGGACCTGCTTGTCATAGAGATAGAAAAGTTTTAATTTTTACTCTTTATTATGTCAATTAACTAGCACAGATGGCCACCAAAAGGTGACTTACCAAGGGTGTAAAGCAAACGGTGCTGTTAAGTCCTCTTCCTCGAAAAGGTACATGTTGTGCATTGTATCTGCCTGGATACATAAAAGAGTGAAGTTTCTGTCTGTCTTTGCAATCTGGAGGTAAAATACCTGTACTTGGAAAACTATAGGACACTAAAAAAAGGTAAAGAAAAACATAAACAGATGGAAGAACATATCGTGTTCATGGATTGTCCAGTCTGGTTTGGGGCTCACAGAATAATAGAGCTCTTTTTTTTCTTCTTTGCTCCATTGGTGGAGATTTCCTAAGCACTCACCATTAAACTACCAATGGCATATTCTACAAACTTAGAACAAACTTAATTCATCTGGAATAAAAAAAAGACGCTGAATAGCTGTAGCAATCCCGAGAAAGAACAAAGGTGGAGGGATCACAATACCAGATATAAAGCTATAATACAAAGACACTGTTCTCAAAACTGCCTGGTACTGGCACAAGAATAGACATATAGACCAATGGAACAGAATAGAGAACCCAGAAATTTACCTAAGACATTATGTTCAATTAATATTTGACAAAGAAGGCAAGAGCATACATTGGAGTCAAGACAGTCTCTTTCATAAATGGTATTGGGAAAATTAGACAGATACATGCAAAATGTCTCTCACTTTTGCTTTCCCTCCATCCCCAATCCGCAACAGTAACTTGCTCCAGGCTCACTTTGCTTGAGTGTCTAGGTCCTAGGAGATCACGCAACATGTCTGCCACCAGAACTATAATTCCCAGCAATCCTGGTGCTCCCCCCGCTCTAGGCTTCCACTTCTAGTCCAGGAGCTGCCACCAGAACTACAATTCCCAGAATTCATGGTGCTCCCCACACTCTTGGTTTCCACTTCCGGTCTAGGGGCTGCAGAAACCAAAAGAACTGGGAACTCCAGCCATGTTCTGTCCACTGGGCTTCTGTCCGCTGGGCTGGGGGCATGCCCCAATCTTAATGGTGGTGGCTCAGAGCACACACCCAGCCCAGCAGCCCTGTGTTGTGTCCACAGCCCTCCCTCCCTACGATGGTGCGGGATGCTATGGGCGCCACCATATTTGTTGTGGAGTGACAGTTAATTTGCATATTACCCTTTTATTAGATTAGATATCAATATATCTTATGTTACCTGATAAGGAAATTAGAAAGGGAAGAAAACAAAAAACAATATTTGATACACACATGCACACAGACACACACACACATGAATATTCATAAAAAAATAAGGAGAAAATATTAATGAGAATTACAGTCCATTTCTGTAACTTGTTTTTATGACTTGTCATATGATCATAGCTGATATGAATAGTGCCATTTTCACTATACATTCTGTATTCCCTTTGTCTTCAGTAAGCACCTAGGCTGAATGGGATTTTTTAACCAGTGGGGTGACCTAAACCTTCATTCCTGGAAAATCTGGGTCATTATTGGTTTTGCCTTGATTAGTTTATTATAGTTTTCCATTCACCTTAATTACAGGACATGGAAATATCAAAAGACTTCCTAAGGGATATCCTGTTATCCTGTTTCTTGACATACTTTCCTTACTTATTTTGTGGAGCAATAGTCCAAATTCCTCTTGATAGACAGTAATAATTATCCAAGATAGCACATTAAATCTTTTCTTTACTAATTGATTCAGAGGCCCAAGGAGTTCAAAGTGACTAGGTAGCAGTCAACTTCCAGTTCAAGAAAATTATTTCTGTGTCTTCTGCTGGAAGCATCCTATATAATAGAAGGATAATATGCAAATTGACCATAACAGCAGAACGACTGGGAAGGACTTGTCACTATGAAACACACTGACCACCAGGGGGCAGATGCTCAATGCAGGAGCTGCCCCCTGGTGGTCAGTGCACTCCCACAGCGGGAGCTCTGCTCAGCCACAAGCCAGGCTGACAGCTGCCAGTACAGCGGTGGTGGTGGGAGCCTCTCCCGCCTCCTCAGCAGCGCTAAGGATGTCCGACTGCAGCTTAGGCCTGCTCCCCACTGGCAAGTGGACATCCCCCGAGGTCTCCTGGACTGCCAGAGGGATGTCTGACTGCCAGCTTAGGCCCAATCCCCAGGGGAGTGGGCCTAAGCCAGCAGGTGGACATCCCCCAAGGGGTCCCAGACTGCGAGAGGGCACAGGCCGGGCTGAGGGACCCCTCCGAGTGCACAATTTTTTGTGCACCGGGCCTCCAGTCTTATATAATAAAAGCCTAATATTCAAATTGACCAAACAGCAGAATGACAGGCGGAATGACCAGTCACTATGACACTCACTGACCACCAGGGGGCAGAGGCTCAATGCAGGATCTACCCCTAGCCCACAGAGGGAGGTGACTGGTGTTCTTGGTTGGGGGTGGGGCCAGCAAGTGGGTGGCCAAGGCAGGTGCGAGCAGGGGGCCCCAATCACCCCACCCATCACCCCACAGATCAGTTCTGATTGCTGGCCAGGTTTAGGGACCCTACCCATGCACAAATTTTATGCACCGGGCCTCTAGTTCACCATATTAGTACTGAGACCTCTAGGCCAGTTAGCATAAATTTGTGGACATAAGAAGCAAACATTTTGCTAGTGGGTCACTACAAGTAATAGTGAGTAGTGCCACTCCCCTTTGTCATCCTGGATTCCTAGATCTTTAAATCCTGGGTATGTGAGAAAAAAGAAAAAAGAAAAATGAAAAAAAAACATATTTTGGATTCTATCCAAAGCATGTACAATTATTCGGAAAATCTTGCTCAAACCATGCTAGCTATTGCCCCCTAGGTTATAAGTGAGTTTTCAAAAGCCATTTTACCATTCTATCACGCCAGCTGCAGATGACAGAAAACATGACATGACAAGTAAATTCTATGAAAATGGGATCAGTTCTTCACTTCTTTTGCTGTGAAGTGAGTTTTTTAATCAGAAGCAATGCCATGACAGTGAATAAGGAATTATGTAAGTCTACAGATGATAGTTTTGTCAGAGCATTGCATGTTGGGAAGGCAAATACATATTCAGAATAAGTGTCTACACCAATAAGGACAAACTGCTGCCCTTTCTGATGATGCAACTGTCCAATGTGATCAACCTATGGCCTGTGAGCTGGCTGATAACCCTAAAGAATGGTACCATATAGAGGACACAGTATTGGTGTCTGTTGGTGGCAGAGTTTAAAATCAGCAGTAGCCATAATGAAATCATTTATTCTTGGTGAGTGGATGTCTGTGTTGCTAACCTATGCATAACATCCATCCATGTCACCATCACCATTTTGTTCTTAAGCCCTTTGGGCAATGACAAGGGTGGCTGGAGAGTGAGGATGACTGGTATCTACAGAATGGGTCATTCAATGTACTTTATCATTAAAATCCTCTTCTGCTGAGCTCACTCTCTGATGTGTGTTCACATGCAACACAAATATATTCATATGGTATTTTTTTTGCCCATCAATAATGGTCTATCCCCATCTTTGAATCATATCCCTTTCATGTCACTGACATTCAGCCAATCTTGAACACAACCCATGAATCAATATATAATTGCATGTCTGGCCATTTCTCCTTCTAAGCAAAGAGAACAACTATGTTTACTGCTTAAACCTAGTTAAACTGCCCACTGGGAAGGTTTCCCTTTCCCACTGTCCTTCAGACATGTCTAAGAAGGGGCTATAGTGCTGGAGCTATTCACTTTCAGTGATGACTAACTATGCAGAACTACCTATAAGCCAACCCAAGTCTTCTCTTTCTACATTAATTGATCATAGGTAAATCTCCATGAGGCATGGGTACAGGCTGAGAGAGAGGGCAGTTTAGCATAAGGGAACCATAGGCATTTTGGAACCTTTTTATGTAACTTACTTGTGCCTTCAGGTCCTGCTCAGGCCAGTTAATTTTATATAGCACTTCTACTTAGTGATGGAGTGCTGCAGTGAATGCCCAACTTCATGGTAATGTAAGACTAAGTTCATGATGGGCAGATTAAGTCCCATGGTAACCACGACCCATGATTAAGAGTGTATTCTCTACTAAGACAGTAGCAGGCCAAGAGTCATTTCTCAAAGTGGGGGGGGGGGGGAGCAGAGGATGACAGGGCTATGCTCTAAAGTCCTCAGGTTCTGTACTGCAATTCACCTGTAGGAAACCACCAAAGGCACCAAACAGCCTTTCTATCTGTCACTGACACTTCAATCACCATTGGAACTCCTGGATCATATGAGCAAAGTGCCAAACAGTTGCAGGGCAGGATGGACCTATTGTAGATCCACACTCAAAACTAGTAGATTTTCATGTCATTCAATAAACGGGCCGAATAATAAGCCCAAATGATAAATATGTTATCTCCAATATGCAAAGATCCACTAGGCATGGTGCCTCCTTTTGCTTGTGGGAGGGGCCAGATGCACCATACCCAGAACCTCAAAGAATTTCACCGAGTAGAAGGCACTGAAATCGATTGGGTTTATTTCCCAATACATTGTCAACACACTAAGATTAACTAAATATGAAATAATAAACAAAGATCTTTTAAAATGGTAGTGAAACAAATAACCACAAATGAAAGTCAGAAGATAAGAATCAAATGCAATTATAAACTCACAAGAATTTCAAATATAAAAAGTATCAAAAGAAATATAAAATATTATATATTGTGTTCAATAAAATGAAATTTGGAATAAGAGCAATGAGAAATCAACAAAAGACAAATATGATCAGGTGTATTTAAAAAAATAATAATTAACAAAACATTAGATAGTATAAGTAAATTTGAAAATAAAAAAAACATTAAATACTGCTGGAAAGAGAGTTTATAAATTTTGTAAGCTATCATAGAACACAACACATAAACACAGAGATGTATAATATTTACATCATTTTAATGCATGTGAAATATTGATTGAAAAATTCTAATGTATATATAATCAAACTACCTAGAAAGAATAGAAAACAGAGAGAAAAAAATACAAAATTTAAAGTGATCATAGCTGTGCATTTTTCAGGTCATAAAAATGATATAAGTACAAGGAAACTGGAAACACAGTGTATTTAAAAATAAATTAAAATTCATTCTTTAACACATTGACATGGAACTATTAAAATATCAAATAAAATAAAGATTATCTTAAAAGTACCCAGAGAGAAAAGACAGATGTCTTACAATTAAACAACCAGGCTCACAGAAAGCTTCAAACAATAAAAAAATTCAGAAGAGAATAGAATATAATCTTCAAAGTGCTGAGAGTAAATCTCAACCTTTATTTACACAGAAAAACGTTTTTACAACTTGAGGTAAAACAGACATTTCTAAATTTTAAAATATGGAAAATTTATCATAGATGTTCTACTGGTATACCATAGATAATTATAAAGGAAGCATTTTATTAATTAAAAACATTCATTTACCACATATTTATTGTCTACTCTGTGATAGGTGCTATTCTATGTCCTGAAAACAAAACTAAAAGCCTTCTTTATAGTCTACTAGAGGCTCAGTGCACAAAATTTGTGCACAGGGGGGTGGAGGGACCCTCAGCCTGACCTGCAACGATGCCAGCATCCCACACTCTGGCTGGCCTCTGGATTTCTTTCCCCATTGATTTCTTGAGTATTAAATATATATTATAGATAATGACAAAAATAAATCAGAGAAGGAAATATGGAGTGGCTAGGGTACGACTAGGGTTTTTAAATGATAGGAAAAACTCATTGAGAAATATTTGAACCATATGGATATGTAAAGAAAAAAAATTGAGCAAAAGGAAAACAAGTGTAAAGATTTCCACATAGGGTCATGCCCTATCTTTTGAGAAATAGTAAGGTCAGAACTGTTAGAAAAGATGAGGGCAATGTAGCAAAGGAAGGGTGGAAATCATACAGCTCTATGTTGACCACTTCAAGGCTTTGGCTTTTAAAATAATTAGGATGAAAATCTTTTGAAGGGTTTTGAATAAAAGGCTGAAATATATGATCTGAATTTTGCCAATTAATCTACCTGCCTTTTATGAGTAGAGCTAGGGAAAAATAAAATAAAACAATGAGAAAGGGAAGAAGGTAGAGAAAGAGAAGAGGGAGAGTAGGATAAGGTAAAGAAGTACATGGAAAAGAAGAGAAGGGGAGGGAATAGAAGGAGGAGAATGAGGAGAGACTATCACAGTAAGTACAGCAAAAAGTTGGACATTGACTTGGATCAAAGTGGCTGCAATGGAGGAAAAAGTGTTGAATGATATCTGAAAATAAAAAGTCAACAGAAATTGCTGAGAGACTGCTGAAAGGTATAAGAAATTTTTAAAAAGATGATCTCAAGGGTTTTGAACAACTGCAAGGATGTTGCCATTTGCTGAGGTGAAGTCTCAGGTAGAAAAAGGTTTGTAGGGAGATATCAGAGTTTGGATTCAGTGCTGTTATGTCTGAGATGCTTATTATTCATTCAAGTAGATATTCATAATAAGCAGATGGTCATCTGTGGATGAACTGCAAAGAAGGGTTCAGGCTAGAAAGGAATTTGAGGAGTCATTAGCATATAAAAAGAAACAAAATTATTTCACCAAAAGAATTAGTGAAGACAGAGAACAGAAGAGGTCTAAGCAGTGAACATTGGGATTTGAAAATTAAAATGCTGTATAAATTACAATATCATTGAATATTTAAATCAAAAGGGATAAATTCTTAAAAAATGCAAATTACCAAAGTAACACAAGGAAAAACAGAGTATCTGAATAAAAATATAAAATAATATATAAGAATGTCCAAAGCAATATTATTCACAAAATTCATAAACTGAAACAATCCATATGCTAATCCACATTTGGTACAGTCATTTAATGCAATATCATAAAGCATGAAAATGAGCAAAATCATGCAGGATACAATAGCTAATGTGGACTCCACAGAGGTCATGTGGAATAGAAGAGGAACAACTCAAACTGTATTATTCCATTTTTGTAAATTTCAAGCTAACCTATCATTATAAACATTACAATGTTTCCCATGTGAGCTAATAATGATAAGGCTTGCTGATAATGTTTACTATCTTGATGTTGGCTTAATTACTTGAGTCTTTAAATATTTTCAGCTTTATTGTGGCATTATTTGTCTTTTTTATTGTAATCATTCATCAAGCTGTGCAGTTTTGTTTGTCTACTTTTTATGTTAAACTTAAAATATATTTTTCATTGTTAGAAAATAAAAAACAATTAGGTAAGCAGAAATAACCAGAAATACATTGAAAAACAGTAGTGTATGGTGACTAGCCTGATAAGTTTTAAAAATATTTTATAAATCTATAATTATTTAATAGGGTTTATGTGGGTATGATAATTGTATGTTAAGAGAAACACAATTTAGGTAGAGAATAGAAGTGAAAGAGTATTATAGACAAGATGGAAAGGTAAAAATATACAGTTGTGGGCAAAAAAGTAGGTTTTTAGGTGTGAGTATGCGAAACACAGATAAATTTGACTGCATATACTTTGAAAATATCTGAGTATACAAAATGAAAACACCATAGACAAATTGAGGAAATGCTTGTAAAATAAATGATAGGTAAATATCCAAATTTTACAGATTACTAAGAATAATATTAACTGCCTAATAAAAAAATATTTAAATAATATAAACAAAGCCCACAGTAAAAGAAATACAAGTATTTATTGAATATAAGATGCTCAATATGACTCATGATTATATTTTCTAATAGTACTAGTTAACATAATAGGCATATAATTTCTACATAATATGAGAAAATATTAATAAATCTATCTATAAAATACAACTTTTAGTAAATTTTTAAGTTAAATTTTGTTATGCTTGGAAAATTTTTTCTTTTTATTTTTTTTAAATATATTTTATTGATTTTTTACAGAGAGGAAGGGAGAGAGACAGAGAGTTAGAAACATCGATGAGAGAGAAACATCGATCAGCTGCCTCCTGCACACCTCCCACTGGGGATGTGCCCGCAACCAAGGTACATGCCCTTGACCGGAAAGGAACCTGGGACCATTCAGTCAGCAGGCCGACACTCCATCCATTGAGCCAAACCGGCTAGGGAGGAAAATTTTTTATTAAAATCTGATATTATGTTGTACAACTCCTGAAGTTAAGAAGTCTCTATTTAACCATATGAAAACTTAATCATTGCCTTCAAATTTTTAAACTGCAACCAACTGTAAGACATTTTATATTGCAACATTGCACTCATAAATACACACATTTGTTAAACAACATGTATGCCTACTACTTTTAATGCATGTGGAAGTAGACTGATCTGTCCTGCCCTATTCTACCCTGCCATGCTCTATTAAAATGAATGCTAGTCTAAAGGCACTAAGTTGCTACCATCAGACTGTGGCTCACAGTTTTTAAAGTATTGATCTAGCAGGTACCAAATGAGCTTATAGTTAGTTTAAATAAATTAACATGAATTTTGTGGTACAGTAAGAATATTTTATTTATGACCAGTCAAGTCTACTATAGCAAAATGCAGCTGTGATCAAAAGATTCCAACAGAAGTAAACATCCATGTAGCACCCAACCTTTTATGCCAATCCATACATAATTGTTGACTTTGATTATAGGTCTGTGGTATAAATGAGTACTTTCTAAAATAATGTGCATTACTTACCTTTCTGAAAAAGATAAACTTTTAAATAATTATGTCATCCTGAAGAGAATATAAAAAAGAGTTATAGCTTCAAATCTTGGTATCTTTGACTGAAAGAATGATAATATTTTCATCATGTTAACATGATTCAAATCATCATCCTAGCTAATAAAAGAGAAACATGGTAATTAGCATACAACTGCTACCCTTCCCATTGGCTAATCAGGGTGATATGCAAATTAACTGCCAGCCAGGATGGCGGCCGGCAGCCAGGCAGCTTGAAGCTAACAGGGAGGCTTGCTTGCTTCAGTGAAGGAGGACTCCAACGTTCCCCGCCTGCGCTGCCGAACTCTCAGCTTGAAGTTTGAAACATTTTAACAAATATAGAAGCTAAACAAAACCCCAGAAACCAGCTTTCAGCAGGCCGGGATCTCAGAGCTGGAGTTATACATTGTTTCAATTATAGAACCAAAAGAAACCAGATACCTGCTTTCAGCAGCGGAAGCCTCAGAGCTAGAGCCAGAGCTAAAGCTGGCCCAGAATAAAAAAAAGAAAAAGAAAAAAAGGAGCGGTTGGGAGCTTCAGTCAACCGCCACCCTGAAAGCAGCCCTCAGCCCCTCACCCAGACTGGCCAGGCACCCCAGTGGGGACCCCCACCCTGAAGGGTGTGTGACCAGCTGCAAACAGCCATCATCCCCTCATCCAGGCTGGCCAGGCACCCCAGTGGGGACCCCCACCCTGAAGGGTGTGTGACCAGCTGCAAACAGCCATCATCCCCTCATCCAGGCTGGCCAGGCACCCCAGTGGGGACCCCCACCCTGAAGGGTGTGTGACCAGCTGCAAACAGCCATCATCCCCTCATCCAGGCTGGCCAGGCACCCCAGTGGGGACCCCCACCCTGAAGGGGGTGTGACCAGCTGCAAACAGCCATCATCCCCTCATCCAGGCTGGCCAGGCACCCCAGTGGGGACCCCCACCCTGAAGGGGGTGTGACCAGCTGCAAACAGCCATCATCCCCTCATCCAGGCTGGCCAGGCACCCCAGTGGGGACCCCCACCCTGAAGGGGGTGTGACCAGCTGCAAACAGCCATCATCCCCTCATCCAGGCTGGCCAGGCACCCCAGTGGGGACCCCCACCCTGAAGGGGGTGTGACCAGCTGCAAACAGCCATCATCCCCTCATCCAGGCTGGCCAGGCACCCCAGTGGGGACCCCCACCCTGAAGGGGGTGTGACCAGCTGCAAACAGCCATCATCCCCTCATCCAGGCTGGCCAGGCACCCCAGTGGGGACCCCCACCCTGAAGGGGGTGTGACCAGCTGCAAACAGCCATCATCCCCTCATCCAGGCTGGCCAGGCACCCCAGTGGGGACCCCCACCCTGAAGGGGGTGTGACCAGCTGCAAACAGCCATCATCCCCTCATCCAGGCTGGCCAGGCACCCCAGTGGGGACCCCCACCCTGAAGGGGGTGTGACCAGCTGCAAACAGCCATCATCCCCTCATCCAGGCTGGCCAGGCACCCCAGTGGGGACCCCCACCCTGAAGGGGGTGTGACCAGCTGCAAACAGCCATCATCCCCTCATCCAGGCTGGCCAGGCACCCCAGTGGGGACCCCCACCCTGAAGGGGGTGTGACCAGCTGCAAACAGCCATCATCCCCTCATCCAGGCTGGCCAGGCACCCCAGTGGGGACCCCCACCCTGAAGGGGGTGTGACAGTGCACAAATTTTTGTGCACCGGGCCTCTAGTCTTAATATAATCAAACTAGAGGCCCAGTACATGAATTCATGCACCTTGAAAGGAACTGTGGGCCACAAGGCTGCAGTGGACACAGGGGCAGGTCTCGGTCCATCCTCCAAGCCCCTACTCGGTCCCTCCCACTGCGGCCCCTGGTCCCCTGTCTGCTGGAACCCCCACTCCCGCAGCCCCTGCTCCCACATGCTGACAGCGCTGGCCGCACTTGCACCCGCTGATGGCGTGGAGCGATTGGGGCTGGTGCCAGCAGCGGGAGGGAGCAGGGCTGGTGCCGTCAGCGGGTGTGACCGGCAGCTGCTTCCCTGATCGCCCTCAGGAGCAGGGGGAGATGGAGAAGGCCTCAGGGGTGATCAGGGCCACTCACACCCACTGATGGTGCCAAGCAATCCGGACCAGCATTGGGCGCCGGCAGCGGGTGCAAGCAGGGCCATCACTGGAAGTGGGTGCAAGAGACGGATGCCAGCCCCAATCGCCTCTCAGGAGCAGGGGTAGGTGGAGAAGCCCTGAGAGGAGATTGGGGCCAGAAGCTGCCACTTGCACCTGCTGATGGTGCTGAGCGATCAGGGCTGGTGCTGGGGGCCGGCAGCGGGTGCGAGCAGCAGGTGGGACCACAGCGCACGGAGCAAAGAATTTTCAGTAACCACCAGAGGCTCGCCCCGATGACAGCACAGCAACCAGTGCCCTGCTTTGGTCTGGCACTCCCACTCACCTGCTCCACCATCCTGCTGTGGCCAATGCCCGCCATGTTCCGCTTGCACCACCTGGTGGTCAGTGCACATCATAGCGACCTGTTGTTTGGTTGTTCAGCCGTTCAGTCTATTTGCATATTAGCCTTTTATTATATAGGACTAGAGGCC
>NW_005354109.1:99739-130890 GCF_000412655.1 Myotis brandtii
TTTTTTATTCTGGGCCAGCTTTAGCTCTGAGGCTCCAGCTCTTAGGCCTCCGCTGCTGAAAGTAGGTATCTGGTTTGTTTCGGTTCGAAACAATGTATAACTCCAGCTCTGACTCCAGCTCTGAGATCCCAGCTCGCTGAAAGCTGATTTCTGGGGTTTTTTTTAGCTTCTATGTTTGTTACAATGTTCAAACTGCAGGCTCAGAGGCCTGCAAGGCAGGCGGGGAACGTTGGTTTCCTCCGTCACTGAAGGAAGCAAGCCTCATGTTAGTTTCAAGCTGCCTGGCTGCCGGCCGCCATCTTGGCTGTCAGTTAATTTGCATATCTCCCTGATTAGCCAATGGGAAAGGTAGCGGTCGTACGCCAATTACCATGTTTCTCTTTTATTAGTGTAGATAAGTGAACATGTAAAACTTCTTTATGATCTATCAGGGATTTTCACAGTAATATTTCAATTCCAAGTAAAAGGAGTATTATTATGATTATTTTTAAAAGGAGTATTGCAGGATTCCAAAATGGTGACAGAGTAAGTGGAAGCTAGACTGAAAAGCTCCTAGGACCAAACTGGAATTAAAAACAAAATACAGAAAAACCATCTTGAATAATCAACTGAAGACTCACTGGGGAGAACCCTGATAATCAAGGATGGAAAGTGGAGACTGCATGGAGACGGGTAGGAAGTATAGAGGTGCAAAAGGGCTGGCCGGGCTCCCACAGAGAGCAGTTGAATTTCCAGAGGGCTATCCCAGCTGTGTGAGGTTCCCACTGAGAACTCTGGGGTCTAAGCCCCAAGCTGAACTCCCCAACCCAGAGCACCAGAACTGAGAAAGATGCCCACACAATATTTGGCTCTGAAAAGCAGCAGGGTTGTTATATGCCAGGGAGAGATGGCTGGAATGCAGGCACCCTCTTAAAGTGCCAACACACAAAATTTCATGTGAGCCACGCACATTGGGCTGTGGCAGAGGGAGGGAAGAGTAGACTAGAGTTGTGTAAATGTTAACAAAAGTATCCTATTTTTATTATGATGGTTACTGAGTACCATACCACTCAGGTAGTAGTGAATGCGTCTCTGGAATATACCAAATCTTCTTTCAATGTCCAACATATACAAAAAAGAAACAACTCAACAAATGACTAGTGCTGGTGAGGATATGGAGAAAAGGCAACCCTTGTACACTGCTGGTGGGAATGCAGATTGGTACAACCACTATGGAAAACAGTATGGTGTTTCCTCAAAAACTAAACATGGGACTCCCATTTGACCCAGTGATCCCACTTCTTGGAATAAATCCTAAGAAAACTGAAACACCAATAAGAAAGAATGTATGCACTCCCAAGTTCAGAGCAGCACAATTTACAATGGGTAAGATCTGGAAACAGCCCAAGTGCCCATCAGTAGATGAATGGATAAAAAAGTTGTGGTACATTTACACCCTGGAATACTATGCAGCAGTATAAGGATCACTTACCCTTTGAGATAGCATGGAGGGACCTGTAGAGTATTATGCTAAGAAAAATAAGCCAGTCAGAGAAAGACAAGTATCACATGATCTCACTCATGTGTGGAATCTAGTGAACAAAATAGATCCAGAGAAATAGAAGCATGTAACAGACTATGGAATCTCAGAGGGAAGGTGGAGGTGAGTGGGTGGGAAGAGATTAACCAAAGAACACGTATGTACTTATATGCATAACCCATGGACATAGACAATAGTGTGATCAAGGCCTGGAGTGGGGGGTGGGGGTGGGCTAGAAGGAGTCAATGGGGGGAAAAGGGGACACATGTAATAATTTCAACAATAAAGATTTAAAAAGAAAAAAAGAAACAAATTTGGTCTGCAAAGGCCTATCCAATAGTGAAGCATCAATTTAGCTTTGAAATGGTCTTTCTCCCCATGTATTCCTAAGAATAGAAAGATGGGAAGGATTGATTGCAGTGCCTAATGCTAGCAAGTTGACAACTTCTTTAAAAAAAACACACAAAAAAAACATTTAAGAGCTGCAATTTTACCTCTCATCCTAGATCTTCACAGCAACACAGACTGGCCATGGGAAAAGTCCCATTCTCAAAGTGGCAGGTAGCTCCTTAAGCAATCTAAACAATGTTTGGAAATATCCATTTTAAGGGTTCTCCCACACTAACGAAAGGAACAAGGAAAACAAAAAAGTATTCATTTTTAACATTGAGCTCAAAGTAAAAATACTGTACCAACTGTATAATACACAGTGGTGTATGTGTGAGATATTTTACTTGAATGGATTTTCTCGTTAGCTAGAGATCATTGACCAAGAGAAAAATTGTATAACTTTGTTAAATTCTTTGTATTTTATATCTATACTAGAGGCCCAGTGAACGAATTCATGCACAGGTGGGGTCAGGCCAGCCCGCCCCTGTGGGAGCCAATCATGCCAGGCCAGTGGGAGAAGGGGCTGTGGGAGGTCTGAAGGCCCCGCCCCCAATCCGGGTGGGGGGGCCAATCAGGGATGGGGCCAGCCATGGGAAGGGATTGTAGGAGGTTGGGGGGCTGATCGTGGCCTCGATGGGGCTGGTTTGCCACCACAGTGCACGTTATAGCAACTGGTCATTCCAGTTGTTCCATCCTTTTGGTCGCTTGGCTTTTATATAGATAGGTAATTAAAATTTCAAGAAAAGACTCTAAGGAGATGATTCTTATAAAACACTCTCTAAAACATATGTCATTTGTGTGAATAACATTTTATTAGAAAAATAATGTTTATTTTCAAAATTGCATTTTAACTTGTATCTGATTACCAAAGCAGTATCTTATAGGTTACCTGGAAACTTTTTTAAAAAGCATAAAAATAATTCCAGAGCTCTTAGATTTCATTTTTTTCAAAATATTTACATACAATTAATACAAAATGGGATATTAAAAAGTAATCTTATATTTCTTAAAATAAAATGTAATTTTCTTTCATGTTTTTAGGTCTCTAGGAAGCTGGTTTTCCAGCATGTTGTCTGTAACATGTATACATTTTCTTATTATTGGACTTCAAATTTTGTCTCTAAAATTTACTGTTATAAATAATATCCTTATGGATGCTTAAAATAATTTTCAGGACAAATTTTGCCTTACATATATTAATATATAAATGATTCTAAGGTTAAATCTTTAATTTACTTTTTTATTATTTTGCTTTAAATTTTATATTAAAATCTCATATTATAATTTATATTTTTATGATTTTTTTAACATATTGCTTCTGGATTTATTTTTATTTTTTGTTAATCTTCACCTGAGGATATTTTCCACATTGATTTTCAAAGAGAGTGGAAGGGAGGGTGGAGTCAGAGAGAAACATCAATTTCAGAGAAACACATAGATTGGTTTCCTCCCGCATGTGCCCCAATCTGGGCTGTGGATATAGCCTACAACTGAGGAACCTGCCCTTGACATGAATAGAATCTTGGACTTGTCAGATCACAATCCTGCACTCTATCTATTGAACCAAACAGGCAAGGGCTGGATTTTATAAAAAAAATATTTAAACCCCATATTATTTATATACTGGAGGCCTTGTGCATGAATTTGTGCATCTTGACAGGAACTGTGGGCTGCGAGGCTATGGTGGGCACAGGGGCGGGTCTCAGCCCATCCTCCACACCCCCGCCTGGCCCCTCCCACCATGGTCCCCAGTCCCCTGTCTGCCTGTAGCCCCACTCCCGCTGCCACCACTCCCATGCGCTGACGATGCAGGCTCCGCTTGCACCCGCTGACGGAGCAGAACAATTGGGGCCAGCACCAGCAGTGGGTGCAAATGGGGCTGTCACCAGCAGTGGGTGCAAGAGACTGCTGCCAGCCCCGATCGCCCCTCAGGAGCAGGGGAGGTGGAGAAGCCTGAGGGGCCATTGGGACCGGCAGCCACCAATAGACTGAACAGCAGAACAACCAAACAACTGGACAACTGCTCACTGTGACATGCGCTAACCAACAGGGGGTGCATGCAGAATGTGGCAGGTGTCGGCCACAGCAGCATGGTGCAGCAGGTGAGTGGGGTTGCCACACCGAGGAGAGGTGCCAGTCACTGTCATCAGGGTGAGCCTCCGGTGGTTACTGAAAATTCTTTGCTCCCATGTGCCATGGTCCCACCCAGTGCTTGCACCTGCTGCCAGCATGCGGCACCGGCCCTGATCACTCAGTGCTGGCAGGAGGTGTGAGCAGTGGCTGCTGGCCCCGATAGCCCCTGAGGGCTTCTCCATCTCCCCCTGCTCTGAGGGGCAATCAGGACAGCAGCCACCACTTGCACCCACTGCTGACGCTGGGCCCAGTAGCTCTGCACCATCAGCGGGTGTGAGTGGGGCTGGCACTGTCAGCATGTGGGAGCAGTGGCAGCAGGATTGGGGCTGCCAGCAGAGAGGGGACCGGGGGCTGTGGCAAGAGGGGCCAGGCGGGGTCACAGAGGATGGGCTGAGACCCACCCCTGTGCCCACCGCAGCCTTGCGGCCCACTGTTCCTTTCAAGGTGCACGAATTTGTGCACTGGGCCCCTAGTATAGATATAAAATCTGGAACTACCAGAACACGTTGACCAGTCTCTATGACACACACTGACCACCAGGGGGCAGATGCTCAATGCAGGAACTTCCCTCTGGTAGTAAGTGTGCTCCCACAGCCAACATCGTGTTACCAGCCAACCTCCTGCGGTCCCTCCCCCTCGCCAGCCACAGTCCTTCCTCACAGCTGCCAGCCAATCCCCTGCAATACCCTTGCCTGGCCAGCCTTCCCTGATTGGGCTGGTGGCCAACCTCCTGTGGTTCCTCCCCCTGGCTGACCCGGATCACTGGCCAGGTCTAGGGACCCCACTCATGCACAAATTCATGCACCGGGCTTCTAGTTTTGTCCATAAAAGGTCATGAATGATCTCTTTTCTTTGTGGATACATTTTTACCTATATAAAATAAATTTTTCCCATTTAATACTTTTGACCCTCAATTCTTTTTATATGATAACAGTGTAACTATCACTGCTTTCTTTTTTTTTTATCTTTTGCCTTACATATTTTATCCTTCCTTTATTGTGTGGCCTTTAATTTATTTTTAATGAGCACCACTTAAAATAAATAACTTAATCTGTTTTTATTACATTGATGGACCTACTGATGTATGGTTTTCTAATAGTCTATTTAAAGCTACTGCTTCTTTTACTTTCCCTTTCTACTCTTTCTTTTCTCCTTCCCTTTCTCCTTCACCTCCTCCTCTCTCTTTTTCTTTTTCCTCTTCCTCTTCCTCTAACTCCCCCCTCTTTTTGCCTCCTCCATTCTTGTTTTCTTCTTTGTACTCTTTGCTGCTACCTTTTATTTTCTCACATAGCTTTTTTCTCTATGCTTCGAGACATTTTTGATCTTCCTATTCTCTAGATCATATTAATTTATCCAGTTTTGGTGTTGTCTAGCATCTAGAGGTACTGGAGAACCACATTATTGATCTGAACTCAGACTGTTCAACTCAAATAGCAGTGTAATCTCTTAAGACTTTTATGACTTTTTGGCACATCATATTTTCTGAATCCTAGTTTCCCCATCACTAAAAGATACAATATATATTACATATCTCATTTGATTTCTCTATGTATCAAATGACATGTTGCATGTAAATATTTAGAAAAATATCTGGAACTTAGTTATAATTTTACTCAAGAATGGTTAAAAATTTTATTAATGTTATCATTAATAGCATTAATAATATAAAAAAATACTGTCAAGAAGATCTTGATTGAATTTAGGAAATACAGATACATAATTGTGCATCCTTTCTATCATTTGCTGTTCTGAGTAAGGAGTTTTTCATGGCCTTCTACTATCATATCTTTTCATTGTTTTCCAGCTGTGCTCTTTTTTTTAAATGTGGTAAAGTTCAAATAGAGGAATATTTTCTCCAATAGGTTTGATGTGTCCTGTAACTTGTAGGTTTTTCTAAGGTTCTTGGCATGTAGGTAATATAGTTGTTTCTTTTAGTGTGCCAAAGTCATGCTCCAAAAAAAAATATTGATCTTTATTGACTCTGTCCAGAAAAAAATTTAGCAACAAATAAAAGTTAGAAAAAACATTTTTTAACTACCTATTGTTCCCTAAAGGTGTGAATAGGCAGATGTCTCAAATTCTCCTTTCTGATCCTATGCTCTCTCTCCATATCAGTAATTTTTAATCTTTTCCATCTCATGTAACACATAAACTAATTACTAAAATTCTGTGGAACACCAAAACATATTTTGTGCCAACCTGACAAAAATATAATTTTGATTGATTTACAAAAAAATTGTGCTTCAAAATGACTTTTAAAAAAATCATGTGCCTATACTTGCATATAAGGATTTCTGGTATGAAGAATTAACCAATCAAGCACAATTTTATTATGCAAAGTGACCAAGTAGGCGCTACTCTATTATATGACCTATATGTTTATGGTTCAAGACAGGACATTCACACTGGATGCCTATTGCTGTATAGACTGTTATCATTTTTTTTATTTGACAATCTAAGGGAAAAGAGGTCAGTGCTCCTGACTAAATAGTCAGGTATTATTGCATGTTTTAAAAAGTCTTATGGCCCACTGATGTGCCATGCCATGGCACAGCAATTGAAAATCGCTGCTCTATATGATTAAATCCACTAACATGACCTGGAGTGGGGAGAAATCATATTAAGGAAGGTCTAATAGTATATATATATACATTTACTTTTATTTCCTAATCCACCATAACTACCCATAGATGATATAAATATGTATTTCTTCTCAAGCCAATAAAAGTACATCATTTTAAAAGTTAAATTGTTTGTAGAAGTTAGAATAAAGGCAGATGATATCTCCATTATTACAAAAGCAGAGGGTGTTCAGGAAAATCCTGTAACTAATGACATGATAAAATTAGATATTAGCAATTATTTCTGTTGTATGTACCTTATCTTCTTATTTGCTATATATTGAGATGATCTTATAATCCTCCTTATAAAATTGTACAATTCATTTTATTTATAACAGTTAGATTCTCTAGTAATTAGTCCTTTTTTATGTATTTTGAAATATATTCACAACTGAACTAATTCTAAGTATTCATAAGTGTAAATTCATCAAATACTCAGTAACCAGAATAGGAGATTGACTACTTTTTCTTCTCTGAATATTTTTTTTCACTCTCTGCTCATCTGAAAATTGCAATCACGCTTTCTGGAATCCAGTGTGTTACCAAATAGAGATGAAATTTGCTTTGATTTAAAAATACTAAAATAAATATCTCAAGTTTGACACTACCCTGAATAGTAGTAAAATAAGAACACTAACATTTAAATCAGACTAGAAAATGGTAATAAGAACTAATACTGACCCACAAAATATTAAGATATTAATAATATATTTGCATCATAAAGTACCTTGTTGGATAAAGACCAAAAAATGAAATATAAGATTAATCACACACACACACACACACACACACACACACACACAAAACAAAAGCTTATATTGTTAGCGTATTTTGTTCATAGTATATACTTTCAAATTAAGAAAACACACACACATTACAATATCATCTTTAACACCTTTAGCTGTGTCACACTGGATATAGATAAATTTGACATTTTTTTCCCATCTGTAAGAGGGTATGGTAAAACATAATTTTAAACATAATATTCTTATTAAATGGAACAATGTTGATTGTCAAGTGCTTAATAACTGTCATGTGTAAAACTAATTTTGCTTTCAAAACAAATCAAGATTTGATTTCTTGAAACAGTGAGTTCCTATGGAAAATCTGAAACATATTTAAATTATCATTAATGTTTTGTATAATATAGTTTAGAATATATTTCTTTTTACTTTATTTACACTAGGACTAAATTATATATAATTATTTAAATAAACAGAGTTAAATATGCAATAGCATATATTATTTTTTAAACAAATATATGAGCCCACATCATGGCTCAATAGTTGAGCTGTGATCTATGAACCAGGAGGTCATGGTTCAATTCCTGGTAAGGGCACAAGCCTGGGTTATGGGCTCAATCCCCAGTAGAGGGCGTGCAGGAGGCAGCCAATCAATGATTCTCTCTCATCATTGATGTTTCTATCTCTCTCCCTCTCCCTTCCTCTCTGAAATCATATATATGTATTAAAAAGAAATATATGAAAAGGGTATGGTTGTTATGTTTGAAACAAAGTATAAAAATTTAACTGAGATGTCTTTAAATCTTTACCTTTTATTTTTAAAGTATCTATAGTTCTCAACACATACCGTAAAATGTACTTGATTGCTTACTGTACCACAGAGCTCATTTTGTTTACTTTTTGTACTACATTGTCCTTTAATTAAGAACATTTCCAGAGAACCACAACACCAAAATTTTGCTTTTTTAATTAAAAGAAAAAGCAGAGTAAGCAGTTTTACTAGTAATATGAATGACACTATTAAGAGCAGATTATGATTTGAGGAAGTAAATTTAAAATAGGGCAAACTTTAGTGCAGAGTACACAAAACAAAAACCAAGTGCACAGTAATTTATTATTAAGTGAGATAGGTTACTTCATGTTTGTCAAATACTTTTATATAGATACTAGAGGCCCGATGCACGAAATTCATGCAAGGGGCTTGACCCTTGAAGCCGTGGCAGCTTGCCTCAGCCCTTGCAGCCCCGGCATTGTTTGGAAGGTCGTTCAGAAGGACGTCTGGAAGGTCGTTCGGCTGTTCAGTCTAATACGCTTATTGTGCTTTTATTATTATAGATGTAATGTAAAATACTGCTTTTGTAACATATTCTAATGCACCACATCTCAAAATTGGAGATCCTATGCTTTACCAAAAATTGGAATAATGCCATAAATGGAAATATAATTTAATGTTTGCCCATGTGCGTGCACATGAGAGAGACACACAGGAGAATAGACATGTAAATATACATTCATAAAAACTCATGTAAAGAAATCATTTTGGCTTTATTTTTAAAAAGCAATGGACTGAAAATAAAACTGAAATTGACAAAATAATCAGGCTGGTTAGATAGGTTATAATACATTTATATAAAAATTATTATGCAGTCAAGGAATACATCTAAGATGTATTATTTTGTGGGAGGTAAAGAAGGAAGAAACAAGATGTGGAATAGTTAGCATTATTTATTTCTATTTTTAATATCCACATAAAATTTTATAACCTTTTCAAGGTCTGAGTAGTCCATTTTGAGGGTCGTTTGGTAAGCTAGGCATGCGTACTCTCTTTAAGAGTGTTTCCATTCTAGGCTAAAGCAGTTATTATAGTAAAGGCATATGTACATGCTTCATTTCTTTTTGGAGTGTAAGATAAGTAAGAAACTGTTAATAGTGAAAAGTTGAAAATAAGATCCTGATGTTTATTGTTATTACTATTTGAATTTTTTAAATGTTTAAGTATCAGTGGACAAATTGGTTTTTAAAATAAAATACCTTATAAAAATTTTATTTGCCTCATTAATTCATGTTTTAGTCTTTCCTAGAATGATATTTTAATATAAATCAGAACTTATCCAGCTTTAACAAAAGGATAATATCAATCAATAATTAAAAGTTTCTTTCTTAGCAACTTTCAAATGTATAATGGTGTCTTACTAACAATAGTAAACATTCAGTACATTTCAGAATATATGCACATATCAAATCAGTATGCTGTACACTTGAAACTAATATATAATGTTTATTATCCTATATAATAAAGAGCTAATATGCTAATTAGACCGAACAGCTGAATGACCTACCAGACGTCCTTCTAGACGAAGCCGGGGCTGCAAGGGCCAAGCCCCTTGCACGAATTTCATGCATCGGGCCTCTAGCATCTCAATAAAAATAATTAAAAGTTAAATAATTGGAATATATCCTTTTTCTTTTGTTATATAAATAAAACTTAGGGTTTTCTCTTTATAATTATTTTATCATGAAAAAGAAGGTGACTATGAGGAAAATATGCAGTTCTGTAAATCCACAGAAAGCTCCCATAACTAGATTTAAAGATTGTTTGAACCTATCCTGATAGGATTCTAAAATGCTTTCTAAGACTAAAGTACTTCTAAAATAGATGTGAACTTGTTACCACAAAAGGATTATTTCTAATATTCTTCAGGAGTAGAAGTTAGGGTCAGGTTGGCAGGCTTTGCAACAGAGCAGCCCCGACTAATAGATCACATCAGCCTTTGTAGGATTTTCAAAAGTGATATTTGTTCCTATGAAAAAATAACAAAAATGATTATCTATAGACTTATATATGGTACAGGACTAGTCTCAAGTTGCTTTGAATAAGTGGAAATATCTGTGCTAATCACAAATTTTCTATAATATGAACAGAAATTTAACATATATTAAAATGATCCCTAAAATCTCACAAAAATGCACATGGATACATTTTTACAGAAACATGCATGTCCATAAAGGCATACATGTTATAGACACACCATGTTTACAGAACACTGTGAGAACTTAAAAAGGGAAGACAGATTAGGTGAATTTCTTTATTTACATATTGGGCACCTCCTATACATCAGGTAAAGCATCAGATAGGTGCAAGTCTCAAAATATAATCTTTTAAAGTCAGAAATCCATCTCCACCATCTCAGAGTCAAATTTTGTCCATTGCCAATAGATGAAAGGGTCTGGAATTTTACCGTGCTTGCATGCACATGGTCTCATGGATATTGGCAGTTGTCACAGGAGTCCTGGGTCAGAAATAAAGGTGTATTACTCATAGCACAGCAAGCAGTTTGAGCATCATGTGCATGTTTGTTCTCCTTGCCTCCCAAATCCCATGAAGGTGTTGCAGAGACAGGCCCAGGTGGATGCTGCACATAAGGTAGGTCTGCATTAGAGCGGAGGAACCCTGAGTTTAGAAAATCCCAATATTTTCAAGGGAGTTGCTAGCAAATCTACTTGACCTTTGCCTCCAATGACATTGACTTTATTATTTGGAACAGAAAGTAATTCTGAACTTTGCCCCAGAAGAGGCACTACTTCTATCTTCCAATGTTGTCTGCTATACAAACATGTGTGAAAAGATAATGCGAAACAAAAGGTTTTAATGCCACTGTTTGGAAGATGTGTAAAGGGCTCTGGAAAATTAGCTCCCAGCACATAGTTTCTGGAAAATCTTCTAACAATAATGATAATGCTTCCCTTTTGAAAAATGATTTAAATTATTTTTAAATTAGATTACAAATCCAGCTAAACTTTCTCAATATTAGATTTGTCTGAGATTTCAGGACTCAGCTAATTCTAAATTATCTATACAAAAAGGTCTTGGCTTGATTTGCTTTTCAGACTTCAGTAAATATCATTTCTCAAGAATCTGTTGAATTCAGGATCCACTAAACAGAACAGCATCAGCTTCAACTCAATAAGGATTTAATGCTTAGGCTGATCTAATACGTTTCTTTAGAGATTGGATTTGTTTTTTTTAATGACACATATAACCTGAAAAGTGTTAGACAGCTTTTTGCTCTAATTACAGTATGGAATAATAATAAATGATAATCTGACTGTAGAATGCTATTAAAACTGTTCCAATATTGATTCTGTCAAGGAAAACATCAAAAAGTAGAAATACATTCTAAAATATATGAAAACATTTTTTAAAAATTCTCTTTAATCTTTGCCACTCGGTAGGTAGCTGTGTATTGATATGTGGGTATACATAGAATATTCATGTCTTACTTTTGCTTTCATTTTCTCTCTAAGAAAATCATGATAATCTTTGAAAATTAATAGCAAGTATTTGTCTTTTTATATATCTTATATCCTTCACTTTCTTCCTGCATTCCTTATTCTCTCATAATTGTTCCAATTTACATAAATTGGTTGCCAAACACGCTTTATTTTTTAACTTAAACTTTTCCAGGAAAATCAATAGAATATAACACTATGCCTCAAGAAGAAATTCACAGTAGAGAATTTCAGAAAATTAAGCAGTTATTTTTTGATAATCAGCTGAAACTGGTGATTAATAAATTAAACTCGAATACTGTATTCCAGAGAATAGGCAAGGTGAGAAATATATTACTCTTTTTGTGAGTATCTTCTGGTTGAATTTACATAAACAAACATCTGTTCTATTTCAAAATGTTATATAAGAACAATACTTAAATATTATTTCTCTTTTTATATATTTGGAAAAAAAGTACTTTGTCCCTTTGGAACATTATATGGATTAGTAGTGGCAGTCAAGCTATTACAAAGAATGAAGCTATAGTAAACTGAGTATAAACACAGACTTTGTTCCTGAAATAAGCTGCCATCCATATGTATTTCACTTTTTCTATGGTATTTTTGTATCTAACTATTTTACAGTCTTCTACTCTGTTCCTTCTGTTTCTTCAGTCTTGGAAATTACCTACTAGACACTGGGTTCTCTATTACACCTGCTCCAATTTCTGGACATAATCTGGGCATTTTAAAAATGGTTCAACAACCCCTTGCTTAAGTTTCAATTATTACCCCAGAAATGTCCATGTCCTTGAGATTTTCTTAAAAGGAACAGAACAGCCTCCTTTGCTATGCGGCTCTGAGATATTGATATGATTCAAGACCAGGTAGCCACAGAAAGTGATGACCTTAAAGTTTAAATTTCTCTTTCTCTGTAAGAAGACATGAAATTGAACTAAATGAATACAGGATTTTGGTTATAAATGAACTAAAAGACTGTTTACTATTATATTATTTTAGTAAATAATAGTAGGATCAGTGTGCCCATTCCTCTCAATAAGTGGCCCCAGACCTGATACTATCAGAGCACAGTTTGGCTGCTCCTGGGCACTTCCAAGCCCAACACAAGTACCAGCCATCTACAGATCACTCTGTAGCTCATGACTGGTGGACCCATGCAGGGAAAAGCCAGTATGACCAGTGTATAGCTTCAGACCATACCAGATTACAACTCTACACATCCACAAGTGACACACTTAAGGGGCAGACCCAATGAGCACCAAAGCCCCACTGAAGCAAGTCCTGTCCCGTAGGGTTGTCTCTTGCACAGCACTCTTCCACTGTAGTTGCAGCTGGTCCTCACAGCCAATAGCTTTGGGGTCAATTCCTCCCAGTGACGCCAAGAGCAATCAAGGCTCAACTACAACAAGTCTGTGCACACAGCCCACACAGTGGTACACCTAGAGTACCCAGCTCAGGTGACTGGGGAGGCTGAGCCACTGGGCTCTACAGGACACCTACTACACAAGGCTACTCTACTAATTTCAAGAGACATAGCAGACCTCATATATAGAAACAAACACATGGAAGCAGCCAAAATGTGGAGACAAAGAACCATGTCACAAATGAAAGAACAGAAGCCATCTCCAGAAAAAGAACTAAATGAAATGGAAGCAAACAAACTACTAGATATAGAGTTCAAGACAATGGTTATAAGAATGCATAAGGAACTTAATGAGAGTTTTACAGGACTTAGTAATACTTTCAAGGATCTTAGATGAACATCAAAGACAGGAAAAAGGACCAGTCAGAAATTAAGCATACACTAACTAAGATGAAGAATAATTTGCAGGGAATCAA
Organism: Myotis brandtii; assembly: GCF_000412655.1. Classification (NCBI taxonomy): domain Eukaryota; kingdom Metazoa; phylum Chordata; class Mammalia; order Chiroptera; family Vespertilionidae; genus Myotis; species Myotis brandtii. The sequence goes on from NW_005354109.1 coordinate 113,275, forward strand.
CAATAAAGTAGAGGATGCTGAGAATCAAATCAGGAAGCAAAAAACACCCAATCAGAAGAGCAAAAATAAAAAGAATCCAAAAATATGAAGATAGTTTAAGGAACCTCTGGGGCAATTTCAAACATAAAAGCATTTGCATCGTCAAGGGTACCAGAAAGAGAATAGAGAGACCAAGGTATTGAAAACCTTTATGAAGAAATAATTACAGAAAACTTGCCCTGCCTGGTGAAAGAAATACTTACAAGTATTGGAAGCACAGAAAGTCCCAAACAAGATGAACCAAAAGGGGCCCACATGAAGACACATCATAATTAAAATGCCAAGGGCTAAAGGCAAAGAGAGAATCTTAAAGCAGCAAGAGAAAAGCAGTTTGTTACCTACAAGGGAGTGCCCATACAACTGATTATCAGCTGCTTTCTCAACAGAAACTTTATAGGCCAGAAGGGAGTGGCAAGAAATATTCAAAGTGATGAATAGCAAGGACCTACAACCAGGATTACTCTACCCAGCAAAGCAATCATTTAGAATTGAAGGTCAGATAGAGAGCTTCACAGACAAGAAAATGCTAAAGGAGTTCATCACCACCAAACCAGTATTATATGAAATGTTTGAGTATTCTTTAAGAAGAATAAAAAAATACTAAAATTAAAATGGCAATAAATACAAAGCTATCAATAATTATATCTAAAAATAAACAAATAACAGTTGTATCTAAAAATAAACAAAATAAACTGATGAATAAAGGAAACCATAGGCATGATAATATGGAATAGACTGATGAATCTCAGAGGGAAGGGGGTGGGAAGAGATTAACCAAAGTACATATGCTTATATGCATTACCTACGGACCCAAGTAATAGGGTAGTGAAGGCCTAGAGTGGGCCAGGAACCCAGTGTGTGTGGGATAATAGGGAAGAAAAAGGGGGACATCTGTAATACTCTCATAAATAAAGATTGAAAAATAATAACAAAATAATATAGACCTGGTAGGGTTATCAGGTTGTATAAATGATTAGTGTGCACGTTTTAAGTTACTCTGAAAAGTAACTGAAAGCAGTCATCTATAATAATAAAAGCATAATATGCTAATTAGACCTGATGTCATTCCAGATGACCTTCTGGATGAAGCTGGGGCTGCAAGGGAAGCCCATGTCCCAGATGCCAGAGGGAAGTCGATGCCGGCACTGGGGGAAGGAAGGCCTATTCTTGCATGAATTTTGTGCATCGGGCCTCGAGTAGATAATAACTTAAAAGGAAAAAGATTACAATTTTTATAGTTAGAGAGTTTCTTTGCTTTTTGTCTTAAAAGTATAATATTTATAGGTTATTAGAAATGTAGGTTTTAAATGTAGTGCCTTCCTGTAGCAGAAGTGATTAGAGATATGTAGATCAACTTTCAAGGTGAAAGTAGTCATATTTTGTATTATCAGCTTTCATATATGAATAGCAGAGTCATTGATACTCATAGATACCTCAAAACAAAATATTCCTTTATTTTAATGTTATAAGCCTAAACAAGTCTCTTAAAGGTTAGGAACATGACACATTAGCATTTTCCTAGAAGCACTTCAATCTGATTATGAAGGAGCTAAGAACAAGCTTTCTGGACTTCAATTTATCACATCCAAATCCAATCTATCTAAAACGTTTTTAACTTTCCAAGATATTTATTCGCATTAGATTTGAGTCTACAGATAAGGTTCATAGTTATTTTTTGATTCTTAATGCAATTATATGGGAATAAATATATTAGCTAATAAATATTAAGTACCTACAAGAACATATAAAATGAATAATGTGAAAATACATAATGATTGAGAAAAGTTTCTTGACATGTTTTATAATCCTAATAATCTGAATTTGTTTTTCAGCTTTTTATATTTTACTAGAGGCCCAGTGCACAAAATTTGTGCACAAGAGGGGGGGGGGTGTCAGCCCGGCCTGCACCCTCTTGCAATCCGGGACCCCTCAGGGGATGTCCAACTGCCAGTTTGGACCCAATCCTGCAGTCAGACATCCCTCTCACAATCCAGGACTGCTGGCTCCTAACTGCTCGCCTGCCTGCCTGATCACCCCTAACCACCCAGCCTGCCTGCCTGATCACCCCTAACCACCCTGCCTGCCTGCCTGATCACCCCTAACCACTTGCCTACCTTCCTCATTGCCCCTAACCCCTCTGCCTGCCAGCCTGATTGCTCCTTACTGCTCGCCTCCCTGCCTTATCACCCCTAACCGTCACAGCTTCATCCAGAAGGACATCCAGAATGATGTCCAGAAGATCGTTAGGCTGTCCAGTCTAATTAGCATATTATGCTTTTTATTATTATAGATGCTTATACAATTTAAAAGTATTTAATATATATTTTCTGAGCATTTGTGTTTTAGTTACTACATGTGATAAAAAAAATAGCAAGGCAAAAATCCTAACCACAAGAGCCTTGAGATGTGACAGGAGCCATAAAATATATATGAAGAGGTATGGAAAGAGAGTATTATATATATGTATAAACATATGTATGAATTATAGATATTATCCTAATATATATAAAAACCCTGGGTCTGTCACATCCGAAATGACCAGGAGGCTCAACCAACTGGAAATCAGTCCTCAGTCAGTGACCCAGCACTGCCTGCTAAGGAGGCTGAAAATCAGGCCCAGAGAGAGGCCTAAAGAGAAAAGAAGGGTCTGATCCGTAGCCTCTGTGGCAGCTGTTGATTAGCACTTGCCTCTCTCTTTAGCTCTGGGCCTGGTCAGCAGCCGCACCTCCATTTCTCTCAAGGCCTCCACTAGGCCTGCTGATCAGCCCCGCCTTTCTGATCAGGCCCCATTGAAAGGTCCAGAGATGCTGACTGGCATAGAAACTGACCAATCAGAACCAAATCGGGGTCAACTGTGAGGAGCCAATGGTTGCCTAAGAGGCAGAGCTTTTAACACTGACTGGCGTAGAAACCGGCCAATCAGAACCAAATTGGCCAGCAGAGGAAGGCAGTTGGGGGCAAGATCAGGCCTGCAGAGGAGGGCAGTTGGGAGCAAGATCAGGCTGGCAGGGGAGGGCAGTTAGGGGTGATCAGGCAGGCCAAGGCAGTTAGGGGTGATCAGGCCAGCAGGGAAGGGCAGTTGGGGGTGAGATCAGGCCGGCAGAGGAGGGCAATTGGGGGCAAAATCAGGCTGGCAGGGAGGGCCATTGGGTGCAAGATCAGGCCAGCAGGGGAGGGCAGTTGGGGGTGAGATCAAGCTGACAGAGGAGGGCAGTTGGGGGCAATCAGGCCAGCAGGAGAGAACAGTTGAGGGTGATGGGACTGGCAGGGGAGCAGTTAGGTGTTAATCAGGTCACCAGGGGAGCGGTTAGGGGGTGATCAGGCTGGCAGGCAGAAGCGGTTAGGGCAATCAGGCAGGCAGGTAGACGAGCAGTGGGAGCCAGCAGTCCTGGATTGTGAGAGGGATGTCCGACTACCAGTTTAGGCCCAATCCCTGTGGGGGGCCTAAATCAGCAGTCAGACATCCCCCAAGGGGTCCCAGATTGGAGAGGGTGGAGGCTGGGCTGAGGAACACCCCCAAGCACCAATTTCGTGCACCAAGCCTCTAGTGTATATAATAAAAGGCAGAATATAATTCTCATAATAAAAAGATAAAATTTAATTACATAATGTAAATGTCCAATGAAACATCCTAGTAATAGAGTAAATGTAAATTAAAATAATGGCATATATTTCAAGAGCCATTAAAATAGTTGTTTTCTGTTCCTAGGAACTTCTCCCAGCCCACCTATATAAGCAATAAAACACTTATATGCCTGAAATTTTTTATTCTGTGTCTACAGAAACTAAATGTTGAACAATGGCAGCACAAATTAATTTTTATAATTTATATCAATGACATAAAATGCTGCATTAAAAGGATAATTTTAGACTATAGTAACAGAAAATGTGTTAAGTAAACATGACTTTAATTTCACTAAATCATGATACAATTATTTTAGAATTAAGAAGCATAACAAGAATTATCCTAGAAATATATTATTTCAGGAAAATAATGAAAAACACTAAACACCATTGCCAATTTAAAATGTATAACATGGGCCGAAACCAGTTTGGCTCAGTGGATAGAGCGTCGGCTTGCGGACTGAAAGGTCCCAGGTTCGATTCCGGTCAAGGGCATGTACCTGGGTTGCGGGCACATCCCCAGTGGGAGATGTGTAGGAGGCAGCTGATCGATGTTTCTAACTCTCTATCTCTCTCCCTTCCTCTCTGTAAAAAATCAATAAAATATATTTAAAAAAAAATAAAATGTATAACATGGTATAGTATTTTTTTTTGTTATTACTTGAATATCTTGTTTTTATTTTTCCCCTTTTATAAAATAGATAAAAACATCTTGGTTTTCTCACCAACCTTATTTTTGCATAGAATTTGAAATTATTTAATTAAAAAGTTTAAAATATGATAATAAATTATTTAAATTTTAAATTATTTTGCATACAATTTTAAGTTATTTAAACTGCCTATTCTTTAGATAGTTTTTCTAAGATTAATACCTAGTAGTTGCTTGATAAGTATTTGTGGATTGAGGAATTCTTTACTGATGGGTAGAATAAATAAATTTTTGCCTGTAATATCTCTCAAATATATAAATCTTTGACATTTAATATAGCCATAATTTATCTTTGTGCCATATTGTGAATTATCAAATCCACTTCATTGTTCCCTAAATTTCATGGGAGAAACCTCGGAAATGCACTCCCAGAATCTCTTATCAGCGGGATTCCAGGTTAGATTATACCACTGAGAGGCACTCAGGTAAGATCTGAAAGATTGAAGAAAAGAAGCAGTTAACCTCCTCTGGCAGTGGTGGTTTTTACAGTGCTTGAGAAATGATAGTTCAAGATTTGTATGAATATGTGAGTGAAATAATCACTCACTTTGAGGGTGCAGAAAGGGGAGTTCACTGAAAATCTGTTTTGTATATTTTCTGCAGCCTCCTAATCTCTTGAAAGTACATATTTCTCTGACCGTTGTTCTTCAATCCCTTCTGAAGTTCTCTAAGCACACCTAATTTTGTGTGTAACTTATTTCTGTTAACATAGCTAGGGTATTTGGAAATAGTTCTTTCTCTAACATTTTAATTATGAGTACATTCTGACTAATAATTGATGTTCACAGCCATAACTGTGTTTTTTATGACTATGCATAAATAAACCTACACATACTCATCTGTTGATAAATAGGAATTACTTAGAGAAATTGTAAAAACTATTGCTGGAATTACCTTTGAGAAATTATTTCTATGAAATCATAGTTCAACTTATATATCACTAAAATGTTTTTCTAAAATATCTAACTTGGAAAGCGATTATAGTTCACAATTTTACCTAGTTGCATGAAAATAGTGGTTTATAGATATATTTTAAATAATTTCTGAAATAGTAAATTAAGAATAAACTATTAATTTTAGTGCATTTATTTCTGATTCTATTCATAATCAAAGAAAGAAGCAGAATTGTTGGTAAGAGCATTATTTCAATATTTATGTTACTTTATTGGAAATCATTTGGAAAATTTTAAATTTATCACTGTCTACATTTTTAAATTATAGAATCCAGTAAATGTACTTGCTGTAAATGAAGATAATATGTACACTGTCATTTAAATCTTCATATCAATAGTTAATTCTACTTCCCAGGTCTTTTGATTAGAATTTCATACAGTGCTTGAGAAATGATAGTTCATTGATGTAAACAATAATTTCTTAGAATAAAAATCACAGATCTTTAAAACCTTCCAACAGATATAGAGATATGTAAAATATTGAATTAAATATCAAATCTGCATAAAAATATAAAATAATTCTAAAATTGTTGAAAGGGATAATTATATTCACTTAATTATCATTAGTGGGATATGTAATTCCAGACAACTAATATTTATAGACTACCAGACTATCACTGTGTGTGTAAGGACTAAATTATTTTATTCTTGGATCCTACAGAGAACTAGCTGGCCTTTTCTACTCCTTTGTACTCACATCAATGCCTTTTTACCTCAACTGATTTACAATTCTTCTTGAAATCACCTTTTATTATCCCGTAGCAAACTCAATAAATTAAATTGTTTACCATTATTTCTTGTTGCCACAGTCTCTTAAATGGCTTTTCTATATTCTGAGTATCTTTTTATCACACAAATATGATCATGCCATTTCATTACATGAATGATTTAAAATCTTACACTTTACTTTCAATAAATGTTCAATACCTCAATATAATTTATAGACCCCTTTTTGTTCAGGTCCCCATTTAGTTACCAAGCCATATGTCTTAAAAGCTGCCTCTTCATTATCTCTGTTCTAGACTCAATTACTTATAATTTCCTGAATATGTGAAGTTATCTCCAGAACAACTCCAGACTTTTACTAAATAGAGTGAGAGTAGAGGGAATGAGGAAAGTGGAGGACCTGAGATGGATGGGGCTCAGGAAGATATTCAGAAGGCTGTAGGCACTCACACCACCTCCATTGGGCAGCCAATTCCAATTCCTTGAAAGAAATAGAATAATTTATCAAAGAAGTGATGTAAGAGGATATATCTGTAGAAGTGATCACTGACTACTAAGAAAAGACACAGTTCCCTCCATGACACATGAATCACTTCTGAAAAACCTCAAGGCTGGGATGGATGCCCTTCTTGTTGCTTTTCCACAATACGTTGTATCTTCACTCATTTGATAATACATCTTATTATAATGATTTATTCAAATTTATTTTAATTACAGATATATATGAATACTTTTGTCCCAGTGAGTTGAAATAATATCTTTACTACAGTAAATTTTTTAATAGTTAAATAATTTATTGCCTCTTAATTGTCAAAGTTGGAAACTGCCAACAGGACATTTGTATACATAAGTATAATATTTTAGGTACTTTTAGATTTCAATTATGTATTTTAAGTATGGAGTTTTGGAATAAAATCTTTTGAAAAAAATATTTCTTCTCATAAAAGTTTAAAGACTAATGAATATGGTAAAGTATAGGAGAGTATAACATTTAATGCTGGATGTTTTAATAAAGAAGTAATAAGTTACATATTCAGAGTAGAGAACAGATAGGTTACAAAGAAATTTATTATAGTACTTTCTGTTTAAGTGTCCTTCTGCATTAAATATGTTTAAAAAAACCTTAAACTACTTTATCTGCTCCTAAATTATCATCAAATGTATATGTTTTAAGTCAATAATAATTAATTTTATAACAACTTATTAACTAATGCAATCAGGCCCTTGTCTCATTTACCTTTTATAGTTGTAGAAATTGTTGAATCTGAAGCTGTTCAGTTCCTTTTTTCCTCCATACCAGTATCTCAATTCTGCATCTTCACTTTATTTGTCCCAACTATCCCAGTGAGTCTTTCAGCCTCTAAAATGTTTCTGTTCTTAATGCTGTTGTCTCCCCCCAAAAATTGGGAGACTTTTTTCTACAAGCAGTATAGGGCCTGGTCTTCTTCATGGATGCCTTGGATCTTACAGAAGAGGGCCCCTGGTCTCCGCCAGGTCTCAGGATGCAAGGGCCCTGCCATTGCTGCCTTCATTATTCAGCCTGCCAATGTCTGTATCAAGCACCCCTTCTGTAAAGTATTGAACATTTTAAATAAAATGTTTGACCAGCATTCTGATATACTTTAATGACATTAAGATCTCTTTCTGATAAGTCATGTTTACCTATGTACTTAATCTTCAGTTTGTGAGAAATAAAATAATATTACATTTAAATATTTAAAGGTACAAGGACTTTAAACCAACCTTAATTATCCTAGAAGTCATTTTCTTAAGTATTTCTTGTATCTAATCTAGAGCTGTTAGCCATTTCATCTTCTTATAAAACAGCCCCAACAAAGCTGGTTCCCTTTACATGAGATTTAAATATAAATTTTACATGTATTTATAATCAATTCATTTGACAGTTATTTTATCAAGTTCCTTTGACAATTTTATTCACTAGATTAAAATAGAGAGTATCCCATAGAAGTGGAATGAAGATGTTGCATTTACCAAATGAAAATGACTTCTGCTGGAAAGCACAGCAGAAAACAACCAAAAATAAATTGTTTAATTCAGGTATTATCTTATTAATACCATTTCCATTGCACATCTTTCTCAGCTTTATTGTTAGAATTACAAAATGCTCATTTTCACTTTCATTTAAAAATAATTAAAATATTTATGTTAATTTATAGATATAATTATCAAAAATCAATGGCTAATTATTATAATTTTGTTATTGGCATTTTCTTTCATTCTTTGATTACTGCCTAAGACTGTTGCACTTAATGAAATTTGGAATTCATCACAGGGCAGGCAAATATTGCTTCTAGAATTTCAGATTACTAGGAAAGTTTAGCTGAACTGAGGCACAAGAGGCTCAACTTAATAAGAATGGACCTTCATAAAGTAACCAGAAGCCATTTTATGAAAGTTGTAAAGTGTCTTAAAGATGATCTTACTCTGGGCTTGAGATGAAAAAGGAACAAAGATAAAGAGTTCTTCAAAAGGTATTTGAAAATTTACCTCCACAGGTTGATTTTTTTAAGACCTTCCCAATGTTTAGATAATAGAGAGGAAGTACATTTTTCAAAATAATGAATCAAAAGGTTAAGTTGTATTGGTCAATATGCCCTATCCAGAAAAAAATGTCAGATTTTTTTACTAGCCCAATAGGATAAGATAAACTGAACCAATAGTAGGTAGGCATTTTTATTCTGTCTTACAAGAAATTACACAATTGAGATTAAGCCCCCTTTGGGGAGAGGTACCAATGCAAAGCTGGTTCCATTTTTCCTTTGATTTTTTTTTTTCTTTTGAAATAATGTTAGATTTTTAGAAGAGTTGCAAAGGGAGTGTTCTGGTATGTCCTTCACTTAGCTTTCTCTAATATTAATATCTTACATAACCATGGCCATTTATCTAAGAATTGTATTTTGATGGGCAAATGTTAGTGGAGAATTTGAGGCTTCAAAAATAAGCATCCATCCTTTCATTCCCTATTCAATGCTTTGATAATCGCATTTACTAGATTAAAATGAAGAGTAGCCAAAATAGGTAGTGCCAGGCACTGTTTTAGGTGCTGGAGATAACACAGTAAACAAAACAGACAAAACCCCTGTGCTTATGGAGATTACCCTTTAGAGTAGAAGATAGACAAAAGGTAAGGCAAATAAATAATACAGCATAGTGGATTATGCTGAGTAGTGTTGGCAAAATTAAAGCAGGTAAGAGAGATGGATACTGCCAGGGAAGAAGAATTTTTATTCTAAATGATGTGATCAAGTAATGCCTCTGGATAGAATTTATAAAATAAAGAGAAAAATTGAGTATCATGCCAAGAATTTGTGTTGAAACAGCTAAATACAGTTGGCATTTTACTGAGGTAAACTGGTAGAACAGATTTGGGGAACGGTAAGAGTCAGAAGTTCCATACTAAATATGATTATCTGAAGAATGTGTGTGGAAAGAGAAGTTGAACTGAGCTATGAGTATTCTAGCATTCAGAAATGAGGGGTTAAAGAGGGACCGAAGGAGACTAAGTAGAAGAAAATAATATACGGAGTCTTGAAAATTAATGGTGGAAGTGACTAATTGTGTCAATAGTTACTGAGGGGTCAAGTAATAAGAGGTATTTAATGAATAGTTAATATTGATAGAGTAATTTGAAGGTTATTGGTGAGTTTGGCAAAATATATGAACAACTTTGCCCACCTCTCTCCCTACACACACACATTTCACCTCCAACACATCATACTAGTATTCTTCTTATTCTGGTGATATTGGTCTCATAAGCATGTCCTTCCCTCCCTTATAAAAACATTGAATTAATCACCTTAACATTTCATTTATTTGGGCTCTGGCCAGGAAATTCCCAGAATACAGTTACAGGTTCCTAACTTTTAACTGGAAACCACACAAATACACAGGCTATGTGGAGCAGAGAGGCCTGTTTCTCGGTCTATTGTGGCAACATGTTAGTTGTGTATCATTGATCAAGGCCTCTCTTGTCTTCAATGTCTTTTCACAAAGTAAAGAGAATAGATTAAATTATTTAGAGACTACCTGTCTGTCTAAGCTTGAAAGGAGGTTCCTGGACACTAAATGGCTCAAGTGCTACTGTGAGAACCAATTGTCCATAAAGCAGCAGAGAATCCAGAAAGAGCACATAAAACCACATCAGAGAAATGTTGCCTTTAGTTAGCCATGGGCGGGCACCAGTCCTCATTTACTTGAGCTGTCTCAGGAAGTTTACAACTCAGTATAAGCGTTGGAGCTTAATATCACCATGAAAGCTCACAAATTTTATGATTATACATATTGTTACTACTAGAATCTCATTAAAATCTGCAGTTTTCTTACTGAAGTCAAAATGATGTGCAATATTAATGAAATGACAATGACACTCAAATGTCACTTTAAAGATTTAGAGAACAAGTTCTAAAGAAGCTAAAATGTATGTCACTATATATTATGGGCCAGTCACTTCATCAATAAATGTTTATTACCTCAATAAAATCTACTTAAATTATTTTGGGGAATAGAACTGCATTATAATACAAGTAACAGATGATAATTTACCCTTATATATTATACTAGTGGCCCGTTGCACGTGCAATAGGCCTTCCTTCCCTGGCTGCCGGCACCGGTTTTCCTCCGGCACCCGGGACCCAGGCCTTTGGTCCAGCCGCAGCAGCGAGGCTTGGCTTCTCCGCTCCGGCTACTCCCAGCCCCTCCTTTACTTTTTTTCCCCAGCTCCTCGAGCGGAGGCCAGGGCTGGCTGGAAGCCTGGGTCGCCCCCAAGGACCCAGGCCCCCAGCCCCTCCTTGAGCGGAGCCCAGGGCCGGCGGGAAGCTTGGCTTCATCCATCACCATTACCGGGAGCAACCCAAGCTTCCTGCTCTCCAGCTCCTTGGCTGCCGCCATCTTCAGTCGTCTTCAGTATTCACTCCGTCGTGCCTGCGGCAAATTAACCACCATCTTTGTTAGGTTAGTTTGCATAGTTGCTCTGATTGGCTGGTGGGTGTAGCAGAGTGGCGGAATGATGGTTAATTTGCATGTTTCTCTTTTATTAGTGTAGATTGCTCTAAATGGTTATATAAAATATTTTTTTTTCTATTCATAATTCAATTTTATTGAAAACATTGATTGAGACATCCTCCCAAATTTTTATTTTGGAGGTATTTCTGGGCATTTAATCTAAAGAAGTGGATAAGTGACACAAACTTTTAAAACAAACCCTCCAAGTTATATATATTATGGTTTCCCTTCACTTCTGCAATCTCATTCTCACATTAACTGAATGGCCCTAAATGTGCATAAACCTGAAAAAGAAATGAATTGCTCATAGTTGTATTGCCCATAGTTTAATACCTTTATCCAAAAGAGGTCTCAAATATTTGTTAATTTATATGTGGCACTACACCATTCAATTCTCAGGTCAAAACAATTTGAGAACTTCAAATATTTTTTTTTCCTTTTAGAACACATTTTAACTCATATCAGAGCCTACAGGTGATCTATGGCCTACAGAAAAGGCCTGTCATTGTACAGAGCAATAGACGTGGTGATCTAGTACTTGTGGACCATAATGATAGGAACTCTATTTTGATTTGTAAAATATGTAAATAAAAATCAATAACAATATGTTCTTAAAAGTTAATTTTAGGAAAAATGTATATACTTTAAAAGAATATATTTTTTACTATCATATTAGTTGTGACTTATTAACAAAACCACTTCTACTTTTCTAAAGTTATGCCAATGATGATATGAGTATCCTATGCTGCATTGCTCCATAGTCTATCATAGAGAAGTGTCCACTGCTCAGAGACAGCAGGAAATGAGGATTCCTTCCTATGATATCCCAGCCGGATAGACATTAACAAGTGATCAACTTTTCAACTTCTAGTTTTGTCACCTATAAAATGCTAATTATTAATTTATTCAACAAATATTAATTTTGTGACAATTACATGCCAGTTATTCTAGACTGTGAAACAGTTGTAAAGTGACATTTGTAAACAGGACAGATGAGTTAACTGATGTTAAAAAACGTCCTTCATGTGGTATGTTAAACTGATTAACCCTACATAAGAAAATTTCACATATTAATAAATCCTATAAAAATAATGTTAGATACAGAGGTAATTAAAGTCCTATTTGAAGGCATATGAATAAAGCAAAAGCATGAAAATTTATAGTAAAAACAACACCAAGGGCATAGCAATTGTAAAAGTCCTGAGTTAAAAATAATTTATTACATATATTTAATTGACATAAAGAAAGATGTTTGGCAGAAGTGAAAGGTGGTAGAAGATGAAGAAAGAAAGAAAGGAAGGAAACATGTAGGATCATGAAAGAAAGTGAATGGGGTTTGACTTTTATTCTAAAACAATAAAAGTCATCAGAAACTCCTTTATAGAAATTAATAGATTTTAGAGCAGTTTTAGGTTTACAGGAAAATTTAATGGAAAGTACAGAGTTCCTGTATAAACCCATTGTCTTGCTCCTGCCATGCACATAGTTTGCCCTATTATTAACAACTTGCCATATTGTGGTATATTTGTTACAATTAATGAGCCAAAATTGTTGTATCATTAACTAAATTCCATAGTTTACAATCAGATCATTCTTCTTGTTGTACCTTCCATGGGCTTGGATAAATGTGTGACATGTATCCACCATTACAGTGTTACAGAAAATAGTTTTCCTTGCCAAAACACCCCCTGTGCTCCCAGTTTATCCCCTCTTTAACAGTCACTTAACATTTTACTGTCTCCATAGTTTTGACTTTTCTAGAATGTCATATAATTAGAACTGTACAGATTGCTTATTTCACTTAGCAGTATACATTTCCAGATCCTCCATATATTTTCATGGTATGATAACTCATTTCTCTTTATTACTGAATAATATCCCATTGCATGGACGTACTATAATTTATATATATATATATTTTCACTTATTGAAGGACCCCTTGGTTACATCCAAGTTTTGGCAGTTATAAATTAAGCTATTTATTTGTATACATCATGTGAAAATTTGTGCATGAACATAAGTTCTCAATTTCTTTAGCTAAATAGTAAGAAGTGTAATTACTAGATTGTATGCTAAAGAGTATTAGTTTCATGAGAACCTGTCCAAATGTGTTCCAAAGTGTCTGTATCATTTTGTATTCCCACCAACAATAAATAAAAATTCCTGTTTGTTCAGCATCCTTGTCAGCATTTGGTGTTGGGTGTATTTTGGATTTTAGATATTCTAACAGATATGTACTGGTATCTTGTTGTTTTAAATTCTAATTTTCTGATGATATATTTTGTTGAGCATTTTTTCTTATGCTTATATGCATCTCTATATCTTTTTGTGAGCTGTCTGCTCAAATATCATTTCTATTTTTTACTGGGTTGTTTGACTTCTTATTGTTAAGTTCAAGAGTCATTTGTTTGTATTTTATACTAGTTTTTTTTATCAGATATGTGCTTTGCAAATAAATTTTTCCAGTCACTGATTTGTCTTTTTGTTCCCTCATTTCTCTGTCTTGCAGAACAGAAGGGTTTAGTTTTAGTGGAGTCTAATTTTAAGTTTGTTTTTTCAAGGGTCATGCTTTTGGTGTTAGATCTAAAAAGTCATCATCAAACCCAAAGTCATCTAGATTTTCTCCTATGTTTTCTCCTAGGACTTCTGCTATTTTTCATTTTACATTTAGACCTATGATCCATTATGAGTTAATTTTTGTGAGAGGTGTAAGGTCTATACCACGATTCATTCATGTTTTGTTTTGTTTTTTACATATGGATGTTCTAGCTTCATTTGTTGAAAAGACTATCCTTTATTCATTGAATTGCCTTTATTCTTTGTCAAAGATCAGTTCAACATCAGGTAATTATAAAAGGGGCAACTGATTATATCAATTCTTATTTTTCAAATATAATTCTGCTATATCAAGAAAGGATTTTAATGGTGTTAGGAAAAAGAAGATTAAGAGAGATTCAGGAGAATGAGTCAAAAGAACTGGCTATTTTGGGTTGTGAAGGTAAAAGAAAGTAAGAGATAAGGACATAACAGTGCTTTCACAATCTGAATATAGAAAATGAAGGCAAACAACCTCTTTAAGTCACATTCAGCTCAAGGCTCTATAACTTTAATGCTAACTGTGAAATTTGTGAGTTATTAAAATGATGGAGGGTATTTCTGTTTCCATTTTTATTTTTGCTTCAAAATCATATATTTTATCATTTAAAACTTTTATTCTAGATTGTATATAATTTTAATTACTATGAAGTTAGTATTTTATAAAATTAGTTACTTCCCTGGTCTGTGTGGCTCAGTTGGTTGGGCATTATCCTTTGCACCAATAGGTTACTGGTTAAATTCCTGATCAAGTCAAAGGCCCCAGTTTTGGGCTGATCCCCAGTAGGAGATGTGCAGGAGGCAGCTATTTGATGTTCTGCTCTCACATAGATGTTTCTCTCTCTCTCCCTCTCCCTTCCTTTCTCTCTAAACATTAATAGATAGATAGATAGATAGATAGATAGATAGATACCAACATACCATGCCCTAGGATGGTTAGAAGACAAAACAAAAACAAAAACAACCCAGTGAAGATGTGTCCTTAAGATATCAGCATATTAAATGCCTTAACCTCCTTTTCAAAATGATAGTAGCAAAAATGTGAGTAATATTTTGCTTTTACATAACATTCAATAATTTCTTACAATGTAGATAATAATACATTGGTTTCTTTTAAAATTTTAATTAAATTATTACAGCTAATTTTCCAAATGGCAGAAAAAAACAGTACTCTATGTAATCTTGTCACAGTGTCAATTAACACTTTTAAAAGAACTGAAGAATAAAAAAGATAATAGATTTTAATAGTGAACTCTTCACAAACTAAAACTTGCAAAGAATTTTGTCATACTAATGATAATAATCTTGTACAAACCACAGTCCACTTGCATAATTAGGTAAAATCACAATGGAGGAAATAACTATTGTAGAAATTATAAAATGAAATGTCCATCCTCTATGGAGGGATAATCTAATAATTAGAATAAAGTTTCTAAAAATACTGCTTCTACTTCTCCTTTCATTTTGGCTACAGTAAGACAATAATATTTGGGAGGTTCTTACTGTTTGTCTTTGCTACTAATCCACAAAGGTGACCACAGAGATTTATACACAAAGTTAGGACAATAATTCTATGTCAATAATTGTATGGCTTCCCTATATTCTTCCCCTCAAACCTTTCATATGCTTCCACATCTCTTTTTCAAAATACTTGTCATGAAACCACCAAGCGATAAATAATTGCCATATTGTGCAGATATGAAATTTAAAGTTTTAACAACATATTTCACTTCCTTTAGCAATTGTCACCTTTAACAAGTTTTTAAATAATAGCATGCCTGTACAAATAACTATATATTATTTCTACTGAAAAATCTTGAGTAAGACAATTGTATTTTGTTCAAGACATGTTTTCATCAAACAAAACCAATTAAAATGTTACGTTCTAAGGTATTTTCATTATTTATTTATTTTTAGCTGTGTAAGAAAAGGATAAATACCTATCACACAAGTGCCTTCAGAAAGTT
This sequence comes from Myotis brandtii, assembly GCF_000412655.1. Taxonomy (NCBI): domain Eukaryota; kingdom Metazoa; phylum Chordata; class Mammalia; order Chiroptera; family Vespertilionidae; genus Myotis; species Myotis brandtii. The sequence goes on from NW_005354109.1 coordinate 128,910, forward strand.
TGTAATCCCAATTTTAAATGCTGAAGGAAAATATAAAAGTCATATAGTTTCAAATATGAATCTGATACATGAAATCCCTGAAAAATGTCTGATTCTGTGGTTCCCAATCTAGTTCCAATTAGGATCATCCCAGGAATTTCTTTTTTTTAATTACTAATGCTCAGGTTTTATGCAGAACAACTGAGTCAGAATATTTGGTGGTAAAACCTGTTCAGCAACACGTGTTTAAAAATCTCTACTATGGGAAAAATGGGCCACAAGTATTGAGAAACACTTTTCCAGAGTATGTGTGACAACTAGTTAGTATCATTTCTACAATTATTCTCTAATATTATATAAAAAAACTAATCAGGAAATTTTGAAATTCTGGAAGATCAATAAAAAATTGTCCTGGACTTCTGAAATGGCAGTGTGAGGAGCTCAGTGAACCCTCTTCCCAGTAAAACAACCATTTGTCTGGTGAAAATATTTTAAAATAATAGTAACCATTTAAATTATCAGGAGAAGGTCCTATATTCATACAATTTGAGAACATTTCTTCAAGAAAATCTGCTAAATCTGGCTAAAAATAGCAAATCTGTGACATTTGAATCACAAGCTGCTTTCACCCCTCCAGTACCCCTTACTTGTTACTGAAGCTGCTCCCAGCTGCTCTTCTTCATGAGAAGCAGAAGGGGGTCTCCCCTTTCCTCGGATTCCTACTCCTGAGCCACACGTTTACACCAGAGGGGCTGGTACCTCCACAGCCCTGTGTTGTGAAAGCACTCTACCATCCAGAGCTCCTCATTGCGAAAATTCAAAAGGATAAAGCTCTACCTGAAAGAGTTTCACAGAAGTAGGGCATTGAGGCAGCATGATATTCAGTGAAACCCAAGTGAGCAGAAAACTAATGTAGCTTCCTAAACTGACTGGTAATCCCAAGGAAGCACTTTGAATTAGCAAGGCTTTGGGGTTGTTCATAGTTATTCTCCCAAGCTGTTAAAATGTGTGTAGAAATGATATTCAAAGCTATTTTTAAACAGTTGAAAAACATACATTAATAGACGTATATATGTAAATAACAAATTAAATATTTAGTTTTAATTTCTATGAAGTAACTACATATTATGGAACTTCGTACTCAGTTAAAATATAAAAGGAAGAATAATTATGTTTTCAGCATAAGAGAATGCCTTAAAGAACATATCTTCCATTGTAATTGTATTTTAGAGTAAATACTAGTAACTCCATTTAGTCATATGTATTCCCTGTAAAATAAGCAAATATGGCCCCAGCAACTTGAAGCTCATTTTTGTCTTCCTCTTTTTACCCTAGAGATTCTTCTATTTTAATGCATTACAATGCCCAAGCCCAAGTTCTGTTTTATCTCTCTCTCACACATACACACACATCCATATAAGTGTCCATACATTTTCAGACTCTCTCATTTCTCAGGGTGGGGAGTCCCTAACAGCCTACTGGTAAGTATTGCCATGGAGAATTAGAAAACAAATAGAGAAAGTAAAGACCATAGAGGTGGAAGGACTTTCACAAGAAAATGTAAAGTGAGGTGAGAGACCAAGATGGCGGCATAGGAAAACACCTGAAATTGCTGCCTCCGACAACAACTTCAAAAATACAACTAAAAGACAGAACGGTCATCATCCAGAACCACAGGAAGGCTGGCTGAGTGGAAATTCTACAACTAGAAGGAAAGAGAAGAGCACACAGACTCAGAGGAGCTACGAAAGTAAAGTGCAGAGGTACTGAGGCTCCGGCGCGAGCAGAAAGGGGCGGGCACCTGAGGACGTGGCTGTCTTTTTGTGAGGACGTGGTCTTTTTGAATCGGGAGGGAGTCACAAGCTCCCGACTGCTCTGAACTCCGGTTCCGGAAATCTCTGGGGTCCCAGGGCTGCTCCAGGGAGAAACTGGACTGTCTGGCAGCAGGTAGAACTCGGAACTTGAGGGCGGCTTTCCCTCAGAGGTGCTGGCAGCAATTACC
>NW_005354109.1:131648-135184 GCF_000412655.1 Myotis brandtii
ATGTTGTGATAAAGGACCAACTATAAATTAAGCATACACTGACTGAAATAAAGAATATTATACAGACTCCCAACAGCAGACCAGATGATCGCAAGAATCAGGTCAAAGATTTGAAATACGAAGAAGCAAAAAACACCCAACCGGAAAAGCAAAATGAAAAAAGAATCCAAAAATACGAAGATAGTGTAAGGAGCCTCTGGGACAACTTCAAGCGTACCAACATCAGAATTATAGGGGTACCAGAAGAAGAGAGAGGGCAAGATATTGAAAACCTATTTGAAGAAATAATGACAGAAAACTTCCCCTACCTGGTGAAAGAAATAGACTTCCAAGTCCAGGAAGCGCAGAGAACCCCAAACAAAAGGAATCCAAAGAGGACCACACCAAGACACATCATAATTAAAATGCCAAGAGCAAAAGACAAAGAGAGAATCTTAAAAGCAGCAAGAGAAAAAAAGTCAGTTACCTATAAGGGAGTACCCATACGACTGTCAGCTGATTTCTCAACAGAAACTTTGCAGGCCAGAAGGGAGTGGCAAGAAATATTCAAAGTGATGAATAGCAAGAACCTACAACCAAGATTACTTTATCCAGCAAAGCTATCATTCAGAATTGAAGGTCAGATAAAGAGCTTCACAGATAAGAAAAAGCTAAAGGAGTTCATCACCACCAAACCAGCATTATATGAAATGCTGAAAGGTATTCTTTAAGAAGAGGAAGAAGAAAAAGGAACTCTTACCATTTGCCACACCATGGATGGAACTAGAGAGCATTATGCTAAGTGAAATAAGCCAGTCAGAGAAGGATAAATACCACATGATCTCACTCATTTGTGGAATATAATGAACATCATAAACTGATGAACAAGGACTGATCCAGAGATGGAGAGGCATTGATTGGACTGTCGGGCCTTGGAGGGAAGGTAGGGGAGGGCAGGGTTAAGGGGGAAAGATCAACCAAAGGACTTACATGCATGCATATAGGTCTAACCAATGAACACGGACAATGGGGGGGGTGAGGGCATGAGGGGGGGGTAGGGGGTAATGTGGGTATAAGGACACATATGTAATATCTTAATCAATAAAAAAAATTGTGTAAAAAAAAAAGAAAATGTAAAGTGAAACTATACTAATCCTATATAATAAAGAGGTAATATTCAAATTGACTGTCACACCCTCACACAAGATGGCCACCCCAATGTGGTCAAAGATGGCTGTCCCTATGTGGTCACAATATGGCCACCACAAGATGGCCAGCAGGGGAGGGCAGTTAGGGGCAACCAGGCCAGCAGGGGAGGGCAGTTGGGGGAGACCAGGCTGACAGGGAAGGCAGTTAGGGGGACCAGGCCTGCAGGGGAGGGCAGTTGGGGAAAACAAGGCCTACAGGGGAGGGCAGTTAGGGTAACCAGGATGGCAGGGGAGGGAAGTTGGGCGCGACCAGGCTGGCAGGGAAGGGCAGTTAGGGGCAAACAGGCCAGCAGAGGAGAGCAGTTGGGGGTGGGGGGGACTAGGCCGGCAGGGAAGGGCAGTTAGGGGTGACCAGGCTGGCAGAGGAGCAGTTAGGCATCGATCAGGCTGGCAGGGTAGCGGTTAGGGGGTGATCAGGCTGGCAGGCAGAAATAGTTAGGGACAATCAGGCAAGCAGGCAGGTGAGTGGTTGGGAGCCAGCAGTCCTGGATTGTGAGAGGGATGTCCAAATGCCGGTTTAGGCCCGATCCCTGTGGGGGGCCTAAACTGGCAGTCGGATATCCCCCGAGAGGTCCCAGATTGGAAAGGGTGCAGGCTGAGCTGAGGGGCACCCCCCCTCAGTGCATGAATTTCATGCACCAGGCCTCTAGTGTATAATAAAGGGCAAGAAGAGAGAGACACTAGGCAGTGTCTGCGAGAATTTGAAAATTGAAAAGGAATATAGGAAGTATTTATCAGTGTTATAACTTAAGAGTTTCAACAATGTTTTTGGAAGATGTAAGGATTGAATTCTTTTTAAATTACCTTTATGGCTGCCATACCATGTTTCTCTGAAGGTAACTTAGGCTAAAATGAATCCCTGATTCCTGGTTGGTAATTTCAGTTGGATGATAGATGCAAAAGACAGGTCTTTGTGAATATGGTGTTGAGGGGTAGCAAACTTATTGGCATGATGCTGTTGAACTTATTTTACTTACAATGTATTCCCTTCTGGGGTACCATTTATACATTATTGTGGAAGCAACAGAGCATTGGTCTTTGCAGTCAATATTTGACATTAGGCTTGTTGTTTTATTCATTTTTATAAACTTAAAATGGGTTACTGAAAGAATTAACTATCTGATCTTCCTTGAGATTTAAATGAAATAATGCATATGAAATGCTTACTAAATTTCTGGAACATAGTAAAAATATACTACTAATAGCTATTTATTATTAGCTGTGGATTATATTTTAGGAAAGTAAACAGGAGAATCAAGAGGTAATTCTGACACAGAAGGAGAGACAGAGTGGTCAGTGAAGAAAAACTTTTTGAGAAAAATACACACAAAAATGCCTAATGGATGTCTCAAAATGCAAGTTTGAAATTCATGGAAACTTTTTATAACTCTATTTAAATAGTGAGTGTTTAATGTTTATGATGCTAAAATGTTTCAATGGAATAAATACTTTCATTAAATTTCTCTTTCATATCTCAGTCCCCACTTTAACATCTTTCATTCTCTAAAAATGTTAATGCTCTTCACAATTTAATGATTAATATAGCTCAAGTATTCTTTCTAAAGTACAGTTAGAGCTCTGTTGCTAACTGAATATATAAAGTATACTAGTCTTCCTTAAAACATATTTTCTGTATGTTTAATATAAATCATCCTATCTAATAATAGACAAACATGGTAATTAGACGAGATTGGGTGCGTTCAGGGTGGTATGGCCGTAGACCAAACACGGTAATTAACCGTACCTCTGACACGCTTCCCATTGGCTAATCAGGGCAATATGCAAATTAACTGCCAACCAAGATGGCGGTCTGCAGCCAGGCAGCTGAAGCAAACAGGAGGCTTGCTTGCTCCAGTGATGGAAGAAGCCAAGGTTCCCCGCCTGCCGCCGCCTAGCTCTGAGATGCACTCTAAGCAACTATGTTGCAATTATAGAAGCTAAACAATCCCCAGAAACCTGCTTTCAGCCAGCCGGGCCTCAGAGCTGGAGTTGCAACAGTGTTTCAATTATAGAAGCTAAACAAAGCCCAGATACCTGCTTTCAGCAGCCGAGGTCTCAGAGCTGGAGCCGAGCCTCAGAGCTAAAGCTGGCTCTCAGCTCCAGTGATAGCCATAGAAGGTAAATAAATCCCAGAATAAAAAAAATAAAATAAAAAAAGGAGAGGTTGGGAGCTTCAGTCTCCCGCCAGCCTGAAAACGGCCCTCAGCCCTTCACCCAGACTGGCCAGGCACCCCAGTGGGGACCCCCACCCTGAAGGGGGTGTGACCAGCTGCAAACAGCCATCATCCCCTCATCCAGGCTGGCCAGGCACCCAAGCAGGACCCCCACCCTGATCTGGGACACCCTTCA
>NW_005354109.1:136342-140285 GCF_000412655.1 Myotis brandtii
GAGGGGGGGCTGGGGCCCCCCCCCCCCCGCCAGTGCACAAATTTTTGTGCACCGGGTCTCTAGTTTATTATAAAATGATATAACTAATTGAAACATATGGTCTAGCCATTATCTTGTTATGTTGGGTATCTTATTATGTTGGGTATCTTATATGACTATTTAAAAGTAAATGATTAAATAAGACTCATGTAGATGGCTATTTATGACTTGGTACATATGCATTTACTTACTTGTTTCAGATGAACTTAACTAATAAAAAAATAAAATAATATATGTAAGCCCAGCCAGGGTGGCTCAGTTGGTTGGGCATTGCAACATGCACCAAGAAGTCACCAGTTCGGTTCCCAGTCCAGGCACATGCCCAGTTGCAGGTTCAACTCCCAGTAGGGTGAGTATAGGAGGCAGCTGTTCAATGTTTCTATCTCTTTAGCCCTCTCCCTTCCTGTCTCTCTAAAAATAAAGAAATACATACATAAACTAAATAAAATATATAAATATCACATGTTTAGTAAAAGATTGGAATGGTAAATGCACTATTCCTTATGAAAACAACTAAAACAGCTGAATGACACATTTTAAAAACTTCTTAAAGCATCAAAGGATAGAAAGGATATGTAAGATAGCAGAAAATAATTGTGTCAATATCTAAGTTAAACCAGGAGTCTAGGAAGTAAGGCAAGTGTTAAATTCTTTAACCAAAGAGCAATTTTAGAACCCAGAAATCACTAGCTTGAGTGCCCAGATTAAAAGAAATAAGCCAAAGGTGTTTACATAGGGAGTACAGAAGGCTGCATATTCAAGTTAAGGGTGACCTAATGGCAAACTTGCCATAGACCCATACCCCAAGGGACTGCAAAAAAGTTGTCTAGGAAATTGCTACAAAATTGTAGCTTCTACTCACACCTGACAAGAATTTGTGACCCAAGTTGCCATTACCTGGACATTCTAAAACCTTAAACCACAAATTTAATCTGAAGTCTTTCAGATCATGGACCTTGTTGCTTTGCACTGAAGGGATGCATGTCTATGCTAAATGAATTTCCACAAATCTTATTATAAGAAAAGCAAAAACTTTAAAATATTAATAAATGTTATTAACAAAATATTATGACTGAGAGCCAACCAAATAACAGCTATGACAAATAGACCAGCAAAAATTTTAGATATTTTAGAAATAAGTATTATTAGATAACTATAACATAATAATGTTCACTATATTTAAAGGTATAAAATGCATGTTTGTGGACTTTTATAAGACAGTAGAAATACTGAAAATGATCAGATTTCAAATAACCTAATACAACTTCTGGAAAAGAAAATATGATCAAAAGTATGACACTATGAGCTAAAATTAACATGCAATATTGATTAACATTGTTTATATTAAGTTTTGACATAAAGGATGGCTTCCAATTTTGTCCTTTTTTAAAAAATTGTTTTTATTATTCTATATTCCATGAATCCATAAAACTTGTAAAATCAATTCCTCAGTTTCTATTTAAAAAAAAACTATTGGAATTTGATATTTTATTAACTAATAGGGTAGAATTAACATGTTAACAATATTAAAATTTCTGATTTGTGAACATAATTAACTCTTTATTTAGGTCTTTAAGTTCTCTCAATAGCATTTTATATCTTCCACTCTAGAGGCTTGTGTTTTATTATTCCTATTTATTTAATGCCTTTTGGTGATGTAAATAAAATTTTATTGCATATTCTAGTTGTTACTTCTAAGTAGAAATGCAATTTATGTTTGTATATTGACTTTGTAGCCTACATTCTTAATAATGTCACCTACTGTAATTCTAATAATGGTTTTATAAGTTTCTTACAGATTTTTCATGTAAAAATGGTTTTCTAAGGACAATTTTAATTCTTCCATTTTAATCTCTATGGTTTTTTTTAATACATTTTATTGATTTTTTACAGAGAAGAAGGGAGAGGGATAGAGAGTTAGAAACATCGATGAGAGAGAAACATCGATCAGCTGCCTCCTGCACACCCCCTACTGGGGATGTGCCCGCAACCAAGGTACATGCCCTTGACCGGAATCAAACATGGGATCCTTCAGTCTTCAGGCTGACACTCTATCCACTGAGCCAAACCGGTTAGGGCAGTCTCTATGTTTTTTATCCTTACCTTATTATACTAGCTATTATACCTCAAAATATTTAATAGAAGTTACATTACATTGCCTTGTTCTCAATCATAAGGAGAAATATTCAGAATTTTATCATTAAATACAATGCTTATTTTTTTAATTATTTACATGTATTTCTGAATCTTTTTCAAAAATTTTGTTGTTGACAGTATTCCAGATGCCTCCCCCCATTTCTCCTCGCTGTTTGTTTATTTTTAAAAATGTGATTTTTTTAGATTGTGTAAATTATTTCAATCTTACTTTCCTGAAAAGTTTTATTATGAATGGAGACTGAATTTTATGAAATTATTTTATTCAGTCTTTGAAATGATCAATTGATTTTTGTCCTTTTTTCACTGTTATAGTGGAAAATTACACTGATTAATTTTTTTATGTTAAAACAATCTCGATTTCTTGGATTAAATTGCAATGTTTATTATCTTTCTTTTCTTTCTATATTTTGCTGAATTTTACTAGCCAATATTTTATGAAGGATTTTGGGGGACTTTCTGAGGGAAATTGGCCTATAATTTCTTGTCTTGTAATGTCTTAGGCTTGAGTATCAAATGTATTCTGATTTGTAAGTATTATTGGGAAATGCACTCTCCAGTGCAAAAACCTTGCAGGCTATATATTGCAGATTTCAAAGAATCAATGTGGAAGTGCTCAGCTTAATGCAAAAGGAGTGAGACTTGATGAACAATGTGTCACAGTAGAAATGAAAAGCACCGATTTTCTCAGATAATTCTGAAAAATCACAGTCACTACTCTGATATAGTTTGATGACCCTGAGACACTTTCTAATAGATTTCCTGCATGCAAGTATCCTTCTCAGTGTCTGCTTTCCAGGGAACATAATCTGTGACAAGAAATGAGCCCACAAAGTTTCTGATGTACCTTAGAAGTTGTGGAAGAGAAGCCTCATGGTTTTCATGCTCTATGTAAATAAACACAAAGTTATGGAGCAACACGAGTGGGAGACACTGCAAGTCAATGGGACACCCAATCCAGGAAGAAGGTTGAGGCAGTTACTACTGGCAGATCCGAACAACTCTCAGTGGTGGAGCTGAAACTAAACACTTCCTCAAGAAAAGTCCACATAACATCAATGTGGAAACAATGACTTCAATAGAGGGTACCAACCAATCAGACAAGAACATATGAGTCCTGGACTACATCCCCACCACTGCCAAGTGGCTGATTAGGAAGGAAGACCACTCTGCCTCTATTATCCCCCTTCAGAGCCTCAACAGAGATCTGGTTCTTAGTTAGGAGTGAGGGCATCTCAGAGCCAACTCACACCTCTGCCATACTACATGCAGAGACCTGTGCTGCAGTAGAAAATGAGTGATAATCTCTGAGTCCCTTTCAAGCTTGAAACTTTTAATGAGAAATACTGAGTTCTAAATACCAAAATTAGACAATTATAGTAAGCAAGAGTAACTGAAATCTGGCAAAAATAAAGGAACCTGGCATGTATGAAAGATGAAAGCTCAACAGTCATCATTGAGGGACAGTTGTTAAAGATCACAGGGGATCGAGCCTGCAACCTGGGCATGTTCCCTGATGGGGAATTAAACAGGCAGACTTTTGGTACACGAGATGATGCTCAAACAACTGAGCCACACCAACCAAGGCTCAAATTTAATTCTTTTTTTATTGATTAAGTTATTAAATATGTGTCCTTATCCCCACGTTACCCCCTATCCCTCCACTCATGCCCTCACCCCCTTGTTGTCCATGTCCATTGGTTAGGCCTATATGCTAGCATATAAGTCCTTTGGTTGATCTCTCCCCCTT
>NW_005354109.1:141840-143649 GCF_000412655.1 Myotis brandtii
TCCTTTCTGATTGGTGTTTCTGGTTTCTTGGGATATATTACTAGAAGTGGGATTACTGGGTCAAATGGGAGTTCTATTTTTAGCTTTTTGAGGAAACTCCATACTGTCTTCTATTGTGGCTGCACCAGTCTGCATTCCCACCAGCAGTGCACCAGGGTTCCTTTTTCTCCACATCCTCGCTAGCACTTGTTGTTTGTTGGTTTGTTGATGATAGCCATTCTGACAGGTGTGAGATGGTACCTCATTGTTGTTTTGATCTGCATCTCTTGGATGATTAGTGACTTTGAGCATGTTTTCATATGTCTCTTGGCTTTCTGAATGTCCTCTTTTAAAAAGTGTCTATTTAGGTCCTTTGCCCATTTTTTGATTGGATTGTTTATCTTCCTTTTGTTAAGTTGTATGAGTTCCCTATAAATTTTGGAGATTAAACCCTTATCGGTGATAACATTGGCAAATATGTTCTCCCATGCAGTGGGCTTTCTTGTTGTTTTGTTGATGGTTTCTTTTGCTGTACAAAAGCTTAATTCTTGATATTATATTTCTCCTCCTCTTTCTTCTTCTTCTTCGTCTTTCTTCTTCTTCTTTCTTCTTCTTCTTCTTCCCCCTTCACTCTTTTTGGACTTTCTCAATCTTATCTTTTCAAATAGTTAACTTCTGACATGTTAATTTTCTCTATGGTTTCTATCATATAACCTAGTATTTATATTTCTCCTTGTGTTCAATCACATTTTTAATTGGCAACATTTAAATTAGATAATCACAACCCATACAGAAATTAAAGGTTTACTAACTAAGGCAGATGTTGCAAAATTTAAATTCAAATTCTATCTGCTTCCAGTAGCTCCATATTGCTCTGTCTTCCTCAAAGGATTTCCAGGATAGGCAATGGATCTTCCACTCCGGGTCCTCTCAGAGTTAGTCACTGATCCTGTAATTTCTGAAACAAATTGGTTTCAGAAGTCCAGCTTTCCCCAGAACTTTAAGAATTTTCTCTTGAATCAGGAAACAAATGTAGTCACCAGCTGTGCCACACACCCCAAGGAAGTGGATGCCCATAGAGCTCCACTATCTAATACAGTGCACCTGTCATCAGCTTGAATCAGCTCTCCTTGATAGCAAAACAGCTTGGGAAACAGAACCAGGTCAACAGAGAAGGTGCAGCCTATGTTGGCAGCAATGATGGACAGCACAACCACAGTGTGCCTCTCAGACAGCTGGACCTGCTGGCACAGATCTGTCAGGCTCCCCCTTTCTGCTTTGTTGTGATTTTATTTGTAGTTTTGTTTTAGGAACTGACTTTTTAAACTATGCATTGTTCAAACATACTGAATAGAAGGAATTATAACTTAAACTATTTTTTAATAAAGCAGTAGAATCTTAGAAATAATCAAATATCATTTAAGGAACCAAATCATAAACTGGATATTTTAAATAAAATTTATCGCTATATTTGAGTTCTCATTTTTATTCAAGAAAGAAATGGTCCATCATACATAACTAAATAGCTTGACTGATGATTAATGATGATTGTTATCCATGATAATTCATACTTTTCAATGCATTCCTTTTCAAATATCATTCCAGAACAATTCTTAGCTAATAAAGATATTAATTGGCATTCTGTTTAATGAATTAATTAATGAGTAACAAGTAATATTATGTAGTTAAGTAAGAATGGGAAATTCTCATACTGTATAGTCTAACTAGAGGCCCGGTGCACGAAAATCAGGCACAGGGGTTGGGGGAGGGTGTCCCTCAGCCCGGCCTGCACCCTCTCGCAATCCGGGACCCCTTGGGTAGGGACCCTAG
>NW_005354109.1:143677-148566 GCF_000412655.1 Myotis brandtii
CAGCTGCCAGTAGCTGGCCTCCACCAATGCACTGCTTGCCATCTGTGCAGCACTGCTCCTCGTCCCCTGCCACCAGTTGCCTCCCTCTGTGGTCAACAGGCATGGGGTGTGATCACTTGGCTGACATGGACCTCCCTCTGAGGGGCGATTGCTGGCCAGCCACGCATTCCCATCACAGTGTCGCTGACCACAGAGGGAGGCTGTGGGGCAATCGATCTTGAGGCCCCCAGATTGATCGCCCCACAGAGGGAGGCCCCCCCCACCAGCCACAGCGCCGCCAGCTGGGGTGGCCTGGGCCTCCCTCTTTGACTTCCCTCTGTGGAGCAATCAATTGCAGGTCTAAAAAATAAGATATAGTTGTTTTTTGGTTTTGACAAATTTCAATGCATTGTTTAATTGTTCTTTGGCCAAGTTGCAGATATATTATATTAATAATTGTATTTTTTAGTTTGTTTTTTTAAGTATAGTTGGTATCCAATCTTATATTGGTTATATCAGTTTCAGGTGTACAGTATAATGATTCAACATTTTTATACTTTACAATGTGATCATCCCCCTAATTCTAGTAATTGTCTATTAGCATGCAAACTTAGCACAATATTATGAACTAAATTCCACTTCCTGTTTGCACCCATCCTCTGGTAACCATCCCTTTGGACCAGGGGTGGGTAAACTTTTTGACTCGAGGGCCACAATGGGTTCTTAAACTGGACCGGAGGGCCGGAACATATTTCGTTTTGTTTGTTTTATTTTGTTTTTATATTTCACATGTAATTGAAGCTATACAGTAGTTGTCTTTATTTGCCTGATTTATTTCACTTAGCATATCCTTTAGAATCATCCATGTTGTTTCAAATGGCATAATTTCATTATTTCTTATTGCTACATAATACTTCACCATATATTTCACATCTTCTTTATCCATTCATCTACTGATGACACCTAGGTTGCACCCATAGCTTGGTTATTGTAAAGAATACTGAAATAAACATGAAGGTGCATATATATTTTCCAACTATTGTTTTTGTTTTCCCTATATAAATACCTAGGAATGGAATCGATGGGTCATGTATTCATTTTTAGTTTTTGGAGGAATTTCCATACTATTTTCCATACGAGTTGTGGCAGTGCGCGGTCCTACCAACAAAGCACAGGGTGTCCTTTCCTCCAGATCCTTGCCAATACTTGTTATTGGTTGACTTTTTTATAATAGCCATTCTGCCTGTGTGAAGTGGTATCTCATTGTGGTTTTAATTTGCATTTCTCTGATGATTAGTGATGTTGAGCATATTTTCATATGTTTTTTCGCCATCTGCATGTCTTCTTTGTAGAAATGTCTTTTCATATCCTATTTCCATTTTTCTATTTATTTTTTGTTATTGTGTTGTATGAGTTTCCTATATATTAGATCACTGAAACAGAATAGATAGCTCAAAAATAAATCTTCGTTTATATGGTCAACTAATTTATGACAAAAAAAGTAAAAATATATACAGGAGTAAAAACTGTATCTTCAACAAGTGGTGTTGGGAAAACTGGACAGATATATGCAAAAAATGAAACCGGACCACTCTTTTATACCATATACAAAAATAAACTCAAAAACATTAAAAACTTACATGTAAGGCCTTAAATTAGAAATAATCTTATTATGTAAAACTAGAGGGCCGTTGCAAAAAATTTGTGCATGGAGGGGTCTCTTAGCCCAGCCTGTGCCCTCTCACAATCCGGGACCCCTCAGGGGATGTCTAACTGCTGGTATAGAGGTTAGAAAAAAACCTGGTGAGAGAAAACAAAACAAAACAAAACTGAGGCCACTCCAGCAAGGAGCTAGGGTTAACTTTCTGTGTGAAGATTTGCCAGGCCAGGGAAGAGGGGAGGAAGGAGTGTGTGTGTGTGTGTGTGAGAGAGGGAGACAGAGAGAGAGAGAGAGAGAGAGAGAGAGAGAGAGAGGGAGAGAGAGAGACATCCCCCCAAAGACTCCAGACTCTTCTGTTCTAAAGCACAAAACTTTGCTTTCCCCATGTTTATCGCATGTCTAAGCACAAAGCATCGTGTACTGCAAGCAACATGTATTAGGGAAGGAGAATGCAGCCTTAAAGCAAAGGGTGGGGGTATGAGAAGTGAGTAACTCCTCTCGTCCTCCCAGCTGAAACTCCTTGGGGGGCCTGCCCTTTGCAAATCCACATTTATCTCTTGGCGCATTGGAGGTTAGGGAGCACAACATTATCCTGGGAGGGGAAGGTCATGGGGACTGCAAACGTGATACTCACCCCAAGTTTCATGTCCTCACCCTCCCAGATGGATTTCCACCCCACCATTGATCCAGTTAACGGGGTCGGATGTCCTCAGGGGACACCTCCAGGCGGAGAGCACGCTGAGGGCCAGGTGATCCAGCTCCGAAGCCCCTGCGTCCACACCCCACACCCGCCAGCTTCTCGCCTGCAGGCAGTGGCTGGGGGTGTTCTGGACCGCAGCACGTCAGACTCAATCTGACTGCGAGCTCCGTGGGGGGCGGCTCCACGAGTAAAGCCTTTTAATTGTGCGTGGACTTGGGGGGAAAAGAAAAGCCTCCCAAGAAAGAGGTTTTTTTAAAAGCCTTCAGGGACCTGGAGGTTGGACAGCTGGGGCCTTCCTTCCCCCACTGGCAGCCAGCCCTGCCCCCTGCCCACACCTGCCTTGGCCTGGCACCTCCTGTGTGGGCCACCACCCACCCCCAGTTCCCTGTTCCCCATCATGTGTTCAGTGCCGAGGGGAGGGACCAGGAGGTTGGCCAGCAGGCCCCAATCAGGTGATCTGGGTGTGCTTCATAGCAACCAGTCGGGCCGGTTGGGGCCTTCCTTCCCCAGGCTGGCAGCCAGCCCTGCCCCTGCCCACACCTGCCTTGGCCTGGCACCCACCCCCAGTTCCCTGTTCCCCATCAGGTGATTGGCGCCTGCTAGCCCAGGGGAGGCACCAGGAGGTTGGCCAGCAGGCCTCAATCAGGTGATCTGGGTGTGCTTCATAGCAACCAGTCGTTCTGGTCATTGGGTTGGTCTGCCATAACAGTCACTTAGGCTTTTATATATATAGATATGTGGTAATATTTCTTTTAATGAGGAAAACTAGAAATATCTATGTCATAGTAGATATTGATCAATATAGCTCTGCAGACTTTTTTTTTATCAATTTCAAAATAATGGATACTTTTCTGTTTAGCTTTGTGTGGTACTGTCAAAGCAAGTTAGACAAATTAAAATGATAACATCTTTAAATTTCTAACCTATGAAAATGTAACATCAATTCATGAGTTCAATGAAATACCTCAGTGAGCTCCTGCTTTTCTATTTTCCATGATTCTCTCATGGACAGTGGAAGCTGGAAGCTGTTAAAAAGCAGCAAGTTTGGGAACAACTCCAAATTCCTGCCCATCTCTTTAGTTGTGACTTTTCTCAGAACTTTGTTTTCTCTGTCAGGAGCTGTTTCCCTTTCGGAGATAGTTTCCTTTTCTTTTAATCAATTACTTTCTCCCCGCTCAGAGGCCTAGCTGCACTATTCTCTGATGGGTATCTAATTCCAAAGACCAGTGTCTACTTAACAGACTTATTTACTTACTCCTCAGGTCTTTTCTGCTCCCCTTGACTCCTTTCTGCTCTAAGTCCTTGCTATATATTTTCTATCTTTCTACTTTCATGGAATCTGAGTGGCAAGTTCTACTTATGAGAAGCCACAAAAAATATAAACTTGTATTCATCCCAGAGTTATTACTCCTAAAGCAAGAGTCAGATATGTTGAATTTACTTTGAATCACCTGTGCCATTATTATATGACTGGGTTTCTAAATGTCGAGGTAATGGTAGTAAAGGTGAAGAATATTGAGCAACGATAGAGAAATTTTCATCATTTTCTACTTCTGTTATGTTGGAAGTCTTTTGAAAAGGCACCCTGAAATGCATTTAAAGTTAACAATTTTTAATTTGCCTTAAGATTTTTTTTTTTCAAAATGTCATCTTTTTATTACGGTAGTATGGCTGCACCTGTGTAATCTATGAGACCAGTATATTCTGACTTCAGAAGCAATTTGCCTCTTTAGTGGCAAGATGTGATTAAATGCTTAAAATCTTTAATTTTATGTCTGTTAGAGTTCACTTACAGCAGCTGTGTATATTGGTTCTATTCTTATATGTGAGCTTATTTTTTTCTTTTGTAATTATCAAAATTATGTATATTACCATTCTACAGATTGGTTTGTCACTGTTGATTGTTTCTTTTATTGTGCACAAGAAGCTTGTTAGTTTGATGTACTCCTATTTGTTTATTTATGTTTCATTCACTGTACTTGGGTATTAGATCCATGAAACCATTGTGAAGATCAATGTAATGAAGATTTTCCCCATTATTATCTTCTGGGAGTTTTATAAATTTCAATCTTAAGCTTAAATTTTATATTCAATTTGAATTAATCTTTGTGGATGTGTAAGATATAAGTCCAATTCCATCCTTTTGCATGTGGATATACTTTTATTCTCAGCACCATTTGTTGAAGAAACTATATATTTCACATTTTATATTCTTGTCACCCTTGTCAAATATTAGTTGACCATATATGTGTGAGTAGATTTCTGGGCTCTTGATTCTTGGTCCATGTCTCTGTATTATGCCAGTACCATGCTGTTTTACTTATTGTAGCTTTGTAATATATGTTGAAATCAGAAAACGTGATGCCTCCATCTTTGTTCTCATTTTTCAAGATTGTTTTGGCTATTTGGGGCCTCTGGTTCTATGTGAATTTAAGGTTGTTATTTCTATCCTATCTAATAATAGAGAAACTTGGTAATTAACTGTAACTTCGCTACATTTCCCATTGGCTAATCAGCAGGATATGCAAATTAACTGCCAACAAAGATGGC
>NW_005354109.1:149082-157922 GCF_000412655.1 Myotis brandtii
GTGCACCAGGCCTCAATCCTATATAGTAAAAGGGTAATATGCAAACTGACCCTAACAGCAGAAAGACTGGGAATGACTGGTCACTATGACACACACTGACCACCAGGGGGCAGATGCTCAATGCAGGAGCTGCCCTCTGGTGGTCAGTGAGATCCCACATGGAGGAGCTCTGCTCAGCCACAAGCCAGGCTGATGGCTGCCAGTACAGCGGTGGTGGTGGGAGCCTCTCCTGCCTCCTCAGGAGCGCTAAGGATGTCCAACTGCAGCTTAGGTCTGCTCCCCGCTGGCAAGTAGACATCCCCGAGGGCTGCCTGGCTGCCAGAGGGATGTCTGATTGCCATCTTAGGCCCAATCCCCCGGGGAGCAGGCCTAAGCCAGCAAATGGTCATCCCCCGAGGGGTCTCAGACTGCGAGAGGGCACAGGCCAGGCTGAGGGACCCCTCGCCCCGAGTGCACAAATTTTTGTGCACCGGGCCTCTAGTTTATGTATAAAATGCCAGTGGGATTTTGATATTAATTACATTGAATCTATAGATTTCTTTGTGTAGTATGGACATGTTCACAATATTAAATTCAATGTCTAATCCATGCACATGGCATAACTTTCTGCTTGTTTGTGTATTTTATAATATATTTCATATCCAAAGTACATAAGAAGCTGTAAAACAAATAAACCCAAATGCCCAAATTTAAAAATGCGCAAAGGAGCTGAATAGACATCTCTTCAAATAAGACATACAGGTGACCAATTGTTACATTAAAAGATACTCAACATCACTAATCATCAGGAAAATCCAAATAAAAACGACCAGGAGATATCAACTGACACCTAATTATAGATTTAAAAACAAAACAAAAGATAACAGGTGATGACATCATTGTAAGAAATTGAAACTCGTACAGTTTCGGTGAGAATGCAAAATGGTGTAGTAGCTATGGAAAACAGAATGGAGAGTCCTAAAAAAGTTAAGTATAAAAATGCCATATGATCCAGCAATCCTACTTCTGGACATAATCCAAAGGAACTAAAACCAGAATCCTAAAGAGAACATTTGCATTTCCATGTTCATTAATGCATTATTCAAAATAGCCATAGTAAGGGAAAAATTTTTCTTTCCACAATAGGTGAATGGATAAAGAAAATGTAGCATATGCATACAATGAAATCTTATTTGGCTTTCAAAAAGAAGGAAATTATGCCATTTGTCACAACATGGATCAATTTGGGGGACATCATGCTACATGAAATAAGTCAGTCATAGAAGAACAAATATTGCATGATTCTATTTATCTGAGGTATATTAAGTAATAAACTCATAGAAGCAGATAATATAGTACTGGTTTCCAAGGCCTGGGAGAGGAAGAAATGGGGAGTCATTGTTCAGTGGGTATAAAGTTTCAGTTATGCATGATAAATAAATTCTAGTGATCTACTGTACAATAGAGTGCCTATAGTTAGCAATATGGTAGTGTGCACTTCAAATTTTGTTAAGGAGATAAACCTCAAGTTAAGTGAATTTACTAAAAAAGGGGGGACACCAGAAGCCTTGGGAGGTATTGACTATGTCTTCACAATGACAGTGGTAGCATACTAGGTATTTATATATGTCCAAACATCAAATTGTACATATTAAGTATGTACAGTTATTTATACATCAACTAGTGACTAGGTGCACAAAATTCGTGCACATTAAAAGGGAATTAATTAGAGGAAATATTTTAATATTGCTATTAGCCTTTTATAATAAAAGTGTCAGAGATGATAGAAAATTAGTAAAATGTATATGAAAATATTCCTCCTGTCAGAGTCTGAGGTGCACGCCACTGGAACCAGAGTCAAGTCCCCACCCACTCATGTGCACCTCAAAATCACGTGAGACCCAGACCCGACCGGCCCCACCCCCATTAAGCCCTACTGGGCGGGGGGCGCAGCCTCAGGTCCCCCACTGGGCTAGATCCAGACCCAGCAAGCCCCACCCCGGTCATGCCCTGCCGGGTGGGGGGTGCAGCCTCAGGTCATCTGGCCCAGGGTGGGTAGGGCAGCCTGAGGTCGCCCGTCAAGCCCTGTCAGACAGGGTGCACAGCCTGAGATCCCCCTGCCCAGGCCAGAGGGGGCATACCTTGAGGTTTCCTGTCAAGCCCCGTGGGCAAGGGGCATGGCCTGAGGTCCCCCATCAAGCCCCGCCAGGGGGGTGCATCCTGAGGTCCCTGTCAAGCCCCGCTGGGTGGAGGGCATGGCCTGAGGTCCCTTATCAATCCCCGCCAGGTGGGGGGCTTGGCCTCAGGTCCCACAGCCCAGCACCGGGGCATAGAGTGCAGTCTCAGGTCTCCCGTCAAGCCCTGCCGGGCGGAGGGTGTGGCCTGAGGTCCCCCAGCCTGATGCCTGGGCCAGGGGCACTGCCTGAAGTCCCCTGTCAAGCCCCTACAGGCAGGGAGCACAGCCTCGGGTCCCCTACCTCAACCCAGCACCACACAGCCTCAGGTCCCTGCTGATTGCTCATTAAGGTTCGTTACGGGAACTCGGCCTCCTCTGTGGGTGTAGCCATCTTGACCATTACAGCATGATGGTCAGTTTGCATATTTCCTCTTTATTAGATAAGATTATACCTCAATAAAGGTGATTTTTAGAAAAGAATAGGAAAAGGCAAAGATGTCCACACTTCCATATCTACTTATATTCAGCTTTACAATAGACAGTTGAAAGAAATGATAAGCATTAAGTTCAGAAATAGAGAACTAAGACTTTCTCTTTCTGCAAGTGATACGATTGCTTACATAGAGAGTCCTAAGTAAACTATAAGAAAATCAGAAGTCCTAATAAGTCATTTTTCAAGACTTGATGGGTGCAAAATCAATTGTAATCTTATATATTAGTAATAAAATTTGGAAAATGAAAGTGGAAACTATCCCACTTACAATAGTACCTAAACTCAAAATATTTAGAAATAATATGAAGTCCTGTACACCAAAAATAACAAAATATCACTAATAAAATATAAAGATTCAAGTAAATTGTGAAATATACAATATTTATGTATTAGAGAACTCAGTATAATTATTATTTCAATTCATCTTAAACTGATCTATACATTTAGTCATAATGTCAACAGGCTGCTTTGAAGAAATTATCTGATTCTAAAATTTATATGAAACTTCAATGGACTTAGAATATCCAAAATAATTTCCCAAAAGAAGAACATATATTACCTAACTTAAAGACCTAACATAAGCATGTGAACTAACCTGAACTTTCATATATTTGTCATGGGATGATAAAATGGTATAACCACTATATATTAAAATTTTTAGGAGCTGAAATTACTAGTATACTATTGAAAAACTGGAATGGCCCACATAGACATAAATAGGTGAATGGAAAAACAAATTGTACTAAATTCATACACTAGAATTTTATTCAACTATAAAAAATAGAATACTATTGATTTACGCAACATGTCTTAATCTCAAAAGCACAATGCTGAGTAAAAAAATAGATGTAAATTACTTCATACAGTATGATTCCATTTATATGAAGTTTCATAATAGACAAACCTCATATATGGTAGGAAAATAAGAATGGTGGTTGTCTAAGAGTAGAGATAGAAAAGAAAGAGGCAAGAAAACATTTTCTGGGGTGATGTTAACATTGTATGTCTTAAAAGTATTTTTACTATGTAGGTATCTACATTTGTCAAATTTCACCAAATTATTTAACGTACTAATATACTCTTAATATACTAAATTTCTTTATGTCAGTGTTAACTCAAAGAAAAAAAAACCTGTAAACAATTATTAACTCCATTTGTGGTATTAATGGTAAAGTTATTTAAGGGGAAATGTACTGATACCTGAAACATATTTAAAATGCATTAAAAATAAGATGGTTTGATAGATGAATAAAAATAAGTAATAAATAGATGTGATAAAAATGATCTAATATTTAGTGATTATATTAACTATAAAACTTTTTCAACATTTTTAATGTTATAAATTTTTATAATAAAATGTAACAAAAAGTGTAATCTGGTTTGAACCGTAAGTCATATAATTATCATGTTTATGATGAAATGAGACTTATAATTAAGTTAAAACCTCTTAAAAATATATAAATCATTTATCATTATGAGAGGTATTCTAAACCATTCGCAAATGTGGGCAATATAAATGAAAATATTGATAAATCTAATTTTATTTTAAAAACTTCTTTACTAGTAAAATCATTAAAAATGAAATTGAAAAAAACACTTTTTTTTTGCTGAGAAAGTATTTACAAATAATTAAAGCCCTAAGCCACAAACAAAACAATATTTTAACTAATAGAGATCCAGAATTTATAAGTAAATAAAAATGTCAATAAAAAGAAAATTCCCCAAAAGAAAAGTTGATAAGATATGATTGATTATTTAATAGAAGAGTGAATAGAAATAAAATATAAATCTATGATAATATGTTCAACCTCATTATATTCAAATTAAAATAATAACGGAAAACACTTTCCATAGAGAAAATTAGTAGGAGCATTGAAGGCAGTCTGAAGATTATGAACTTTTGTAAAGAGACTAAGCAAATAGCATTCTTACACCTTGCTGGTAGGAATGCAAGTTCATGCAACCACTATGGAAAAAATTTGGTATTAACTCATGAAACTGAATACGCTTAAACTTTCATCTATAGTTCACTCCTAGGAATATAAAGACACGTTTGAATATGTGAAACTTTCCTAAAATCTCTCAGAGTTTCACAAACCCCAAACAAGCAGCATCTGGACTCAACATGCTGTGTACCTCTTACTAAGCATCCCTAAGCCCAACACTAGTGGCAGCCAGCCTTGGGTCACAGTTTAACCTCTCCCAGGCTCCTCCAAGCCCAACACAAGTGGAAACGACCTGCAGATCACTTTGTAGCTACTATCAAGTAGTCCCATGCAGGGTACAGGCAGTGGCCAAACTTGACCTGCACCAGAACCCCTCCCTAGAGGCTCCAGAACCAACATACCCTGTGGCCAGCTTCAGAGCACAACAGAGCACCACTCAAGCACCCAACAAATGACACCAATAAGAAATAAGGAATACAATAATAAAATGAAGAGCACATTGGAGGGAATCAATAGTAGATTAGATGAAGCAAATGCTCAAATCAGCTATTTAGAATAAAAGGAAGCAAAAAACACCAAATCAGAATAGCGATTTTTTTTTTTAAGTACAAAATATGAGGTTAGTTTAAGTGACCTCTGGAACAAGATAAAGCATACCAACATTCACCCATATGGAGTACCTTTGATATCTATGTTCCTGTCTTTCTATCTGTCTCTCTTCCTGTCTCTCTAAAAATCAATTTTAAAATTTTTTGAAAGCCTCTTTATTAAAAAATAAAAGATAAAATCTGAATAATAAAATGGCAATAACAAAATACCTATCAATAATTACTTTTAATGCTCTAATGAAGAAATATAGAAATATAGACTGAAAGAATAAGAAAACAAGACCTATATATAAACTGCCTACAAGAAATCCACTTCAGATTGAAAGACACGCACAACTGAAAGCAAAGGGATGAAAGAAATTTTTTCAGGCAAATGTAAATTTAAAAATAACTGGGTTAGCAATATCCATATCAGACAAAATAAACTTTAAAAGAAAGGCTATAATAAGAGACAAAGAAGAACCCAACAATTCCAATTCTGGGTATTTATCTGAAGACATCCAAAACACTAATTTGAAAAGACATATGCATCCCTATATTCATTGCAGCATTAATTACAATAACCAAAATATGGAAGCAACCTAATTGTCCATCCATAGACTAATGGATAAAAGAGGCAATACATACATGCATATACAGTGGGATATTACTTGGCCATAAACAATGAAATCTTCCATCTGCACCAAAATGGATGGATTTAGAGGGTATTATCCTAAGGGAAATAAGTCAGGCAAAGAAAGACAAATACCATATGATTTCACTTATATGTGAAATCTAAAAACCAAAATATATAAATGAACAAAACAGAAACAAACTCATAGATACAAAGATCATTTTGATGTTGCCAGATGGAAGGGGGGGTTGTGGGAATGGATTAAGACATTCAAATTGGCAGTTATAAAATAATCATGGGGATGTAGTATAAAACATAAGGAATATAGTCAATAATATTTTAATAACTATGTACAGTGTCAGGTGAGTACTAGACTTATTGGAGTGATCACTTCATAAGTTATATAAATATCTAATCACTGGGTTGTACACCTGAAACTATATATGTAAACTGTAATTGGAAACTAAAAAATATTAAAAATAAAACAGAAGAACTAAGCAATAATTTTTACACAAATGGCGACATTATTTTTTTAAATATATTTTATTGATTTTTTTAGAGAGGAAGGGAGAGGGATAGAGAGTTAGAAACATCAATCAGCTGCCTCCTGCACACTCCCCACTGGGTATGTGCCCACAACCAAGGTACATGCCCTTGACCGGAATCGAACCTGGGACCCTTGAGTCCGCAGGCCGACATTCTATCCACTGAGCCAAACCGGTTAGGGCATGGCGACATTATTTTAAAAGTAAAGAGAATGGTAAGGGGTTGAGGCTGTAGAGAAGCACATGGGTAAGCTACAGCTATGTTACTGCTTCTTTACATATTCACTGAGTTTATTTGGTCATTTACTTAATTATTATGGTTCATAATATACCTAGATACTTTATTTTTTGAATGAATCATATAACAAAGATATACCACAAACAATCTAGAGTTCATCTACTTTCTTTCTTTCTTTTTTTTAAATGAAAATGTGGAACTTTTTAGACCTTAACTAATTCAGTGGAATGCTGATTTCAACAGGAAGTAGGTAGTGAATTTCCTGCCAGTAAATATGTTAACTAGAAGTTCAGGTTTTGGCATCAAACACACCTGGCTTTGAATCCTAAAAGTCTTTGTTACAATAGGAACAGTGATTTACTTAAAATACTGAATCCTCATTTTGCTGATTTCATCATCTACCTCCAAAGATGTTATATAAATTAAGTGAATTACTTCATATAAAGCACTTAGCATTGTTCTTGGCATAATAGATACTCCATAAATAAATATTTCATATTATCAATAGTATAGGCATTGTCATTATTTTCCTGAATGACAATTTAAGAATTTATAGTATGAGTAAAAACTAGAAGAGTGAGTTTAATTGGGTAACTTTGTGATATTTTTTAAGTTTGCAAAATAGGACAGCAAAGCATATACTAGTTATATCCCTTGAACAAATTAACTAAGGCAGTAACATATCCTCAACCATTATTAAAGTCAATATGTTTTCAGTATGAACTTAGAGTTTAGTACTTATGGATATTTCCTTTCTTGTTTAGTTAAAAAATTAACCTATTTTTTTCAACTAGGGCCATGGTTGGCAAACTGCGGCTCGCGAGCCACATGCGGCTCTTTGGCCCCTTGAGTGGGGCTCTTCCTAAGCCTTAGGAGTACCCTAATTAAGTTAATAACAATGTACCTACCTATATAGTTTAAGTTTATAAAATTTGGCTCTCAAAAGAAATTTCAATTGTTGTACTGTTGATATTTGGCTCTGTTGACTAATGAGTTTGCCGACCACTGAACTAGGGCATATGACAGAGATAGGAAGAAAAGAATATTAAGTACTACAATATATGTGCTCAACCATCAATTTTTAAATAACATTATGAAATTAAAAAGATTTAGTGCAATATATAGCATGTAAAATCCAGATATTTCAACAAATATCTAATACCTTGGCCATCAGAATTTTCTCTTTGCTACTTACTGCATTATTTGATTTTATATTAATGAAATGATCAATTATAAGATTTTTTTCATGGGCTTTTATCCTTAAAAATTTTTAATAATTTATATTATGCTAATTACATTCTATAATTAGAAGTAGACATGTTTTCTTTCCCAACTTTCCTTTTTAAACAGATGTATTTAGGTATAATTTACATACCATAAAATTCATCCATTTTAAGGAGGGAAAAGTAATGACTTTTTAATAAATGTAAAGAGTTATGCCACCTTTATCACAATACAGTTTTAATATTTTTTCAGCACCACCAAATATCCCTCATGGCCTTTACCAATCAACACCCATTCCCACCGTTAGTACTAGCAATCACTAATACACTTTTTTAATAGGTTTTTTCATAGGTTTACATTTTTTTGGAAATTTCCTCCATTTTTTCAATGTTGTAAATAACAAAAAATAATAATATTCTTTCATTATTCTATTACCTGGTGTTACATTTGGAAACTAAGAGGGTTTACTTTTTACTTCAAACACTAATTTTGGAGGACTATAGTTTTTCTATGTTAAATGTTAACTCACTAAAATGTACATACAATGGGGACAGGTCACTTGTCTGTGTGATCATTGTTGTGTTCATAGGCCAAAACCTAGCACATGAGGCACTCAATAGAAAGCTGTTGAACAAAAATGAGATAAATTTTTTTATTTAAGTATCTTATTCCTCTCTTCATATGACACCAGTAAAAAAGTTTAACTGTAGCATGAGTTTCCTATGTACTCATTGGTTAAATGCATAGTTTTATGCAATGAGAGATGACTTTAGCTATTGCCACTAATGTTCATAGTTTATCATTATTTGAAAATACATGTAAAATAGCGTAGGATGCACTTTTCCTATTAATTTTCTTTCTGATTATCACCTTCAAGCAAAGTGCTGGTAAAGTGAGTTTCATATTAATTATAATAATACTAGAGGCCCAGTGCACAAAATTCAGGCACGGGAGGGGGGTCCCTTAGCCCAACATGCACCCTCTTGCAATCCAGGACTCCTCAAGGGATGTCCAACTG
>NW_005354109.1:158022-158536 GCF_000412655.1 Myotis brandtii
CGCTTGCCTGCCTGCCTGCCTGATCGCCTCTAACCACTCGTCTGCCTGCCGGATTGCCCCTAACTGCTTGTCTTTCTGCCTGATTGCTCCTAACCACTCTGCCTGCCTGCCTGATGCCCCTAACTGTTTGCCTGCCTGCCTTATCACCCCTAGCCACCTCTGCTGCCTCAGTTGCCGTGGTGGCTTTATCTGAAAGGATGTCCGGAATGACGTCCAGAAGGTCCTTTGGCTGTCCGGTCTAATTAGCATATTATGCTTTTATTATTATAGACTAGAGGTCCAGTGCATGAATTCCTGCATGGGTGGGGTCCAGCCAGCCCGGCCCCAATCAGGGCAGATTGGGGTTGGGCCTGTCTGGGGGAGGAGATGGCAGAGGTTGGCCAGCCGACCCACCCAAATCAGAGCCCAATCAGGGCCAGGCCAGCTGGGGGAAGGGCCGTGGGCAATTGGCCGGTGGGTCCTGCCCCCAATTGGGGTTGGGGGACTTACGGGGGGTGGGGCTGGCCATGAGTAG
>NW_005354109.1:159198-176809 GCF_000412655.1 Myotis brandtii
GGCCGCCATCTTGGCTGACAGTTAATTTGCATATACTCACTGGTTAGCCAATGAAAAGGGTAGCAGTTGTACACTAATTACCATGTTTCTCTTTTATTAGTGTAGATGTTTCCATATATTTTGGATGCATGCTTATTTATGTAGTAGTACAATTTTTACCTTTTTTACTGTGCTGTTGAATCATGTATCATCAATTTAGTCAGTTCTAAGTATATCCTTTCACATTTTTGTGTCTCTAGGTGCTTAAAAATTTCTTTGGCTATGTCAGTCACTCTATTTTGCAGGAAAAAAATAAAAGAAAGCAAACATTTTTAAACTTCACTCCAACAAAATATTTTCAAGTAACAAACTTTGAAATAAAACCAATTAAGGCATTAATAAATAAAAACTTCTCTCTGCACAAACTAACTGAATTTAATAAGAACATATAAAATTGTAGGCTACAGAGTTAGATTTCTGTTCCCAGTGACTGCATTCACTGAACCTTTACTGCTCTTCAGTATCACAGTAGCAGAAAAGTTTGGAGACTTTTTCATGGCTCAGTGCTCGGGAAGTATGAGGAGAGCTATAAAGTGGCCCTTTGAATTTTTGAAACATTACATTTTAAAACTCACCATGTTGTGTAATATATTGAGAGGAATAAAAATTGACCATGAAGCCTTAGCTGATTTGGCTCAGTGAATAGAGCATAGGCCCTTGGACTGAATGGTCCTGGGTTTGATTCTGGTCAAGGACACATTCCTCAGTTATAGGCTGATTCCTCAGCCCTGGTTGGAGTGTGTGCAAGAGGCAACCCAATCAATGGTCTCTCTCACATAGATGTTTCTCTCCCTCTTCCTTCTACTCGCTCTAAAAATCAATGGAAAAATATCCTCAGGTGAGGATTAACAAACAAATGAACAAAATTATTCATGAAGGGGAAATGTTAAACTAGGGAACAATATAAAAAAATTCTCCATCATTTGGATATATTTTACTCAGGGTAAGAATATATCTTGCTTATTCCACATTGTACAATATCTAAGACCTGATTAAGAGTTGATAGTTGTATTCCAACCAAATTCTGATTTCAACTGAACTAAAGTATATGTTTTTTATTTTTGTTCTATACCAGTGATTTTATTTAGGGCTGAATAAACATATTTAGACAATATTAAAATATCAATAAAGTTAAAACAGAAACTTCTCTTAATCAGTTAAATAAATTATACATAAGTGCAATTTTATAGATGTCTGTGGTAAATATATAGTTTGCAAATATATGCTATGAACATGCACAGATACTATAAGTCTAAATTAAACTGTGAGGCCTTCAGGGAGTCTTGTTTTTTCATTTATTGGAAACCAAGTATTAGACTGGTGGTGGCTAAACTGTGTACTATACATTTTCTTCCATTAAGGAACAGCTATTTAATTTGAGAGGGTAAGGATGCAATAGAGAATGAAAAGGGCCCAAGTCAATGTCCATATCTGCGATCCCTGCCCCAGAGGATGGTTATTCATCCCTATTCTGTTTAACTTAGGTATGGAAAAGCAGCATGCTTTAGCTAGTGATAGCTAAGCACAGATGATGTGTGTCACTTCTTGTCAGAAGTTTTAAAAACCAAAATGTGGTTTGCTATGATTTTCCTTTCTTTTCTTTTCTTTTTTTAAGAACAGGAACAAGACAGGAATGTCTGCTTTCATCATTCTTATTCATCATAGTACTGGAAGTCTTGGCCACAGTGATCAGACAAGAAGAAAATATAAAAGGCATCCAAATTGGAAAGGAGGAAGTGAAATTGTCATTATTCACAAATGACATAATATTGTACATAGAAAAACCTAAAGACTCCATCCAAAACTACTAGATTTAATAAATGAATTCAGCAAAGTAGCAGGATAGAAATTGATGGTATTTTTATATGCCATTTATCCCCCCTATACCTTTCTCCACCTTCTCACATCACCCTTCCCTCAGCAATCACCACGCTGTTGTCTATGTCCATGAAAACAGAAACTTAAAAAAATACCATTGCAACAACAACAACAAAAATTTACCTTGGAATAAACTTAACCAAGGAGGTAAAAGACCCGTGCTCTGACTTTCTTTTCTTCTGCTTAGAAAACTATATCTTCTGGCCTCAAGCTACACTTTTTACTACTTCTGCGGAAACTTACTAGTTCAAAACGCTGCCCCATCAACAATCCTAAATGCCTATCTTTGGCTGTGAAGTAGTATGGCTTCAAGTACACTTGAGAAACTAATTCACTGTAGATGCTAGAACATCCTAAGATGGCCAAGGTAGCAACACAGATTCATAAAAAATTGGTGGCTCCTGATAGATGAATATGATGTCAGAATGTAGAGATGAAGACACTAAACTTGAATACACTGAAGGTCAGGCATGCTTCAAACATAGGGGGTAAATTCAATACCTCTGCCTAATCAAGTAAATTTTATAAATTTTATACCTGGAAAAACCAAATAAGCATTTCAATTTCAAAACCTTCTAGAGTCTAATTTGTTTGTTCCATAGCAATGGAAGCCTCAATTTTATTCTATCCATGATGATTTTAGAATTTGTCTAAGACACAAATTCTCTGGGTCTGCCCTAAGACACTCAAGTTCACACTTCTAGGCTAGTGGTGTGGCCTTCTTAAAAGCATCATGTTGTCATCACAAATATTCTTTTTCTAAGTCCAATTCAAATTCTGAGATTGAAGTAAATTTGAAGACAGATTAGATTCCAAATGCATAGAAATAAACAAAACTTCTAAAGGAAATTACCATCTGCCCTAGCCGGTTTGGCTCAGTGGATAGACTGTTGGCCTGCGGACTGAAGGGTCCCGCGTTCGATTCCAGTCAAGAGCACATGCCCTGGTTGCAGGCTCAATCCCCAGTATGGGGCATGCAGGAGGCAACGATTCTCTCTCATAATTGATGTTTCTATGTCTCTCTCCCTCTCCCTTCTTCTCTGAAATCAATAAAAATATATTTTAAAAAAATAAAATAAAAAATAAAAGTAATTATCATCTCACTAACTTGAAAGCTGACAAAAGTTTCTCATCTTTTGTCGAATAAGTCCTAGATTTTTTTTTTCGGTTGTCCTTTTCTAGGATCATCCTTTTCCAAGATAACCATTAATAGATGGCCCTTTATCCTGGGCTTATTCTGATATCACCAATCAGTTGCTCTTTTCTTTTCCTTTTTATTGAATTAATTAGGGTAACACTGGATAACAAAATCATACAGATTTCAGGTGCACAATTCTATGACACATCATCTGTACACAGTACTGTGTGTTCACCACCTCAAGTCAAGTCTCCTTTCTTCACCATTTTTCCCCCTTATTCCTTCCTCCACCTCCCCCACACCCCTTCCCCAGCAATAACCACACTGTTGTCTATGTCCGTGAATAGTAGTTGCTCTTTTTAAAATTTAAAATTTTTTACTTTTATCTAATTCTAATAGCTTCATTTTGCCAAGTTTCATTTTGATAATTTCGGATTTGAAGTATATCAATTAACTCTGAAATCTTTAATGCCAAGGCTTTTTCCATATACATCATTCTTTAGTGCTAGAAAATGACATGACCACTGAATAGCTACTCAGTAAACATCTTTCCTAGGTTATGGATGGAGGGAAATGATCTTACTTATCATAGAATAAATATTTCTGATTAAATTAGAGTACCTTTCTGTTAGGTAAGTTAGCCCTTAAATTTTGTGTCAGGCTTGAATAACTGCTTTGGCAACTTTGTAATCTGATCTCTGGCCTTTGTGGCATGAGAAGAGCCACATTCCCAGATACCACCTTGACCTTGAGTAACACCTAAAGTAGCTGTCTCCATGGCTTGTATCTGGCCAGTCTTTATTCACCCCCCAGCTACTTACAATTCACACTTTATAGTATAACTTTCCTATACCTGTCATCCTTGGATGTGCCAAAAATTTGATTTGGCACATGATTCTTCAACCAGTTTCCAAAATTTCTGATAAGTTTTGACCTTAGGTATTAATCCACTTTTCTTTTTATTAAATTACTAGAGGCCCGGTGCACAAAAATTTGTGCACTGGGGGGGGTGGTCCCTCAACCCAGCCTGCCCCCTATCACATACTGGGAGCCCTCAGGGGATGTCCTAGTGATGGCTTAGGCCCACTCCCTGCTCCCCTTGGGGAGCAGGCCTAAGCCTCAGTCTGGCCTCCCTTTGTGGGAGGTGACCAGGCTGATCAGGGGAAGGCACCAGGCCCACCACCCTACTGTTGCAGCCACTGCCAGTCACCACAGCCACCAAGGTGTTTTCATCAACACAGACTCCAGTCCCTTCACCATGAAAAAATGACAACTTTCTTTAGGCATTTTCAAGATGTGTCTTTCATAGGATATGACATTTCTTTCTTTCTTTCTTTTTTTATCCTCACCTGAGGATATATTTCCATTGATTTTTAGAGAATGTGGAAGAGAAAGGGAAAGACAGAGATAAACATCAAAGTGAGAGGAACACTTTGATTGGTTGCCTCCTGCATGAGCCCTGACCTGGACCCCGGCCAGGGAGGAGCCTGCAAACTAAGTACATGCCCTTAGTCAGAATTGAACCCAGACCCTGCGGTTGGCAAGCTGAGGCATTATCCACTGAGCTAAACCAGCTAGGGCAGGATATGACATTTCTTAGCCCTCCAGCAGTGAATCTTCCTTTTTTTATCCAGGAGTGTGGTAAAAAACCCTAGATCACCTTATTGGATTCTTATTACCCAAGTTACTAAGAATATTACCAGTGGCATACAGGGAGCTTAGTCAATGAGCAATCAGAAAAGGTGTTTCCTCTGTAGTTCACACCAATTGCCGTCTTGGCCCCTGCCCAGGCCTAACGTCTCTGGCTGAGTCATTAGGCCTGGGCAGGGGACCCCCAGCTCCTGCAATTGCCCGCTCTGCCCCTTCCCAGGCCTAACGCCTGTGGCAGAGGCATTAAGCTTGGGTAGGGGACTGCCAGCTCCCCGTGATCGCTGCCTCCGCCCCTGCTCCCCGCGATCACTGGCTCTGCCCCTGCCCAGGCCTAAAACCTCTGGCCAAGTCTTTAGGCCTGGGCAGGGGACGCCCAGCTCCCCGCCATCACCAGCTCTGCCCCTGCTCCCCACCATTGCTGGCTCCCTCCCTGCTCCCTGCCATCGCCAGCTCTGCCCCTGCTCCCCGTCATCGCCGGCTCCGCCCCTGCTTCCTGCTATCACTGGCTCTGCCCCTGCCCAGGCCTAAAGCCTGTGGCCGAGACATTAGGCCTGGGCAGGGGACCCCCAGCTCCCCCCATCGCAGGCTCCGCCCCTGCTCCCCGCCATCGCTGGCTCTGCCCTTGCCCAGGCCTAACTCCTCAAGGCATTAGTCCTGGGCAGGGGACACCTCAGCTCTGATTGCAGGCTCCGATCGCTGCTGGGTGCCTACGTACGAAAATTAACCGCCATCTTTGTTTGGTTAATTTGCATACTCATCCGATTGGCTGGTGGGCGTAGTGATGGTACGGTCAATTTGCATGTTTGTCTATTATTAGGTAAGATATCAGCTTCTTTAATGTTCTTAAGTTACAGTTTATAAGTTATAATTGCAAAAAGAATTTCCAATTATTTATATTTGTTTCTAAAAGGTCTGGTATAGTGATGGCTTTGTATGACCCAATTAGCCAACTTAAATTGAGATCAGAGATTATATAACATTTGGCAACTAGAATGCTTCATTTAACATTCTTATATTTTATGTTTTCCAAATCATTAGTCTGGTCTAAAATTAGGTCCCTGATTCTTCCCACCTACCTCATACAGCTTAAAATATCCAACCACTCTCTGCCAAATATATATATATAGCAGTTGCTCCATTAGGGTTTGAGTTGACTAAATTAATTTATTTATCTTTTTGTAGAGCTATACAGAATAATGATTAAGAGCTTGTTCTCTGGCCCAGCCAGCATTGCTCAGTGGTTGAGCACTGACCTATGAACCCAGGAACATGCCTGGGTTGAGGCTCAATCCCCAGTGTGAGGTGTGCAGGAGGCATCCAATCAATTAAACTCTCTCATCATTGATGTTTCTATCTTTCTCTTCCTCTCCTCTCTGAAATCAATAAAAATATATTTTTTTAAAAGTTTGTTCTCTGCATGGAATCTACTTGGTTTGACCACTTACTAGCTTTGTGCACTCTGTATTTTAGTTTACCTTATGTAAAATGGGCATAATTTAATAATCCCACTTATCACATAGGGTCATTATACCTTTTAGAATGAATGTTATATGTATCCACTGAGGAGGGAGGAAATCAATGTTCTAAGTTAAGAGACTCATTACAGTAGAATGCTATAATCTAGGCGACATAGGTGTTGATTGTATGTGTGAATAGTAAAGGTAGATGTGATGAGAAGCAGAACAAAGGGTATATTTTGAAGGTAAAGCCAAGAGGATTTCCTGTAGGAAAAAATAAAGGGATATGATAAGAAGACAAGAATAATGATGACACCAAGGTTTCAGCCTGGATATTTAGATCAGGGGTGGGGAATGTCCAGTCCACAGGCCAATAAGGCCCTGGGAATCCTGTGGTCTGGCCCTATCAAGGCATTAGGGGTGATTTAATTAAATGTTTGACCAAATATAGCAAGCTAATTTTTAAGTTGATAATCTTGCATGGCCTGCAATTTTTATATATATGTCAGGGTCCGTAATGTCCAAAACAACTAAAGGTTCAACTGAATACTGGAAGTCAGTCCTGTAGTCAGTGCTGGCGACCCAGAACTGACTGCCATGCTGCGGGCACCTCAGCAACCCAGCACTGACTGCCGAGAGGGCTGCAATCAGGCCCGGACAGAGGCCGGGAGATAGAAACAGGGTCTGATTGCAGCCCCTGTGGAATTCAGTGCTGGGTTGGCATGGCGGAAGTCAGTCCTGATGACCCAGCACTGACTGCCATGCTGCGGGTGCCTCAGTGACCCAGCACTGACTGCTGGGGCTGCGATCAGGCCTGGAGAGAAAAGCAGGGTTTGATCGCAGCCCCCATGGCAGTCAGTGCTGGGTCGGCATGGCAGAAGTCAGTCCTGGCGATCCAGCACTGACTGCTATGCTGCGGGCACCTCAGCGAACCAGCACTGACTGCCGGGGCTGCGATCATGCCTGGACAGAGGCCAGGAGAGAAAAGCAGGATCTGATCACAGCCCCCATGGCAGTCAGTCCTGGGTTGGTGTGGCGGAAGTCAGTCCTGCAGTCAGTGAACATAGGGTCAATTAATGTCTCTTTGAGAGGAGTTGAGAATATAAAGTACAGTGTAGAGCAATTACTTATATTTTTTCACATAAAACTCTTTTCAACTAAGATATTTTCCTTTATTTAAAATGTATCTTTATTGTTGAAAGTATTACAGATGTCCTTTTGTTTTAGTTTTAGTTTGTGTTTTTTTTTCCCTCCACCCTGCACCTGCCCCTTTCAGGCCTTTGCCAGACTATTGTCTGTGTCCATGGGCTATTCCTACCTAATATATAAAAATGTAGAAATATTTAGAGAAAATAAAATAAAGGATATGCCAGGTAAATATTGACCAGAAGAGCTGAAGTTGCTGCATGAATACTGGATACAGGCTTGACGCAAAAACACAACTCATAAGATAAAGTTAATCATTGTAACATAACAAAAGGTTCCTTTCACTAAAGAGATAAGATGGTTCCCAATACTTATACACATAATAGGACAGTGTGGGGGTTCAGAATGAGCCTCACCAAGATGTGTCTCAGTGGTATGCAGATTTTTGAGCTAAGGGCAATTTTAACTTCAGGCTCAAGTGAAAATTCTGCCCCTCCCTTTAACTACCTAAAAAAAATTGAATTAGAGGCCTTGCCCATAATAAGACATTATCCTATATAATAAAAGGCTAATATGCAAATAGACCGAACAGCAGAACAATCGGTCGCTATGACATACACTGACCACCAGGAAGCAGACACTCAATGCAGGAGGTGCTGAGCTGCAGTGACTTGGCAGTGGCAGTTCTCGGGTGATGCACCCCAAAACCAGAGAGGAGGGAGCCTGATTCCTCAGAGGGCCATGCGGTTCCACCCTCAGCCATGGGTTATGTTGTTGCTGGGGCACTGTTGGCCCCAAATCTGGTTTACTGCACACTTACATTTGTGTTCCATACCCTGTAGAACAGCAACTTTGCAGAGTGCCCTCTTGCACTCCAGGACCCCTCCAGGGAAGTCAGAGAGCCAGTTTCAGCCTGATTTCCGCAGGCCAGGCCGAGGGACCCCACCTGCTGGAGGGATCCCGCTTACTCCACAGACAACCTTTGAGCCATGGCACCACTCAGGTGTGGCCTACTGGGAAGGGACCATAGGAGATCGGCTTCTGGGCATGTCAGGCCCATCAGGACCAGTCCCACCCCACTGGCCACCTTCTAATTAATTTTCTTTCAATGTGCATGAATCCGTGCCCTGGGTCACTAGTGATGTTATAAATATCCAAATGGCCCTTGGCAGAAAAAAAGGTTCCCACCCCTGATTTAAAGTATAGAATTTTAATTTCCTGAAGTGAAGAGGAATATGGCAGTCTAAGTGCAAGCTAGGGGTCGGGATTAGATGGGGATTGGCTGAATATTAGAAGTTCAGTGTTAATATGTTGTTTCAGACATATTTCAGCCAATTATCTAGTTACCTAATAGTACAGTAATATCTCCAGGATTAGAAAATTTTTCAGTAGACCCTGAAGAGTATCATTCATAGTCTGTGGTTTAGGGCTTATGCGTGAGCTCTAAAGAAATATTCTAAGGAGAATGATGTACAGGATCAAATCCAGAATTTCAATGAAGTCCAGAAAGATTGACTTTTCTGCTTTTCCTTTTGACAATAATCTTGATGTTTAGCCATAGTGAGAAATACTATGTACAATCTTCATGTATCATCTTTTGTTGTACTTCCATGTACTTCCAATACTTCCAAAATTGATCTCACATTTATTATGATAACTGATGCATAATTTTCATTTTCTTTTTGCAAGCTTTATGTACTTAAGCCATCCTATCTAATGAAAGACAAAAAGGGTAATTAACCATACCTCCGCTACGCTTCCCATGGGCCAATCAGTGCAATATGCAAATTAACTGGCAACAAAGATGGCGGCCGGCAGCCACACAGCTGAAGCGAACATGAGGCTTGCTTGCTCCAGTGATGGAGGACGCCAAGGTTCCCCACCTGCCACGGCCCGGCTCTGAGCTCCAGAAGCAACAATGTTTCAATTATAGAAGCTAAACAAACCTCAGATACCTGCTTTCAGCAGGCCGTGGCCTCAGAGCTGGGAGTGACAGTGTCAGCAACAATGTTTCAATTATAGAATGTAAATAAATCCCAGAATAAAACAAAAAAAGAATAAAAGGAGAGGCTGGGAGCTTCAGTCGCCCGCCAGCCTGAAAACGGCCCTCAGCCCCTCACCCAGGCTGGCCAGGCACCCAAGCGGGACCCTCACTCTGATCCGGGACACCCTTCAAGGCAAACCAGTGGGCCCCCACCCATGCACCAGGCCTCTATCCTATATAGTAAAAGGGTAATATGCAAACTGACCCTAACAGCAGAAAGACTGGGAATGACTGGTCACTATGACACACACTGACCACCAGGGGGCAGATGCTCAATGCAGGAGCTGCCCTCTGGTGGTCAGTGCACTCCCACATGGGGGAGCTCTGCTCAGCCACAAGCCAGGCTGATGGCTGCCAGTACAGCGGTGGTGGTGGGAGCCTCTCCTGCCTCCTCAGCAGTGCTAAGGATGTCTGACTGCAGCTTAGGTCTGCTCCCCGCTGGCAAGTGGACATCCCCCGAGGGCTGCCGAGCTGCCAGAGGGATGTCTGATTGCCATCTTAGGCCCAATCCCCCGGGGAGCAGGCCTAAGCCAGCAGGTGGTCATCCCCTGAGGGGTCCCAGACTGTGAGAGGGCACAGGCCGGGCTGAAGGCCCCTCCCCCGAGTGCACAAATTTTTGTGCACTGGGCCTCTAGTATCCTATAATTCTCCAAAGTTATAACTGATGACTTTTCAATTATATCTATTAATTTTTGAAGTACCCAAAGATTTGTTTATCAAGACTTTGTTGATTTGATTTACAACAAGGCTTTGCTGATTTGGCTTTACAGAAATCCTAAATTGAGAGGGAAAGGAAAGTGTTAGACTCCTTGTTTTTCATTCCAGGTAATTTACTCTCACTGCTTGATTTTAACTGCAGATTGTGAATTATGTGCCATAAACAAGTAAGTTTGTTTCCTATGTTAATTTTTTGACTAATTACACAGTCATAGAGTGAAAAAACAAACAAACAATAATATCAAATTAGTATGTTCCCTTTCAAGAAGTTATACAATACAAAATTCATATAAGTTTTTTGGTTGCATTTATAGTAGAAACCATATGTCTTTTTATATATAATTAGAGCCAAACTCACTACTTTCTAATTATAATTCTATAGATTTAAAAAAAATGGGAGCAAATAAAAACACCACCTTTATATTATTAATGCCATTCTCAGTTTCAAGAGTGATTATTGTGGTTATAACTAATATCTTCATTTATGGCCTTTATTCATCATAAATTTTAATAAAATAACAGAATATGTCCCAGTGATTGAGCTGTGGCTTCCAGAAATAGTGGCACATCTTTTTTTGCAAGTCTCTGAACCATTCTTCAGTCAATTGATATATTCTGGGACTACGCATACCAGTGGCCTAATTCTGCATGGGACATTCACCTGCATCTCTGAAGTTCTAGGTCTGTGTTCAGGTAATCCTTTATTTCCTGAAATTGTTCATAAAAGCCAAACTGTCTGAATTAGACTCATAACTTTCCATTAAAATATATTTTAATCTCTGTATTCAATATTGTGTACTACACAATTGATTATAAATATAAAAGCAAACAAAGTATGCAAGATTCTTAAATTCTATTGGGGAAGGACAGAGATGCACAGGTGGTTATAACCATTTTTGTCTCCTTAAAAATAGAGACAAAATTGAGTAGAGAATGAAGCTAATCACCATTCTCATTTTTATAAATGTACATTTTCAAGGTAATTTTCCTTATATCCTACATAAAATTAGACATGCCATTATTTTAAAATAACCTTAGTTCTGGATAAGGGTTTGTTGTGGTATATTTAGTAATTATCCTAATGACAGCACAGATGTGAGATAAGCTTTATGACTTAGAGAGAAAGGCAGCTGCAGCATCATACCTCCTTAAAGAATCGGTTCATTAGAACACATGCAAACATTTGTTTCAGATGAACCACTATAGAAAGAAAGACACTTTGAACACTTATAACCTTCCCAAAACTAAAATCTTTACCTTCATTTTCTCATTCTATTATGTTTCTTTTTTTATAGTTTCATAAGCCAACATAGAACTCTACGATGTGATTTATCATTCAAAGTGCTATTCAAAAAATTCAACTATTTTTCCTTCTAATTTTATGCAACTTTCTAGGTAAATTAGGCAGAATTCCATAATGTAGCTGAAGAAGCATTTATACCACTAGTAATTGTGCACGCACACTGTTAAGGACACTTTAGACAATTGTAGACAGATTGCAATTAATTCTACAAAGTAGGCTTGCATTAATGTGGAAGCCTTGATGGTCATGAATAGACAGGTTTTTCCTGAATAACTGAGGAAGGTACATATACACCAGGGGATAGGAGTCTCGGGGACAGGGGTGGGGAAACTTTTTGACTCGAGGGCCACAATGGGTTCTTAAACTGGACCGGAGGGCCGGAACAAAAGCATGGATGGAGTGTTTGTGTGAACTAATATAAATTCAAAGTAAACATCATTACATAAAAGGATACGGTCTCTTTTTTTTTAGTTTTATTCATTTCAAACGGGCCGGATCTGGCCCGCGGGCCATAGTTTGCCTGCGGCTGCTTGGGGATCATCTTATAATTCTGCCTGTATTTTGTGAAAAGTTTAGAAAGGTATATTTTTTAATTTATTAGTTTTTCTTATGGTAATTGCTCTTATATTTTTCTTTCAAATTTCAGGTATAAGCCTATAGCAAGAGTTCTTAATATTTGGTTCAATGGTCCCAAGTATCATCCATCTAAAATTTTGTAAAAATTTAATCTGTATTATGAAAGTGAATATGCATTCACTATACCACACATACAATTATAAATTGTATGTTGACAAGTTGAAAATTCTAAGTGTAATTTTCAGCCAACAAGAAGTTCTTAAGCTCTGCTGACTCAGATAGAATAAGAGAAAGCTAAATATAGCTCTGTGGTAGATATAAATGAAAGATATGGATTCACTATTACACCTCTCGAAAATCTCAATCCTCCTGAAGACAAGTGACTGAACAATTTAATAAAAGTGTTGTTATAGGTCTTCCCTCTGTGCAGATAAAAGTGTTTAACCAAAAGAACAAATTAACCAGAGTCAGCAGGTTTGTGAGAAACCCTGTGGTTCTCTAACAGATAATGCATTCAGCAATCATGATGTCAGCATTTTGACCAGGCAGAGGACACAATTTTTATCCACTGTGCTTGTTTGAAGCACAACCTGGAAGAAGATTTCCCCATGAGAGCAATCATAAAACGGCTGCACATAAAGCACAGACCCTGACAATAAATTCCTCTGTGCTAAAGAGTGTTTTAATCTGTTGACAGCAATTTAATTATCTCTTTCTGAAGATCCTCTGAAGCAGGCCCTGTGGAGAGAGAGAGGGGGGGGTCAGTGCTTTCTCACAACTAGGATAAATCTGTTAATTAATCTACCCCCCACCCAATATAGGCCTTTTTATTTTACAAATTGCTGAAAGCTTGCTATCAAATAAATTGATTAGCATAATTTATAATCAAAAGCTCAGATTAGTAGTTAATTTGTGGAATCAATTAATCGGAGCGTTTATCCAAAAATGTTTGCCTACAGAGAATAACAAATTCATTGTTCGATGTTCTGGAGATAAGTAACCGTGGACTTTGAAACATGCAATTATTCCTGGGATATGGCTCTTATATGAGCTTTTTAAAAATTTCTTGTTTTAAGAAATGTTTTCAAGAATATTTGAACTTCACTTTAAAACATTATAATATTAATGAACTAGAGGCCCAGTGCATGAAATTCGTGCACTAGGGGGGTGTCCCTCAGCCCAGCCTGCACCCTCTCCAATCTGGGACCCCTCAGGGGATGTCTGACTGCTGGTTTAGGCCCCCCACAGAGATCAGGCCTAAACCGGCAGTCAGACGTCCCTCTCACAATCCGGGACTGCTGGCTCCCAACTGCTTGCCTGCCTGATTGTCCCTAACTGCTTCTGCCTGCCAGCCTGATCACCCCCTAACCACTCCCTGCCACCCTGATCAATGCCTAACATCTCCTGTTGAGGGATGTTTAATGAACCGAAGACTCAGAGGTAAGATGAGCACACAGGACTATTGATTGCTGGACAGAGGGCTACAGCTCGCTCAGGCATGTAACAAACTCTGCACTCTCCCCATCACTTTTATTGGGGTTTGACACAGATTTAGTGCGTCAGCAGTTAATCAACTAAATCTTGTTTTGTTCTATATTATTACAAATAATGTATTGAAGACAACTTGCAGCTATGCCCTCCCTTTCTGCTCTACACCCACAACTATTTAATCTTATCCTTTCTCAGGGAGGTAAATGTTCCGGGAACTCAAGATTGTGTGCAATCTTTACCCAGCGTGACTCTCTTGCAGGTCACGCGGTGCTCCTGATAGAACATCCACTTCTTCTTGGCAGGACTTCAGATCCTTGTTTACAAATGTCCAGCTACAATCTCCCCTGCCAGCCTGATCACCCCCAACTGCCCTCCCTTTCCAGCCCAGTCACCCCTAACTGCCCTCCCCTGCCAACATGGTCGTCCTTAACTGCCCTGCCCTGCTGGCCTGATAGCCCACAAGTGCCCTCCCCTGCCAGCCATCTTGTGGCAGCCATCTTGTGATGACATGGGGGCAGCCATCTTGTGACCACATGGGGGCAGCCATCTTGTGTGAGGGTGTGATGATCAATTTGCATATGAAACAAGAAATAAGACAGAAGATGTTTAAAATTATTTCAGACCTGGCTCAGAATGAATTACAAACACAAACTGAAAGTAAAAGGATGGACAAAGATATTTCATGCAAATGCTACCCCCCAAAATGTAGGGTAGCAATACTTATATTAGACAAAAATAGATTTTAAATCAATGGTTATAATAAAAGACAAAGAAGAACATTACATAATGACAATGGTATCAATTCAACAAGAGAATATATCCTTTGTATACATTTTTGCACCCAACATAGGAGCACCAAAATATATAAAGCAAATTTTGATAGACATAAAGAGAGAGATTGATGGTAACACAGTCATAGCAGGGAATTTTTATACACCATTGAGATCAATTGATACATCTTCCAGATAGAAAATTAATAAGAAAACATCAGTCTTAAGTGACACGCTGGACCAGATAGATTTAATTGCTATTTCAGATTATTTTACCCCAAAGCAGCAGAATATACATTATTTTCAATGACACATGGAACATATTCTAGGATAGACCACATGCTGGGACACAAAACATGTCTCAATATATTTAAGAAGACTAAAATCATGTCAAGCATTTTCTTTAATTTCAATGATATTAAAATTAGAAATAAAATTTCAAAAAACTGAAAAATAAACAAATACATGGATTGCAATAACATGTTACTAAAAGATGAATAGGTTAATAATGAGATAAAAAAGATATCTTGAGACAAATAAAAATGGAAACATAACAACCCCAAATCTATAAGACAAAGAGAAAGCATTCTTAAGAGGGAAATTCATAGCATTACAGGCCTACCTCAAGAAACAAGAAAAATTTGACCTAAAGGCAAAATAAATAAAATAAAAAATAAATAAAAATCACAAAGTGAGTAGAAGGAAAGAAATAATAAAGATCATACTAGAAATAAACAAATAGCATCTAAAAAATATTACAGGTCAGTTGGTTCTTTGGAAAGATAAACAACATTGATAAACCTTTAACCAGACCAATCAAGAAAAAAAAAAAAAGACAGAAGACCCAACTAAATAAAATCAGAAATGAAAGAGGGAAAATAACAGCAGACAAAACAGAAATGCAAATTATTGTAACAAAATATTATGAACTATAAGCCAAAAGTTTGTACAATCTGGAAGAAATGGATAAATACCTAGGATCATACAATGTCCCAAAATTGAAAGAAGAACATGTAAATAGATTCCAACAAAGAAAAGTACTGATCTTGATGGCTTTATAGGGGAATTTTACCAAACATTGCAAGAAGAACTAACACCTATCTTTATTAAAGTTTTCAAAAAAATTTCAAAAGGCTCCCAAGTTCACTTTACAAGGCCAGCATTATTCTGTTTCCAAAATCAGATAAGGACCACTATGAAGAAATAAAATAATATGCCAATATCCATGATTGACATAGAAGCAAAAATCTTCAACAAAATATTAGCAAACTGAATTCAGCAATACATTAAATAGATCATATATCTATGATCAAGTGAGATTTTTTTCTGATGCAAGATTTGTACAATATTCGCAAATCAATTTATGTGATACACCACATAAATAAAATGAAAGATGAAAATCATATGATCATATCAATGGATGCAGACAAAACATTTGACAAAATCCAATATCCACTTGTTGTAAAAACTCTCATCAAAGTAGGAATAGAGGTAACATACTTCAACATAATAAAGGCCATATATGCAAAACCACATCTAATATTATACTGAATAAAAAAAACTAAAAGCATTTCTCTTATAATCAGGAACAACACCGGGCTGTACACTTTCACCACTCTTACTCAACCAAGTACTGGAAGTCCTCACCATAGCAACAGGCAAGAAGAAGAAATAAAATGCGTCCAAATAGGAAAGGAAAAAGTAAAACTGTCATTATTTGCAGATGACATGATAAAGTATAAAGATTCCACCAAAAAATTACTAGAACTCATAAGTTAATTTAGTAGAGTAACAGAATACAAAATTAGTAGTCAGAAATTTAATGCACAAAATAAACAGATGAAAAAACAGATCCAGAGGCATATAAGCAAGGGACATACTAACAAATCTCAGAAGGAGGGTGGGGTGGATGGGAAGAGATCAACCAAAGAACTTGTATGCATATATGCATAACCCATGGACACAGACAATAGGGTGGTGAAGGCCTGGGGCAGCAAGTGGGGGGGGGCTAGAAGGAGTCAATGGGGGGAAAAGGGGACATACGTAATACTTTCAACAATAAACATTAAAAGGAAAAGAAATTGGTTGCATTTTATATAATAATGATGAATTATTAAAAAGGAAAACTAAGAAAAAAATACCATTTATCATTGCATCAAAAAATAAAATATCTAGAAATAAATATACAAAGATGAAAAAATATTGTGCTCAGAAAATTAGAAAATAGTGAATAAAGAAATTGAAAAATATACAAATAAATCAAAGAATATATCATGCTCATGGATAGGAAGATTTTACATTTTGAAAATGTCCATACTATCCAAAGCAATCTAAGATTCAACACAATGCCTCTCAGAATATCAATGATGTTTTTTTACAGAACTATAACATATAATCCAAACATATATGCAGAACCACAAAAGAACCTGAACAGCCACAACGATCTTGAGAAAGAAGAACAAAGTTAATGGTATCATTCCAGCTAATATCAAACTATACTATAAGGCCATGGTAATCAAAACAGCATGGTACTGGTGTAGAAATAGACATATAGATCATGGAACGGAGAGCCCAGAAATAAACCTACACCTATGTGGACAGTTAATATTTGACAAAGGAGACAAGGATAGATAATGGGATAAAGACACTCTATTCAATAAATATTGTCCGGAAAATTGAACATACATATGCAAAAAGAAAAAAAAAGAAAAGAAAAGAAACTAGACTACCTTATTAAACCATATACAAGAATAAAGTCAAAATGGAAGAATTGAAACCATGAAATTCATAGGAGAAAGCAGTAAAATCTCTGACATTTCTCATAGCAATATTTTTTTTCTGATATATCTCCTCAAGCAAGAGAAACAATGAAAAAATACATAGCCCTAGTTGATTTGGCTCAGTGGATAGAGTGTCAGCCTATGGTCTAAAGGGTCCCGGGTTCAATTCTGGACAAGGACAAGTACCTTGGTTGCAGGTTCCTACCTGGCCCCGGGCATGGTCAGGCTGCTGCAGGCAGCAACCAATAGATGTGTCTCTCTCACATCAATGTTTCTCTTTGTCTTTCCCTCTCTCTTCCACTCTCTCTAAAAATCAATGGAAAAATATCCTCAGGTGAGGACTAGAAAAAAAAAGTACTTGAAAAAGAAAAAAATAAATTAATGCGACTACATCAATCTAAAAAGGTTTTGCAGAGCAAAGAAACCATCAACAAAACAAAAAGACAACCCTCTAAATCAGTGGTTATCAACCTTCCTAATGCTGTGACCACTTAATACAGTTCCTCATGTTGTGGTGACCCCCAACCATAAAATTATTTTTGTTCCTACTTCATAACTGTAATTTTGCTACTGTTATGAATCATAATGTAAATATCTGATATGCAGGATATATTCTCATTGT
>NW_005354109.1:179219-190347 GCF_000412655.1 Myotis brandtii
TTTTTTTTTTTGCAGTAGTTGATGATTTTACAGCACATGATTTTACATTTACCTAGTAATTATAATTCATGAAGTATCATTTTACTTCCAATACTGATGCTTTC
The DNA here is from genome assembly GCF_000412655.1 of Myotis brandtii. Lineage (NCBI taxonomy): Eukaryota > Metazoa > Chordata > Mammalia > Chiroptera > Vespertilionidae > Myotis > Myotis brandtii. The sequence goes on from NW_005354109.1 coordinate 179,324, forward strand.
AACACAGCAGCTGCTTTCTACACAGAAGCTGCTCTCTACACGTGTTTGACTGGTCCGCATAAGTACATTATGACGCCAACCCTGTCACATACACCTGTATTTGTACGGGGTGTATGTTATGGGGTTGGCTCAATGATGACATCACGCCGGGTACTCATATGTGGGCGTATCTGCATGTGGGAGGACCCGCCTGGAGACGGATAGAGGATCAGTGTCTCGGTTCCTAAGACCATCGAAAATATGTGTTTTCCAATGGTCTTAGGCGACCCCTGTGGAAGGATTGTTCGACCCCCAAAGGGGTCGCGACCCACATGTTGAGAACTGCTGCTCTAAATGGAAGAAGATATTTGCCAATGTTATGCCTAATAAGAGTTACTACCCAAAATTTATTAAGAACTCATACAACTCGACATAAAAAAGCAAACAATCCAATTTAAAAAATGAGCAAAGGACCTGAATAGACACTTCTCTAAAAACGACATACAGATTGCCAATAAACATATGTTAAGATGCTCAATGTCACTAATAATTAGAAAATGCAAATTCAAACCACAATGAGATATCACCTCCCACCTGTCAGAATGGCTATCATCAATGAATCAACAAACAACAAATGTTACAAGGAGGCAGAGAAAATGAAACACTGGTAGGAATGAAGACTGGTGCAGCCACTGTGAAAAACAGTATGGAGTTTCCTCAAAAAATTAAAAATGGAACTGCCTTTTGACCCAGAGATTCCATGTCTGAGAATATATCCTAAGAATCCCAAAACACCAATCAGAAAGAATATATGCACCTCTATGTTCTATGTTCATAGCAGTATTATTTACAATAGCCAAGACATAGAAGCAACCTAAGTGTTCATTAATAAGTGAGTGAATAAAGAAGTTGTGGTAGATATATACAATGGAATATTACTCAGCCGTAAGACAAATTAAATCTTGTCTTTTGCAACAACATGATGGTCCTAGAAGGTATTATGCTAAGTGAAATAATTCAGAGAAAGACAAACTTAGTGTGATTTCACATATATGTGGAATCTAAAAATACTAATAATAAATTAACAAACAAAATAGACACAAAAACAAATTAATGGTTGCCATGTGGGAGAGTGGTTGGAAGACTGGATGAAAAATGTAAAGGAATTAAGAAGTTCAAATTGGCATATATAAAATAGTAATGAGGATATAAAGAATAGCATAGGAAATGTAGCCCATAATATTATAACTAAGTTTGGTATTAGGTTGGTACTAGACTTGTTGGAAAGATTAACAAATTAAATAGAGATAAAGATTTTTAAAAGTACCAATTTCTAACTTTCAGTGATGAAAAGCACAGTATCTGAGAAAAAATATTATTTAGATGTGCTGACCGTAGATTAAGATTTGCAAAAACCACCCAAAAAAGATTAGTGAACCTGAAAACATATAAATAGACACTATCCAAGATAAAACAAAGAAAAAAGTGAGAAATAAAATGGACAGAGCATCAGTGAGCTGTGTAACAAAGTCAAGCAGTCTAATGTCCACATAATTAGAGTCCCTTAAAAAGGGGGGTGAGACAAAAAAGGTGGGAAGATGAAAAATATTTGAAAAAATTATGGCAGACCATCCTCAAATTTGAAAAAAACAAAGTGTAAAATCACAAATTACAACAAACTCCAAGTACAAGAAACTATTTAAGTGCATCATAGGCAAAGTGTTTAAAAACAGAGAAAAATGTGATATCTTAATAGCAGTGTAAAATAAATTATATATAGATAAGGGTGATTACAGTGTTTTGACAGGAAAAATATTGCTAGGTAGATAATATTGGAGCAACATCTTTAAAGATGAAAGAGAAAATAAGCCCTCACTTTCTCTGCTGAAAAAAAAAAAAACAACTGAAATAAATGTCAATTTAGAATTTTATAACACAAGGAAATTTTTTTAAAAAAATGAAGATTAAAAATATTTTTGCACACATACAAAACTTAAAAACTTCAACACCAGCAGACCTGCACTATTTATTCAAATGTTAATTGAAGAGCTTTAGGGGAGAGAAAAAGATACTATGTGATGGCATAAACAGTAATTAGCAGATTAGATGAAAAAATAAAAGGGAAAGATAGGTTAATGTTAAATCAGAAGCTGTGAAGGGACTGAGATATTATTCTACTTGAAAGATATATTCTAAAAATAGATTAGATATATAGATAGATAGATAGATCTATACATACATGAGAGAGAGATAATGATTGATAGACACCAGCAGAAACTGCCAGCATCTGAGTCAGCGACCAGAGCTTTATCTAGTTGATCCCCCATGCCTAGCACCCTGCAGGTAACATGATGGGAGTCAGATGAATAATTCTACCATACGGTTGGATCAAACTACAGCAAGCAGATAAAGCAAATATGAATATGAGAGTTTACACAGCAGAAGGGTAGTTGCTCTCCCTTCTCCTCCTGATGGAAGAATAGGAGCCTTTACTCCCCAGTATAAACACATCCTCTTCTGGAGGAGGAAGGGGGAGGATCCTGGTTCATACCCTTTGTAATATAAATAAACTAGAGGCCCGGTGCATGGATTCATGCACTGGTGGGGTCCTTTGGCCTGGCCTGCACCGAGGGACCCCACCAGTGCACAAATCCATGCATCAGGCCTCTAGTATGCATATAAGAACTTTGTTTAATCTCTTCCTGCCCTCCCCCCCTACCCGCTTCCCTCTGAGATTCATCAGTCTGTTCCATGTTTCCATGCCTGTACATTGAGCGTCTGCCCTCTGATGGTCTTACACGTCATAGCTACCGGTCCAATGGTCAGACGGTCGCTTAGGCTTTTATATATATAGTTGCCACTAGGAAGATGATCTTCCAAATTAGCATATTACACTTTTATTATTATAGATTATTATTATAGCTGTCATCCCAATAACTTCCACTAAACTACTACCTTCATACAATGGAAAACTACTCAGCAGTAAAAATTAATGGATTATAACTATAAGTACCATTAAGTAAAAATCTCACAAAGAATGTTTAGGAAAAAAATAGTTTTTGAAGAATACATGCATTATGATTCTTTATCTCTCTTTTTTTATGTAAGAACTCAAACTATAAAACTCTTAGAAGAAAACAGGCATAAACCTTTATGACCTTAGATTTAGGCAATGGTTCTTTGATATTATACCAAAAGCATAATTGACAAGAAAAATTTTGAAAATTGAACTTCATCTAAATAAAAACTTCTTTTTTTAATCCTCAACTAATGATATGCTTATTGATTTTTAGAGAGAGAAAATTAAAACACACACACACACACACACACACACACACACACACACACACACATAAAACAATGATGCGAGAGAAAAACATCCATTGATTGCCTTCTGTATGCACCCTGACTGGAATCAAACCTGCAACCTAGGTATGTGCCCTGACCAGGAATCGCACCAGCAAAATTTTGGAGTATGGGATGACTCTCTAATGAACTGGGCCACCAGGTCAGAGCTAAATAAAAACATATTTTTAGTGGAATTTTTTGGAATGACATCTATAACAATAAAAGTGTAATATGCTAATTAGATTGGACAGCCAAACGACTTGCTGGATGTCATTCCGGACGTCCTTCTGAATGAAGCCACAGCAGCAGGGGCTGAGGCAGAGGCTGTTAGGGGTGATCAGGCAGGTAGGCAAGCAGTTAGGGGTGATCAGGCAGGCAGGCGAGTGGTTAGGGGTGATCAGGCAGGCAGGCAGACAAGTGGTTAGGAGCCAGTGGTCCCAGATTGCAAGAGGGACATCTGACTGCTGGTTTAGGCCCTATGCCTGAGGGGTCCTGGATTGAGAGAGGGTGCAGTATTACGAGGGGTCTCAGATTGCGAGCGGGCTCAGGGACCCTCCCCCCTCCCTGTGCACAAATTTCAGGCACTGGGCCTCTAGTTGGTTAATAAAATTATATAGGCTTCAGGTGTACAATGTTATAATGCATTATACATTGTATATTGTATTATGTGCAGGTCAAGTCTCCTTCATCACCATTTATCCTCCCTTTACCCTTTTCTAAATCCCCCAACCCTCCCATTTCCTCTGATAATCACCATATTTTTGTCTGTGTCCTCAATTTGTTTTTTCTTTACTTTATTCCTTCACCTCTTTTACACAGCCCCTAATACACCTCCACTCTGACAGCTGTCAATCTGTTCTCTGTATCTATGAATCTGTTTCTATTTTGTTTATTTATTTTGTTCATTAGATTCCATATATAAGGGAAATCATATGGTTCTTGTCTTTCTCTGACTGCTTTATCTCACTTAGCATAATAATCCCCAGGTTTATCCATCGATGAGAAACATTGATCAGCTGCCTCCCACATGCCCCCAACTGGGATCAAGTCTGCAACCTGGGCATGTGCACTGACCAGGAATCGAACTGGCAACCTCTTGGTGCATGGGTCTACACTCAATCACTGAGCCACACTGGCTGGGTTCCATTTTTAATGTTTTGAAGTAACTTCATACTGCTTTCCATAGTGACTGTGAAGCCCCTATGATTCTCTTTTCATAAAGTGAGAAGTATGTAAAAGAACGTGTTTAAGGATACTAATACGTGACAATACTATAAAGAAAAGAAAAGTAATAAAAATGCAATATTTAGAAAATATAATAATGGGTACCCTTGAGGAAGAAGGGATTGGTTGGAATAAGGCATAAAATTCTTCAAAGATGTTAATAGTCTTCTAAATTAAACTGAGTGGTAAGTGTATTGATGTGTTATTTTTTCCAAATTATACAAACTTCATAAATAATATTTGTGTGTACTTAATATTGAAATTAGAAAACTTTTAAAAATAAAATTTCACAATCAGAAAGGTAGTTACTCTACACAGAATCAGTTACTTATCTGTCTGAAATATGTATTTGATTCTATGTTATCTAAGATCAGGGAAAAATCCAGTTTTCTATGAACTCTGGAAAATATTCTAACATTGTAGGAAAATTGGAAAGTTGCTCATTTACTAATTAGCAAAGGGTAATTGCATCCAAGTTTGGGCTTGACATCTGTAATTACTTATATTTTCACCAACAGCATGATGAATTTGTCATGTTTTCTCACATGGAAACTACTCCCCAAAACCATTCTTTAACTGAATAGTATATAAAATGCAAAGGTGTTGAAGGATTGCAGAATATATCAAGCATACAAGAGAGTTAATTAAATCAACCCTGGCCAACAAGGACTTTGTAGATTAAAAAAACAATCACACTGTCATGTATCCAGATGATTTAATGGATAAATGTATAATATTTCCTTAATTATTTTATTTTGTTGTTGTTTTTTGCTAAAACACCTTAAAAGTTTCTATTTGTCTGTGCTTTGTCTTTGAATAGATCAGCAAATGCAAACACATAATATGTCAGGTGGTCATAGAGTGCCTATTGATGCAGCACGGACTGCCATGCTATTTTCCCCCACTGCTGTGAAAGGCGACAGTATTTTTCCTTCTTCTTGGATTTCCCTTTCAACAGGACATATTTTGCTGATTATAAAGTCATCTTTATCTATAAAATAAGAAGAAAAAAGTCTTTACTACTAAACATATGGTTGTATTTAGCCTTAAATGAGATGAAAGGTATTACAATGTTTTGTAAACAGTAACACACTACGCACAACGAAGGCATTTTGGAGTATGTATTTTACTGATTCTCATTAAGGGTAATATGAAAGGACATTTGTCTTCTCTGTGATTAATTCTTTACTAATGGAAAGATGACAGGGTATTTTTAAAAATATTAATCTGACATTTTTAAGCTCAACACCTCAGTAACAGATGCTGCTATTGATATTTTGGTCATGCAGCATTCACTCCAACTATTTTCTAATATGATTTTGTGGGAGTCTGGTAGCTCCATATTTGAGGTGCTTTCCCACTCAAAATCCAGGGGTAGACACATGACATAAACTATAAAAATGGGCAGTATTTCCTAGTACTCCTTGTATCAAGCCAAGTGATTCCACAATTTGAAAAATTGGTTAAAATATTAACAGTTACCTAAATTCTTCAAGATAGCTGTGTTCCTATGTGTCAAATTATCCCAAATTAGTCCCTTAGACATTTTATCCATTTTCTGAAGTCTCATCTCAATAACTTAAATTTAAAAATAGTAAATTTTTTGTAAGGAAATAAATCAAAGAGTTAGCTTGGATTTTATTTTTTATACTAGAGGCCTGGTGCACAAATTTGTGCACAGTGGGGCCCCTTGGTGTGGCCTGCAGGGATTGAGCCAATACCGGCAGTCCAATACTGCCTGCCACTCCTGCCTGCCATGCTCGCTTATCCTGGCCCCGCTGTGCCCAGTCAGTCCTGATTGGGAGAGGCTCACACTGCCACAGCAGCGTTTGACAGCTGTGAGCCCTGCATCTGGTGTGATCAGCCCTCTGGGTGGGCGATGGAATGCCTTTGCCGGCCCAGGATCTGGAACCATCCCGCTGATGTTCATGCTGGTTGTCAGGAGGCACCTGGCTGCTGCTTTTTATCATTTCTTTCTTGTGGAGTGTCTAAGGAGAGGTAGCAGCCCAGGGGGGACTTCCAGGAGGCCGGCAGCACTGTTGGGATCATGCCAGCTGCACCAGTCCATCGGTGCCTGGCCCATTCTCTGGAGACCTGAAGGACTACTGAGGGAGTGAGTGGCTGCCAGCAGGCTGGTAGGCTGCCAGGATGAGTCAATCAGCTGAGCAGCACTCGTGCTGTGGGAGTGCACTGACACCAGGGGGCAGCTCCTGCATTGAGTATCTGCCCCCTGGTGGTCAGTGTGCATCATAGTGACTGGTCAACTGGTGGTTTGATCATTTGGTTGCTTAACCTTTTATACATATACTAGAGGCCCGGTGCATGAAATTCACGCACAGGGGAGGTCCCCTCAGCCCAGCCTGCACCCTCTCCAATCCAGGACCCCTCGAGGGATGTCCGACTGCCGGTTTAGGCTCCATCCCCCCTAAACCGGCAGTCGGACATCCCTCTCATAATCCGGGACCACTGGCTCCTAACTGCTCACCTGCCTGCCTGCCTGATCACCCCTAACTGACCCCCCTGCCAGCCAGGTTGCTCCCAACTGCATCCCCACCACCAGCCTGGCCACCCCTAACTGCCACCCCCACAGGCCTGGTTGCCCCCAACTGCCCCGCCGCCAGCCTGGTTGCCCCTCACTACCCCTCTGGGCTGGCCTGGTCACCCCTCATTGCCCCCCCTGCCGGCGTGGTCACCCACAACTGCACCCCCCGCCAGCCTGGTCACCCCACACAGCCTGCTCTTCAGTCATTTGGTCACCGCTCACTGCCCCCTCTTCCAGCCTGGTTTGCCCCACACACCTGCTGTTTAGTTGTTTGGTCGCCCCTCACTGCCCCCCTTGCCAGTCTGGTCGCCCCACACAGCCTGCTGCTCAGTCATTTGGTCATCCCTCATTAACCCCCTGCCGGCCTGGTCACCCCACACAGCCTGCTGCTCAGTCATTTGGTCATCCCTCATTAACCCCCTGCTGGCCTGGTCGCCCCACTCAGCCTGTTCGGTCGTCTGTTTGGTTGTTTCAGTTGCAACAGTCGCTTAGGCTTATATATATATAGATAGATTTCTTAAATATACCAACACACTATACAGCACAGTTACTATGAAATATTTGTGTTTGGTATAGGATAGGTAAATAGCAGTGGAAATAAGAAGGAAGCTAAATCCCTCCAGTTAGGATAACTTCTCAGAATGCACACATTGTATATAAATAAATTGTTAAGTTTGAAATTAATGCTTTTGTCATACTCATATCTTTCTGAATGAGGGCTTCACAAATAAAATGAGATCTTAAAACTAACCTCTTTCTTAATATACATGGTTTTTAAAATTAAAAATTATTATTAATAATTTACATGAGTTAAGAATTAATCTCCATTTGTTATGGGTTCACTCAGCGAGATAGACCACCAACTCAGAATTTAAATTTAAGAGCCTTTATTAAGCTGGCCAGCTGACTACAGTTACAGCACCCTGCTGAAGCAGAGGCTGAACTGCAGCGCCGACTGCAAGAGTTACATATTATTAAATTTTGTGGAGGCCCAGAGAAAAATGTGTCTTTCAAATTCTGGGCCCCCCAGTATGGAGGAAACTCTCTTTATTTATACTTTTTCCAGTCTTTTGTCTCCCAAATTTGGAATGAGACTTCCGGGACTTCTGAGAAAGAAGGCCTGCGTGCTGAGAAGGGGTCATGAGACCATATCTCAAGGCCTGGCCTGATGTCAGTACCTTCCTATCTATGTGTTTTAGGAACAGACAGCACAGCATGACCCGTCTGGCCAAAGAGCCAGATATGCAGCCCAGCACACATTGTCAATTTACCTCTTTTCCTTCCTTCTCCATGATATTTAAGCTCCCATGTGATGACAAATGGAGTGTCATTTGGCCACCCTTTTTTCCCCACTACTATAGTTTGCCATAAAGCTATTAGTTAATTTCTATTTTTATTTTTTACTATCTTTAAAATAAATAAAAATAAGCCAATTATTGGGCTCAGGGATCCAATCTCTTGAAAGATTAGAACTTGCAATCAGAAATTCCAAACATTTGTTTTCAGCTGCACAAGAGTTTTTTGTCTGATTTCTAAGAAAAATCAGAGCTTCTTTGCCTTGTCCCATTATAGAGACATTGTCCTATAAAAAAAAAAAACATATTATTAAGGATTTTCCATTAAGGGAGAATAAAGTGTAAATGAAATAAGTGTATTTCATACATTTTCACTGGCAATGAAACTGGACAGAAAAATCAATTTTAATGAATATTTTCTGGATATTTCTGTCCCTATGGCTACACTTTGGTTATAAAACTGGAAAGTAATGTTGTCAGACTCAAAGTGAAATGTAAATTCATTTTTCATTAAAAAAAAATCAGAAATACTGCATAAACTTTTATCTTTAGTAAAAGAAAACCCCCATGAAACAATTTTATACTATCTAATATCCTGACTGTCTAAGCAACAGACTTGCAAATTTAGTGAGTGGCTTATTAGTGACATTAGTTTGCACTTTAATATTTCTTAAGTATCCCAGATGAAAAGAATTTTTGTATATAAATTTATTCAGAAAAAAGTTAAGCGGAAAACACTTGAAAATTGTGAGTATGCAGCATCTATTTAAAATCCAAAATTGAACATTTTACATTACTGTGGCTTTTTAAACAAAACACCAACAAAAGTGAGGACACAGAACCATTCAAAACTACAATGAACTCAAATGGTTTAGTTGCTTTTCATATCTTCAAGTATGTTTCAGTCTGTTTTTAGACGATCTATTCTTTCATTGCTCCAATTTATAGTCATCATGTTATTGATCACTTAAAAACACTTATTTTACTTGATAGTAACCACAAAGCAAAAACCTATAGTATATACACAGAAGATAAAGAGAAGGGAATCAAAGACTACCACTGTAGAAAATCATCAATTCAAAAAGGAAGGCACAAAAAGAGGAAGAAAGGAACAAGAGACCTACTAGTATACAAAAGCCAGGAAACAATTAAGAAGATGGCATTAGTAAGTTCTTAGCTATCAATTATTACTTCAAATGTAAATGGTTAAATTATCCAATGAACACATAGAATGGTAGAAAATCATCAATTCAAAAAGGAAGGCACAAAAAGAGGAAGAAAGGAACAAGAGACCTACTAGTATACAAAAGCCAGGAAACAATTAAGAAGATGGCATTAGTAAGTTCTTAGCTATCAATTATTACTTCAAATGTAAATGGTTAAATTATCCAATGAACACATAGAATGGCTGAGTGGATTAAAAAAAACAAACATCTGCCCAGATTTGGTTCTGATTGATCGGTTTCTATGCCAGTCAGTTTCAAAACCTCCACCTCCTAGGCAGCATTTGGCGCCTCGAACTTCACCCAAATTTGGTTCTGATTGGTCAGTTTCTATGCCAGTCAGTGTCTCTGGGCCTATCAATGGGCCTGATCAGAGAGGCCTGGCTGATCAGCAGCCCCAGCGGAGGCCCTAGAGCAGCAGTTCTCAACCTGTAGGTCACAACCCCTTTGGGGGTCAAACGACCCTTTCACAGGGGTCGCCTAAGACCATCAGAAAACACATATAATTACATATTGTTTTTTGATTAATCACTATGCTTTAATTATGTTCAATTTGTAACAATGAAATTGGGGGTCACCACAACATGAGGAACTATATTAAAGGGTCGTGGCATTAGGAAGGTTGAGAACCACTGCCCTAGAGAAAGAGAGGTGCAGCTGCTGGCCAGGTCCAGAGAGAAAGAGAGAGGCAAGTGCTGATCAACAGCTGCCATGGAGGCTACAGACCAAACCCTGCTTCTCTCACCTGGCCTCTCTCTGGGCCTAATCTACAGCCCCCTCGGCAGTCAGTGCTGGGTGGCGGTGCTCAACCTGTGGGTTGCAACACCTTTGGGGGTCGAACGACCCTTTCACAGGGGTCGCCTAAGACCATTGGAAAACACATATTTTCGATGGTCTTAGGAACGGAGACACCGCTCCTCTATCTGTCTCCAGGCGGGTCCTCCCACATGCAGATACGCCCACATATGAATACCCGGCATCATGACATCATCGCAAATAACCCCATCACATACACCCCGTACAAATACAGGTGTATGTGACAGGGTTGGCACCATAATGTACTTACACGGACCAGTCACACATGTGTAGAGAGCAGCTACTGTGTAGAAAGCAGCTGCTGAGTTGAAAGCAGCAGTATTAGAGGTAAAATGACACTTCATGAATTATAATTACTGGGTAAATGTAAAATCATGTACTGTAAAATCATCAACTACTGCAAAAAAAAAATATCTGTACTATGGGAACTTAATGTGGATGCCAATCTTTCTTTTTATCTTCAGCTGTGGTTGATGTGAATACTGCCCCCATGTGATAGTAACAGGTATGTAAAAAAACAACAACACAGAATGGTAAATCATAGGAAACTTTAATGAACTGTATGACTGAACTATGCCATGTATCATCTTTTGTATT
>NW_005354109.1:192010-194061 GCF_000412655.1 Myotis brandtii
TCTTCGTTGTGCTCTTGCAAAGACTGCCCCGAGAATTTCTGATCTGGTGAGAAAGAAGCAATCTCAACCTTCGCACTGACTTTGGCTATTTACGCATACTGTAGCAAAATCTAGCAATGTAGTTTACTGTTGTTATATTAAAACTGTTACCCATGCTACACCATGCTTCAAGACAAAAATTTCATTTATTTGTAATTAGAAATAAATATTTCACAATATATAATTACTTATTATTTTTGTGATTAATCACTCTGCTTTAATTATGTTCAATTTGTAACAATGAAAATACATCCTGCATATCAGATATTTACATTACGATTCATAACAGTAGCAAAATTACAGTTATGAAGTAGGAACAAAAATAATTTTATGGTTGGGGGTCACCACAACATGAGGAACTGTATTAAAGGGTCACGGCATTAGGAAGGTTGAGAACCACTGGTTTAGAAGAATATATGGTCTCAGGGCAACTCAGAGCACCAGACTTGTGCAGGGCTCTTGTTGTCTCTGAAACTCCATAACCCTTTTCCAGGACTGGCTTAAAAGGCAGGAGACTTTGGAACTACAAAAATGTAACTTTACACAAATAAAACCTCTTCCACATTCCATCCTCTCATGGGAGCTTCTGAAAATGCTTCTTTCAGTGGTGCCCCAAGATTTGGGCTCCCCCAAAGGACAGGGGAGTTTCATCCACCAGCAACACTATTTTGCTCAGTGGCTCAAACTTACTAATTCCACTGATTAGAATGTTTTGCTTTCTTCCTTATTTCTCCTTCAGAACTGAAGTTCAAACAGTCTTACATAAATTATATATTAACTAAATCACAAAGTGTATATTCACCAAAGCTTGTTGAAAATGTTTGGCTTGTTATTGTAGAACTAGAGACCCAATGCACAAAATCTGTGCAAGAGCAGGCTTTCCTTCCCCCGGTTGCTGGTATCAGCTTCCCTCTGGCACCTGGGACTCAGGCCTCCCTCACAGCCCTGGCTTCGTCCAGAAGGTCATCCAGAAGGATGTCTGGAAGGATGTCTGGAAAGATGCCCGGTCTAATTAGCATATTACACTTTTATTATTATAGATACTCCCCAAAATTTCTATTTGAGAGTAAAACCTACATGATATGAGTCTAGTTTTATTCTAAGATGTCAGCATTCACTTCATTGTTCAGATATGAATATTAAATAGAAATTCTTCATACAAACTTTTTGTGTATTTGGTGTTTGGTAATCTTTAAAATTTGAAAAGCTTCAAAAAGTTTGAAGACAATTTCCCAATATGAAACTATATGCACAATCTTTAAATCATTGTGACATATTTAAGAGTCATTCACAACATTTAAAAACAGCAAAAAAAGTTAAGAAGAAGGGGAATCACAATAAATCCTAATCAATGGAAATCTGAAAAGGTCACTGAACAGCCCTAGTATTTAGAGAAATCAGGCATTAATGCAAGCATATCTATTTAATTAAATCAGTACATACATACACACTTTTAAATGTGTGAAATTGAATAGATATGCCTAATCTTTAAAAAAAATTTCCTCTTGAACTTTTTGTCTCATCATATTTCCATTATTCATTTCCTATTATTATTATAACCCTGTCTGCAACTTTTCAAGAGCTGCCCTTTCCTTGGCAGTTCCAGTCTCATATGTGCATCCCCCAACTGGCCACAGAAGAGTCACCTGTGTTCTATGTACTAAACATAATATATTTTGTTTCCTTTTTACCCTCCTTAACCATTCTGCATCCTTGGACGCTATTTTATCTTCTTTCTTTCATTTTTAAATATATATATACTAGAGGCCCGGTGCACAAAAATTTGTGCACTCCGGGGGCAGGGGGAGGGGGGTCCCCCAGCCCGGCCTGTGCCCTCTCGCAGTCTGGGACCCCTCGGCAGATAATGACCTGCTGGCTTAGGCCTGCTCCCGGGTGGCAGAGGGCAGGCCCAATCCCTAAGTGCAGCCCCTGGTCAGGCTCAGAGCAGGGCCGATTGGGGAGTTAGGGCGCCGCCCCCTGTCATGCACAGAGCAGGGCCGATCAGGGGGTGG
>NW_005354109.1:195799-203175 GCF_000412655.1 Myotis brandtii
GGGGGTCCCCACTGGGGTGCCTGGCCAGTCTGGCTGAGGGGCTGAGGGCCGTTTTCAGGCTGGCGGGTGACTGAAGCTCCCAACCGCTCCTTTTTATTTTTATTTTTTTTTTTATTCCTGACCAGCTTTAGCTCTGAGGCCTCAAAGCAGGTTTCTGGCCTTTGTTTACCTTCTGTATTTGATACAATGTTGCGGTCCGGCTGGCTGAAGCCCGGCTGACTAATGCAGGTTTCTGGGGTTTTGTTTAGCTTCTATATTTGCAACATAATTGCTTAGAGTTGCAGCTGAGAGGCCGGCAAGTCAGGCGGGGAACGTTGGAGTCCGCCGTCACTGGAGCAAGCAAGCCTCCCTGTTGGCTTCAGTGCATGGCTGCCGGCCGCCATCTTGGCTGGCAGTTAATTTGCATATCGCCCTGATTAGCCAATGGGAAGGGTAGCGGATGTAGGGCTAATTACCATGTTTCTCTTTTATTAGATAGGATATATATATATATAGAATTTCAGAGAGGAAGAGAGAGGGAGAGAAATATAGGAACATCAATGATCGGCTGCTTCCTGCACGTACCACACTGGAGATAGCAGGGGGATTGAGCCAGCAACCCAGGCATATATACCCGGACCTGGAATTGAACTATGACCTCGTGGTCAGAGGTCAACACTCAACTCCTGAGCCACACTGGCCAGCTTTATCTTCTTTCTTGAAATCTTCTCCTTAATACTCTGAAAGATTGGGTTGTTGTAATTCCCAATCTTTGTAACCATTCTTCCATCACTAGTATTATCCATGATACTTCTTCTTACCCCCTGCCTTATTTTTCCCAGGTCCTATATTGAATTATGTTCTTTGCTCTTTTTCATACACATACTCTCTTTGAACAATTTTATCCACTCCCATGATTGTAGTTGTTCTTTCTAAACATAGGCTTTGAACATTCTATTTACATTATATGATCCCTATTAAAAAATGAAACAAAACAGCAAAAGCATTGCAGTTACTTTTTCTAGCTAATTGTTGAACACACAATCTTCTCATATCTTTTTCTAACAAAACCTTAACATCTCTTCAAGCTCTATCACAAATTTGAACTCCTTCATGAAGCCATTATTAATCAATTATTTGTAATTTGAAAAATCTCCTGAGCTTGAGTTACTGATAGAAGTTTTATTTCCAATGTCATTCTTGCCTTCTCATAGCAGCTTTAGTATTGAAAACTTTTTATTTAAAAATTCAGAAATTTTAGTTCTGATTTATTAGTAATTTCCTTATAAAAAATTTATTAATGTTAGAGGTAATTAAAGTTCACTTTAGAAAATCAAAGAAAACTCAAAATAGTACAAATTGAGAGGTGGGTTAAAATGTGAGAACGAATTAGCCAATAAAATAATGAAGGAGAAAAAAAAACTTCTAGTAAGAGGATTAATTCGATGTACAAGCATGAAGGCCAAGAGTGAACCATAGACACATGAACAGGAATTTTATCATAACGAACATTTTACAACACTACACAGATTTTAATTTTTAAAAGAGAATGCTTTATTTAAGGCTTTAAAATTTAATTTAGAAGTGCAAACTGTATTTTAATTTAAGCACACACAAACACACTGGCAACTGAATATATGATGGATTTACATGTAACTGAGATCAAGTTGGTTGATAAGTGCTATTCAGATCATCTATAACCTTAATGGTTTTCTGTCTGCTCCATTCATTATTGGAAGTGAAGTGTTGAAATCTCCAACTATAACTTTGTATTTGTCTATTTCTCATTTTAGTTCTATCAGTTTTTCTTTCATGTATTATGAAATTCTATTATTAAGAACATAACACATTTAAGGTTGTTATATTTTTCTTGGAGAATTGAACCCTTCTCATTGTGTAATGTCCTTCTAAATTCCTGGTAGTATACCTTGTTTTGAGGTTTACTTTATCTTAATTTAATATAGCCACTCCATTTTTCTTTTGATAGAGTTGCATGGTTAAATTTTTGTACATTTACCTTCATATTTAAATTTGTCTTCTTATAGAGCTGGTAGTTGAGTCTGTTTTTGTTTTTTTACTTAATCTGACATTCACTCTCATTTGAGAAATTCATTTAAACAATTTATTTGATGTTATTATTGACATGGTTGGATTTAAATATTTCATGGTTGGATTACCTTTGTTTCATTTGTTCATTTTCCTGCTTTCACTTTCTTCTGTTGTTGATTTGATTAACTGAGTATTTTTTTTATTTTCTCAACTATTGGTTTATTATTTAAATATTTTTCTTAATTTAGAAGAATTTCACAGGGTTTAAAATATTAACTTCAATTAATCAAAGTGTTCCTTCGGATAATAATATATTGCTTCAAATGTAATATAAGGAACTTAGATAGTATTCACCGAATTCCTCCCTTCAATCTATTGCACTATTGTGTCATACATTTTACTTTTACAAATGATCTAAACCGATCAGACATTGTTACCATTTAACTTAAAATGATCAACTATATTTTAAATGGATTTTGTTTGGGAAAAGGGATGACTTTTACATTTATCTTAATTTTAAGTGATTTTAAGGTACATACAGATTGTAATCATTTTAGATATCCCTGGTAAATAATTGAGTGGGGGTAAAATAAATTCCATTACTATATTCACAGAACCCCAGAATCACTTAATTCATAAAGAAGTTGGCTCCGCATTTTGGGTTCATGGTAGGATTGCAACCCTGAATATTTGAACACCTACTCTGGGGAGTTATTTTTTCTTACCCAGAGGAGATGAAATCATTTGAAAATAATAGAGAACTTATAATTAATTGCTGATGCACACAATTTTGTCTACATATAAGATTCTGACAAGGGCTGGAATATTTATTTTTAATAATGAATGAATACTATGATGCATGTATCTGAATACTATGATGCATTTATTTATATATTTAAGATTTATCATTCAATTTAGTCCTCAAAACCACCTTAGGAGTTAGATACTATTATTATCCATATCTTACATAAAAGAGAATTGAAGCAAAGAGGTGTTATATTATTTGCCTGAAGTCACAGAGTTATTAAGGCTCATAGTTAAATGAAATATGGATAGAAGCTAAAGCTCAGTCTCTTAACCATGTGCTTAATGGAGAAAACGAAACTTTAACTCTAAACTCCAATATATTTGAGATAAAAAGTAGAGTTCATGTTTGTGTATTCACATGTTTTTAAAAGTTATATCTTATTTCTTAAAGAAATTTAAGAATGGAAGCGAATGTATTTTGAGCTCAACACTAAAGAAATCATTAGCTATATGTTCTAAAGTCATCTGTAACAATTTCACAGGTAATAGAAAGATTTCTCAGGGTGCACTAATGATAGGCTTCAGTCACGGTAATAAGTATGCTGTAGCAGGAGGGACAAAACATGGACAAGCATCTGGAGTCCAAAAAACTTTCAGGCAAAGCCCCACAGGTTACTTTCTTTGTTGAATAGGAAATACTTTATCTCTGGAGTATGAGCCATCAAGATACACATAATAAATCTTGGTTTCAGAAGACTGTGAGCAAGATTTTTCAGTGGGATCTATGACCTATTGGTCATATAGCCAAGTTGAGCTTTGTATCTTGTTAATCAATATCTAAGTCAGCAATCTACATATCTCTGCCTCTAAACAAGCTCTCCCTGGGGATAGACTGACAGATTTCTCAGAAACACCTACTGAAATAATTTGCCAAAATTCGTTAAGTTTTTGAGGCTAAAACAAACAAAAAAATCACTACTTCACTACTTCTTGAAAGCTATATTTAAATATCTATATATATAAAAAAGCCTAATATGCAAAATTTACCCTTGGGAGTTTGACCAACCAGGAGTTTGATCACTCACTATGACGTACGCTGACCACCAGGGGGTGGCGTGGAATGAAGGAAGGCCCCAGCCAACAGTTGGCAGCCAGGGAAGGGAGACCCTGGTCAGCAGCTGGCAGCTTCTAGGGACCTTACCTATGCACAAATTTTGTGCACTGGGCCTCTAGTGGTAATATAAAAGACAAACGTGACTCTCTTAGTGACAAAGTTAGGGATTAAATATCATCAAAGTATAAGTCCAATGTGCCATGCAAAACATACCCAATGTTAAAATTCAATAATACTGTGCTCTCCTGGATTTTTTTCTACCTGACTTTTTCATAGTACTTTTTAAAATGTATGCTGTTATCCTCAGCTTCTTAAAATCAAAGTACCCTAGGTTTTAGTCCTTGGTGATAATCTATTGTCAAGTTCCACTCACTTTCTTGATAAACTAATTCATTATCATAAGATGAAATGCCTTCTATAGGCCAGTGATTATACCCATTTTTTCCAGCTCATACTTCATTCCCAAAATTTGACCTCATAAATCTATCTGCTTTTAAGACATCTCCAACAGAATATTTAGCAGATAGTACAAGTCATCAGAAACTGAATTGAACTCCTGGTCTTCCTGGCCAAAGCTGCTCCTCTAGCAACATCTATCATCTCATTTGACATTATCTTCATTTTTCCTATTTATAGGCCAACAAATTTTATGTCCTCTTTCTTTCCTCTTTTTCTTTACACCTCATGTCATTTATTAGGAAATTCTACTGGCTCTATCTTTAAAATACCACATGTAAAATGTAACAATTCCTCATCACCTCTATTTCTATCTATCTTCTGAGTCATTATCCTTACTTGCATGGAATACAGCAATAGCCTTCTAATAGCTCTTCCTGTCTAGGCCTTCCCCTCATACTTTTATGAAACACAATAGCTAGAGTGATTATTTTTATATGGAAGTCAATATATCACACTTCTCTGCTTAGAATACTGCAACATTTTCACTCGATACAAATGTCCAATTTCTAATAATGGCCCCAGTTATTCTCTAACCTCACATTTAACTACTACCCTTCTTGATCACTCTGCTTCATATAAAATTGTACCATCGTTTTCTCTCCCTTTACCATGCCAGGAATACTCCAGTTGTAGAGGAATCTGCAGCAGTGATTGCTTTCTTTGACTGAGTTCTTTACTCAATTCCCTACCTCTCTAACATTCTCTCAATCTTATTTCAAGTGCCATATTTCCAATAAGGCTTATTCTGATTACCATGTTGAAAATTGCACTCTATTTTCTCTTCAGCATTCCCAAATGCCTTCTATTCTACTGTACTCTATTCTTCTTCTATAGTATTAAACTTAAGAAATTCCTATTTTGCATTACTCTTAATTTTTTATGTCTGCCTCATTTAATGAGAATTAAGACCCTGCAAAGACAGGGATCTTAGCTGTTTTTTCACTGTTCTATCCTAGAAACCAAGTTGAGGACCTGGAGGTGTACCAGTTAATAATGCAGATTTTTTCAATAGATGGAATTACACATATGTTGATATATATGTGATTTGGTATGTATGCTCTTTTGTTGTATTGACAGCAAGCTTCAAAACTTCATGTCAAATTTGCTGAAGGTGTTAACATCATAGATATTTTTACTCTTAAAAATGTAGAATTTCGTGCCAAAAAAAGAGCATTTGTGGGAAGCTTTAATTCATTACTTTATGTTGAAGAAAAGTGCTGCTGAAAGTTATCATATACTTCGGAAAGTTTATGGTGAACATGCTCCCTCTGAAGATACTTGTGAACGCTGGTTTAAATGCTTTAAAAGTGATGATTTCAATGTGAAAGACAAAGAATATCCAGGTCAACCGAAAAAGTTTGAAGACCAACAATTATAAGCATTATTGGATGAAGATGCATGACAAGCTCAAAAACAATTTGCAGAGAGATTAAACATTGTTCAGCAAACAATTTCCAATCATTTACAAGCAATGGAAAAGATTTTAAAGGAAGGAAAATGGGTGCCACATCAACTGAAGGAAAGACAAATGGAAAACCGAAAAGTCATCAGTAAAATGTTGCTTCAACAGCACGAAAGAAAGTTTTTTTTTTGCATTGAATTGTGACTGGCGATGAAAAGTGGATTTATTTTGAAAATCCAAAATGAACAAAATCATGGGTTGATCCAGGTCAACCATCAACACCGACTGCAAGGCCAAATCGCTTCGGAAAAAAGACAACGCTCTGCGTTTGGTGGGATCAGGAAGGTGTGGTGTATTATGAGCTTCTAAAACCAGGTGAAACCGTTAATACTGATCACTACTGACAACAAATAATCAATTTGAACTACACTTTGATCGTGAAATGACAAGAATGTGCCAGAAGACACGGCAAAGTAATTTTGCTTCATGATAACGTACCATCACACACTTCAAAACCAGTTAAAGACACGTTAAAAGATCTTGCCTGGGAAGAATTAACCCACCTGCTATATTCACCAGACCTTTCTCCTTCAAATTACCACTTGTTCCGATCGATGGCACACACACTTTCTGAGCAGCACTTCAAAACATAGGAAGAAGTGGAAAATTGGGTCTCTGAATGGCTTGCCTCAAAACAAGAAAAGTTCTATTAGGACGGTATCCAAATTACCTGAAAGATGGGGGAAATGTGTAGCTAGCAATGGACATTACTTTGAATAAAGCACTTTTGATGTTTCTCTTGAAATTATCATGTTTTCTTTGAATACAAGATCTGCATTATTAGCTGCTTAATAAATATTTGCTGAATAAGTTAATATATAAAGTAATTGTATTGTTGACCCTGAATCAAAATTGTAGATATAAATATACATTTTCTTAAATTGTATCTTGTTATATTAATACATGTCTACACAAAAGTACTGAAATTATTTTAAGTGTGTAAAGAATTAATTATCCATTTGTAATGAACCACTCAGTAACCACTAAAGTGAGTCAAAACTAGTTCTGTGTATAACAGAGTCTGTGATGACTGAATAAAATAGCAAATATATATAATATAAAGAGTTGGTCAAATAGAACCAAGCTAGCTGATAGGCAAGGCATTCATCTCTATGGCTATAAAATCATTACAAATATAAAATGGTATAGGCATGGCAATAATTTTAGTGCAGAAAATCAAAAGCATCTTTGTATTAAAACATATTTATTGAGGCATTTCTTAAAAAGCCCTCCAAGAAAGATTGTTAAGACACAGACAGAAGGGAACAAATAAGGAGGGGACCATTTTATAAAAAGAATAATAAATGTGAGTGCTCATAAACCAGATAATCTTTCCAAGTTGTATCTTATGATCTCTGTCTCCAGAGCAAGAGTGTACATAAGAGCCCAGGCAGTGTGGTGCATGGTTGAGCATCAATCTATGAATCAGGAGGTCACAGTTCAATCCCTTGTCAGGGCACATACTTGGATTGCAGGCAACAACCCCAGTAAGAGGCATGCAGGAGGCAGCCAATCAATGATTCTCTCTCATCATTGATGTTTCCATCTCACTCTCCTTCTCCCTTC
>NW_005354109.1:203565-210442 GCF_000412655.1 Myotis brandtii
CATGAGATAATAAAGAATGCAAAAACGTTTACTGTTGTAAAAGCTCATTTCAGTAAGTGTTTCTCCTTAACACCTTAATATTGTTTATGTATCATCTAGCCATATTCCCCGGGAGATGGATTTCGAATAGTTTAAGCTAATCTGATAAATCTATAACTTTGTCAAGGCAAATAATATTCATGAATAACTATCTGGTCAATTACAGAGTAGAGTGACTCTAATGGAATCTTCTGATAAATTTCTCTTACTCTAAAAGTAGCTTTGGAATTTTTGCATTAAAATCTAAATAAAAATTGAATTAAACATAAATAATGTTCAAAAATCATAACAGTATAGTAGGCTGATTTTTATCACCTTCCATATAAAAAATTAGGACTTACTTAATATCCTAAGTTATTCCTCTGCCTCTTTCCAGTCGCTACAACATAGAAACTAGACTTTCAACACTGTATATTAGTCTTGATTGTGCTTCAACTTTATAAAATATCTCTTCTTTTGTATCTGTTTTCTTTTGATTTACAATGTTTGTAAAGTAAGCCCATGTTGTTGACCATAACAAAAGTTTTGCTTTTTCTTATTCTCATATTTGTATTTTATTATATTTTGTTAACATAACACAACATATTTATACAGTTCGCTATTAATGGATTTTGGGCTATTATGAATAATATTGCTAACAATGCAATTCAAAACATACATGAAGTCCTGGTGGGGGGGGGGGCGCTGGGGGAGGACAGGAAGAGATTAACCAAAGAACTTATATGTGTATATGCATAACCCATGGACACAGACAATAGTGCAGTGGAGGCATTGGGGAAAGGGGGACGGAGTGTAGGATGAGAGTGAAGGGGGTCAATGGGGAAAAATGGGGACATCTGTAATACTTTTACAACAAAGATTAACTATAAAAACCACATGCATGAATACGTTTTCCATAGTATCATTTCCTCATTATACTTCATGATTGCACAAAAACTGGATATCTTTTTTATTATTATTATTAATTTTTTACAGAGAGGAAGGGAGAGAGATAGAGAGTTAGAAACATCGATGAGAGAGAAACATCGATCAGCTGCCTCCTGCACACTCCCCACTGGGGATGTGCCCGCAACCAAGGTACATGCCCTTGACCGGAATAGAACCTGGGACCTTTCAGTCCGCAGGCCGACGCTCTATCCACTGAGCCAAACCGGTTTCGGCAAACTGGATATCTTTGATTTATTAAAATTTTGGCCATTTTGGTAGTTGTGTAGAGAGTTTAATTCGATTAAAAATAATAATAATAATTTTGAACATATTTTTGCCACTGATATATCCCCCTTTTGTGTAGTATCTAGTCGTTCTTTATTACAGGTAATTTATAGGAGATACCTATATTCATTGTAAATATTATTTATGTATATATACCTAATTTTGGATATATATATACACACACACACACTTTTGATGCAGATCAAGAATTCTTAAGGTCATGCATTTGGGCTGTAATGCCTTTTTCTTTTTTAAAATCTTTATTGTTGAAAGTATTACATATATTCCCTTATCTCCCCCATTGACCTCTTCTATCCTGCCCCCACCCCCTCCCCAGGCCTTCACCACCTTATTATCTGTGTCCATTGGATACACATATATGCGTACAAGTTCTTTGGTTGATCTTTTCTGACCCACCCACCTTAGTGTGCCTTCCCTTTGATGTTCCAAAGTCTATTCCATGCTTCTATGTCTCTGAATCTATTTTGTTTATTAGATTCCACATATAAGTGAGATCATGTGATAATTATCTTTCTCTGGCTGAATTATTTTGCTTAGCATTGCACTCTCCAGGTCCATCCATGCTGTTGCAAATGGTACGATTTCTTTGCTTTTAAATAGCTGTATAGTATTCCCTTGTGTAAATGTACCACAGTTGTTTGTTTGTTTGTTTGTTTGTTTGTTTAATCCACTCATCTGCTGATGGGCACTTGGGTTGTTTCCAAATCTTAGCTATTGTAAATTTTGCTTCTATAAACATAGGGGTGCACATATTCTTTCTGATTGGTATTTCCAGTTTCTTAAGATATATTCATAGAAATGGGATCACTGGGTCAAATGGAAATTAGACTTAATTTTTTGAGGAAACTCCATACTGTTTTCCACAGGGGATGCACCAGTTTTCATTCCCATCAGCAGTGTATGAGGGTTCCCTTTTCTCCACATCCTTGCCAACATTTGTCCTTTGTTGATTTTTTGATGATAGCCATTCTGACAGGTGTGAGGTGTTATCTCATTGTTGTTTTGATTTGAAGTTCTCAGATGGTTAGTGACTTTGAGTATTTTTTCATATGTCTATTGGCCTTCTGTATAGCCACTTTGGAGATGTGTTTATTTAGGTTCATTGCCTATTTTTTAATTGTATTGTTTGTCTTCATTTTGTTAAGTTGTATGAGTTCCCTATATATTTTGGAGATTAACCCTTTATCAGTTATATCATTGGCAAATATGTTCTTCCATGCAGTGGGCTCACTTGTTATTTTGTTGATGGCTTCTTTTGTTGTCCAAAAGTTTTTTATTTTGATGTAGTCCCATTTGTTTATTTTCTCAGTAGCTTCCATTGTCCTAGGAGATGTATTAGTAAATATGTCACTGAGAGATGTCTGAGATTTTGCTGCCTATGGTTTTTTCTAGGATTTTTATCGTTTGACAATTTATATTTAAGTCTTTAATCCATTTTGAGTTTATTCTTGTATATTGTGTAAGTTGGTGGTCTAGTTTCTTTCTTTCTTTTTTAAATGTACCTGTCCAATTTTTCCAAAGACACTCATTTAAGAGACTGTATTGACTCCATTGTATGTTATTGCCTCCTTTGTCAAATATTAATTGAGCATCATGGCATGAGTTGACTTCTGGGGTCTTTGTTCTTTTCCATTGACTATATGCCTGTTCTTGTGCCAGTACAAGGCTTTTTTATTATTATTACAGTGGCTTTGTAGTATAACTTGATAATTGTGATTCCTTCCACTTTGATATTCTTTCTCAAGATTTATGTGGCTATTCAGGGGTTTTTTTGGTTCCATACAAATTTTTGGAGAGTTTGTTCTAGGTCTGTGAAATATGCTGTTGGTATTTTAATGAGGATTGCAATGAATCTGTAGATTGTTTGCAGCAGTATGGACATTTTAATGATGTTGATTCTACTAATCCATGAACATGATATATTCTTCCATTTGTTTATATCTTCATCTATCTTTTTTTTTCAATGTCCTATAGTTTTCCAAGTATAGCTCTTTTACCTCCTTGGTTAAGTTTATTCCTAAGTATCTTAATTTTTTTGTTGCAATGGTAATTGAGATTATTTTATTAGTTTCACTTTCTGAGAGTTCATTATTGGTATATAAAAATGCCATAGATTTCTGGGTGTTATTTTTGTATCCTACAACATTGCTGAACTCATTTATTAAATTTAATAGTTTTATTTATTTTTTTTAGGGTTTTCTTTGTATGATACATATTACCTGTGAAGAATGACAGCTTTATTTCCTCCTTTCTAATTTGAATGCCTTTTATTTCTTCTTCTTGTCTAATAGCTATGGCTAGGACTTCCAGTACTATGTTGAACAAGAGTGGTAAAAGAGGACATCCCTGTCTTGTTCCTGTTCTTAGGTGAAATGGTTTTAGGTTTTGCCCATTGAGTTATGATGCTGGCTGTATGTTTGTCATATATGGCTTTTATTATGTTGAGGTATGATCCCTCTATCCCCACTTGGCTGAAAGTCTTTATAAAAAAAAGGATTTTGATTTTTGTCAAATGCTTTTTCTACATCAATTGATATGAGTATGTGATTTTTGTCTTGCAACCTGTTTATGTTATGTATCACATTTATTAATTTGAGAATATTATACCAGCCTTACAGCCCTGGAATAAATCCCACTTGGTCATGGTGTATGATCTTTTTAAGGTATTGCTAGATCTGATATGATAATATTTTGTTGAAGATTTCAGCATCTATGTTCATCAGAGATATTGTCCTGTAATTCTCTGTCTTTGTAGTGTCTTTATCTGGTTTTGGAATTAGGGTAATGCTGCCCTCATAAATAGAGCTTGGAAGTTTTCCTTCCTCTTAAATGTTTTGAAATAGTTTGAGGATGATAGGTGTTAAATCTTTTTTGAATGTTTGGTAAAACTCCCATGTGAAGATATCTCGACCAGGGCATTTGTTTGCTGGAAGTTTTTAAATTACTGCTTCAATTTCATCAGTAGCTATTGGCCTATTTCAGTTTTCTGATTTTTTTATTGAGTTTTGAAAGACTATATTTTTCAAGGAACATGTCCATTTCATCCAGGTTGTCTAGTTTATTGGAATAAAGTAATTCATAGTATTTTTTAAAGGATTCTTTGTATTTATTTGGGGTCAGTTATTTCCTCCTGCTTTTTAATTATTTTTCCAATTGCTGCTCTGTTTGGGTGTTTTTCTTTTATCTTGTCTTCTAACTCACTGATTTCACACTCAGCTTCTTCTAGTCTAGTATTGAAACCTTCCAGGGTGTTTTTTATTGCACCTGTCATTCTTCATTTTCTCTAGATTCTTATTCACGTTGGTGTATTTCTCATTCAGCTACTTATAATTGTCATTGAGTTGCTTGTAATTCTCACTCAACTTGTTTAAGCATCCTTATAACCGTTACTTTGAATCCTTTATCTGACAAATTACTTGCCTCTATTTCATTTAGTTCATTTTCTGGTGATTTCTCCTTTTCTTTCATTTGGGGGTTGTTTCTTTGTCTCCCCATTTTTTTGTCCCTTTGTATTTGCTTCTATGTCTTAGATCAAACTACTATGCCTCCCAGTCATTGTGGAATGGTTGTATGTAGTTGGTGTTTTGTGGGACCCAGTGGTGCAGTCTCTTAGAACTCCAGAGCTCAGTGTTGTAGGAAAGCCCCTAGCTTGAGTTATTTGGGTTCTCCTGATGTAGTTTGATCTTGAATGTTATTGTCTTATTCATGAGTGGATTCACCTATCAGGTGGCTGATTATGTGGCTCACCTCCAACCACATCCTGGAAGGTGTTGTGGAGGTGCTGACCGAACAGAACAAAATACAACAAGTCAAAATATGTCACAGAAGAAACAAAACAAGAACCTATACAAGACCCCTGCATTACCAACAAAAGCAACCACCAGAGAAGAGAGAATTAGGAAAGATAAAAGAGAGCAAGAATTATAGGGAAGAAGAAAGAAAAAATATGGGGGAAACAAAACCAACCAAACAAACAAACAAAAAATCACAAACAAAAAACCACAATAAAAAGGGAAGCACAATATGTACATGAAAAGCTTAAATAAATAAAATAAGAATTAGAGGAATAGGCGAGGGAAGACAGTTTAGAATAAAGGAGAGAGAAAAGAAATGAAAAGACAAGAAAAAATTTGAAAATAAAAATAGAGGAGAAAGCAGAAAGACCTAAAATAAAATAAAAATAAAATAAGAAAGCAAGAGAAAAAAGGAGAGAGAAAAGAGAAAAAAATGAGTAGTGATAGATAAATTGAGTAGGAGGAGGGAAGAGGAAAATTAGATATATGAATGAAATAACAGAGATCAGAATAGTAACAAATCAATAAAGCAAATAGACAAAGAAGATAAATTTAAAAGAGGGGGGAAATAAGAAAGAAAAGAATGAAACTAATAAAGATAAGAGAGAAGAAAAGGGAGGAAAAAAGAGAAAGAAAAAAAGTGAAGTGGCATTCCTTTCAGCCACATTTAATGCCCCCAAGTGAGCTCACTTTGGACCCCACTCTTCTGTTCTGTCTGCCAATTCAGGGCTTCCTGTTAGTTACTTAAGAGCTAAGCAATGTCAGACACTATCTTTTGGATTTCAGCAAGCTCTTTGAAGTTCCAACTGATCCATTATTCCACCAATTGTGTCTGTCTCCACAGGCCTTGGCTACAAGCAGGAGAAGCCAATTCACCCTCTAAAGTAGACTTGTTAGCCACACAAGGCCAAGGGCTGGGTTAGCAAATTTTTCCTGGTTCCCCAGGCTCTCCCTCTGCCTGCCTTTGCCTGCTAGTCAGCTGTCAATCTTAATCACTCAAAAGTCTGTTTCTGAAAGGGCTTTAGGTAAGGTAGGTGCCCTTTAGCTTTTAGGGAATATGAAGGGTGTATTTTCCTGTCCCAGAGATACTCCTTCCTAAGTGGCCCAAAATATTACTCTGCCTTTGACTGGACAGAGATCCTTGTATGGAGAGCAATGGGATTGGCTGGGAACCTAGGGTTTTTATCAGTCTGGTTCCCAGATTTGGGGGATGGGAGCAGCCCATCCTCCAATCTAGTCACTGAGACTCCTTGAGTCTATTCATAACCATAACATTGGCCTTTGCCTTTGTTCCCGCTGAAAAGCTCAAAATGCAAGGTACGGCATGCAGGTGTCCAGAGGGTGGGATAGGCTGTATGACCTCTCCTAAGAAGACAGGGAGGGTTTAGCTCTTCTCATAAAAAATGGCCTTTTCAGTTTAGATGCCTATTAAGATCAAATGCAGGATTCCTGGCTACTGCTTTCAGCAGCCCTGCAGCCTTTTGCAGCTGGAAATTATGTGACCCGGGTCATGGCTCTGATGCTCTGGACTGGAGCCCAGCCTGGGCTTTGGGCCTCTATCTTCTTATATTCTTCTACTAGAGGCCCGTTGCAGGAAGATTCCTGCAAGAATAGGGCTTCCTGCGGCTGGAGCAAAGCAGAGAAGGGAGCGAAACCCGCTGAGGCGGGCTTCGCTCCCGCTCCCAGCCTCTGTGGCTGGGTTTCCCTTCCCACTCCCAGCCGCTGCTGCGGGTTTCCCCTCCCGCTCCCAGCTGCTGTGGCTGGGTTTCCCCTCCCGCTCCTAGCCACTGTGGCGGGGTTCCCCCTCCCCC
>NW_005354109.1:210675-214676 GCF_000412655.1 Myotis brandtii
TCCCAGCCGGTATATGCAAATTAACCGCCATCTTGGTTGGGTTAATTTGCATATAGCCGCTCTGATTGGCTGGTGGGTGTGGCTTAAGGCATAGCAAAGGTATGGTCAATTTGCATGTTTGTCTTTTATTAGTGTAGATTGAAATTAATACAAACCTTGTGCTTATAAAATAATTATAGTACATTATTGTCTATATAACGATGGTTTTTAAAAATATTTTTATTGATTTTTAGATAGAGAGGATGGGAGAGGGAGAGAGAGATAGAAACATTGATGAGAGAGAGAAATCAGTCCATTGCTTCCTGACTGCCCCCTACTGGGGATCGATCCGGCAATCCAGGCATGTGCCCTGACCAGGAATTGAATCTATGTCTTCTTGGTGCATTGGTTGATGCTCAACCACAGCCACACTGGCTGGGCAACAATGGTTTTCATTTGTTAATATTTGTTAATATTTGCATCTATATTGGCCTACATTTGGAATCTTATAATATCTTTGTCAGATTTTGTTATCAAGTTTATTCAAACCATATAAAATCAGTCACAAAGATATTTTTCTTTTTCTTTTTCTGAAAAATATTTGTTTTACATTGGTATTATGATTTCTATACACTTTGGGGATCCAGCAGTGAAGGGTAAGTACTGACAACTAAATTTACAGGGAAGCGTTTAAGCATAAATACAATTTACATAAGAGGTAGAGAGTTTGTAAATGAATTTATCCATTTTAGTTAAATTTTAAAATTTATTGGCATGATGTTGCCCATGGTGCTTTTTTGTCTAATCCTGTTATTGCAAATTGGTGTTTTTGTTAGCTGAATCCTCCAATAAGCAGACACTAAGACAGGAATAATAAATGCTATGTTGAAATATGATGATGATTTATCATGAAAGTAATAATTTAGTATTTAGATTTTTAACAGTAGTGTGCTGACATTCATAATCTCATTTGAATATATTTTGAAATGTAAGGTTAATATTTTTAGAGACACTTTCTTTCCTCCCGTGACTAACAAACTCCTTTTTTTTCTGGCTACTCCTTGTTACCCTACTCTTGCATATGTCATCTCCTACAGAAGAAATGATATTTCACTTCATAACAAACAGCAGGACTTTCTTCACAGAATGCAGACAATTGATCATAAATACAAACCCTCCAAGACATAATGAAAAATCTACCACGACTCTAATGCATCTATGATGTGTCAGTGACTAATGTAGTAGCACCTCTTCCTGTTATTTATTTTTTTGTATACTGTAATCCTTAGAATGATTTGATTTTTCTTGCTTTGCATTTAACTTCTGTAGCCTCTCCATACTGGTTAAAGTTTTCCTTGTGTCTTTCAGAGTTTCTGCTGAAAAAAACAAACAAAAATCCAACAACTTCTTTTCCACCTCTGAATTTTATTTCCATCTCTGAATTTCAAATGACAATTGACTTTTACCAACACCATTTACTCTGTGCTCTCACAAGTGTAAGCAGTGCATTCTTTCACATCTCCTGTGCATCCACGTTTAGATTCCAATGTCATTTCAATTATATTAATGTCAGTCCCCTGACCCATTGAGACTCATAGTTACACAATTACAGTGTCCTTCTTATTTCCATTATTTGCTTTCTTCCTTCTCATTTTTCCTCATTATTTAAAGACTTCTATCCAGACTCATATTCTCTTCCTTCTCCCATAAATTTTCTGCAATCATCAGAGATGTGTTCAGATTTCACACTGATAATCTATCCAATTCAAATGTTTCCTTTTCTTGAGCACTTTATTATTAATGAAGCAATCCTTTCTTACAGCTTGACTCATTCAAAACTTGTCATCCGCAAAATTACTAATTAAAACATCCCACTATGTGAATATGTTCTCTTATTCTTCAGAATTTCTTAAGAAAGAATTATGTCTTAAAGAAACCCAGTTCTCTTAGAAATTACATTGGAAGCTTTCACAATAGTCCCTTTTCTACCACAGAGGCCTTTTCTCTGAGCCTCAATTCTCATAACTGAAAATCCCACTCAGCTTCAGGCTTCATTTATTCAAGAAATCAGAAATACTTACAAGGACACTAGCTCTGACTGCTATGTGTGGCTTCATCCTCTGGTTGGCAGCAAGATGGCTCCCATTGTTTCAGGCATCATATCCAGAGAGGACCGGGAAAAAAGAAACACCATCTTTATCTGCACTTTCTCTAAAGAATCCATCATCATTTTTTATTCAAAGTGTTGCAATAACCTGCTAACTAGTTTCTGCCTATTTAATGTTGTCATCTCCATACTAATAATTGTCCATGAAATGACTAAATTGTTAATACATAGATATTTCTATTTCACTTGCTTATAGTCCTTAAATGTCTTCTCATCACACCTTTTGAATTTTTAAAAAGTCTAAAGGTACCTTTAAAACATGCCTCCAGCCAAACACCCCATCTCATCTTGAAAGTATTACTTTTGTTTTATATCCTTACAAGCCTTTTTTGTTTGTTTATTTATAGACAAACTTGTTATATTTTGTTGCCTTCATACATGCTAGACTTCATTGCTGAAATATTTTTTCTCCTGCCCATTACTTTTTTTTTTATAACTGACAACTTTTGCTGATCAGTTTTCAAGAAATTACTTCTGCATAGGTCAGTTATCTATATTTTATGCTCTCACTATACACCCAGTATTTGTATAACTCCTACCCTTTAAAAATATTAATCTTTCCCCCCATAATTTTTAGCTTCTTGAGGGCAAACGCCATCTGCCTTTCTCATTATGCTGTGCTCTCAGAAGATAGTATATGGTACATAGTAACACACATATACACACAAACACCCACATGTGCTGAAAATAGATATAAAAATTGCCAAAGGTAATTTCTATTTTATATTAGATAATTTATATTTTCCCATATCCATTTTCTGTTTACCACACTTCCCACACCTTTTCTATTTGCAGCAGATAATTTGGCTCCTATTTCAAATAGAAATGAGTGAGTAACTGAGAACACTAACTTGGTTTTCTTTATCCACAAGCAAGATGTTTTGTTGTTACACCTCTTCTTTATTATTTTCTCCATTGGACTTAGAAATCATATTTTTATAGAACCAAGTAGAAATAGTGTGTAATATACTCCAGCTACATTTATCTTTCATGTGTAAAAGTAGAAATGATGAGACTTGAGTCCATCAGGGATACAGGTTTCCTTGGTACAATAATGGAAGACCAGAGAAGTTAAGAAGAATAAATTATTAGCAAAATAATTGGGTCAATGGTAACACTGGGGCTTATGTAGACAGGGAAGAAGAACCAGTCCATTAGTAGAGTGTAAGGATTAGTGTACAGCTATAACTAGAATGAGGGTGATACTGGTAAATATATTAGAAATTGTTTTAGAAATGGAGTTTGGTTTCCAGATGGGAGAGTAGGTAATGTGGCACTCACATCCTCCCACAACAGTTATATAAATGTCTCATCCCTGGGTTGTTCACTTGAAACTAATATAATATTGCACATCAACGGTAATTGAAAAATTAAAAATATATTTAAAACATTTATTTTAGGGATCTGTTATTCTACTACATATGTTTAGGCTACAGGGGAGTGGAGTTAATTGGTGAAGTGGTCAAATACCTATATACACTTTATTTATAACATATATAAAATTATAATAAATATATGTAATATCATCTATATCTATATAATAAAAGCCTAAGCGACCATTATGGCAGAATGACCAGAACGACCGGTCGCTATGATGCACACTAACCACCAGGTGGTAGATGCTCAACACAGGAGCTGCCCCCTGGTGGTCAGTGTGCTCTCACAGGGGGAGCACCACTCAGCCAGAAGCCGGGCTCACGGCTGGTGAGCACAGTGGTGGTGGTGGTTGGAGCCTCTCCTGCCTTCGCAGCAGTGCTAAGGAGCAGCAAGCTAAGCAGCAAGGAGCAGTGAGCAGGTGGGTGGTAAAGAGCAAGGGTTCCCAGACTGCGAGAGGGTGCAGGCCGGACTGAGGGAC
>NW_005354109.1:215909-228286 GCF_000412655.1 Myotis brandtii
TAAACAACCTGCTTCCCTATTTATAATGGTTTGGCCCTCTAGCAACTGCAGCGCGAAATTATAGCTAATTTGCATACAAACATCAGGTAGTCATAATAATCCGGCCACTCAGTGCATATATATGTATATATATATATGTATATATATATATTTGAAAGTGTTTGTGTGTGTGTGCACACACACACAATATTGGATGGACTTAGAACATGAAAAAATACCAAGTCCTTAAAATAATATTGGAGAGTGACCTTACTATTTGGGGGCATTATAACTTTATTCTATAGGTAGGGCAATATTTTATTCTATAATTACCAATGTATTCATTGCATATAAAATCTCTCTAGAAACTTCTCTTTTACTATTATAAAAAACTAGAGGCCCAGTGCATGAATTTGTGCACCAGTGGGATCCCTCGGCATGGCCTATGGGAATAGGGCCGAAACCGGCAGTCCAATGCCACCTGCCTCTCCTGTGGGCCACTCCCCCTCATCCCGGCCCCGCTGTGCCTGCCCTGGGCTCGTGCCTAGTCAGTCCGATTGGGAGAGACTCGCACCTCCGCAGTGGCGCTCGCCAGCCGTGAGCCCTGCCTCTGGCACCCATCAGTCAACTTAGCAGTGCTCCCACTGTGGGAGTGCACTGACCACCAGGGAGCAGCTCCTGTATTGAGCATCTGCACCCTAGTGGTCAGTGTGCTTCATAGCGACCCGTCAACTGGTCAGTCATTCGATTGTTCGGTCGCTTAGGTTTTTATATATTTAGATGTGTTTATTAGGACTTGGTGGGTTTGCAATTAAGATTTCTACCTTTATGTTGCAATAATCTTTCTCTACAATGAAATATTTCTCTAGAGCTCACCAAGTAAGTGAGTTTGTATGATTATGTTGAATAGTGTGTCCCCATACCTAATGTCACTTTATTGACCCTACTGTATTATGATGTGAGCTGTCATCATATCAAAAGAGGAATTTGGAAAAACACTTGTGTATAAAGACATCAGTATGAAAAAGCATGAGTTACATTTGATGGTTAAATTAACACTGTGGTTGGAAATATTTGCCTCATAACAGATTTAACTTAATTATCATGTAGTTACATACATCAAATGTGTAAAATCCTCCACTATGGAAGCACTTCTAAACAACAATGCCAAAATACCAGGTGATTTGTTAATAGCAACAGGGTAGATGGAAGACACATCTTCTATCACTAGGTCTAAGGTGAGTGGGATGTGGAAACATGCATTCTCCACTGCAGAGGGCTTCAGTGGAAGTAGAAACTCAGCATACAGGCAAGGTTCAGTAAGACCCAAAGTGAAGGAAACTTTTGGAAAAGAAGTTGAGAACACATGATGACTTTAATGATGACAGACCATAAACCTCAGGGGTTAGAGTGAAAAAAACTTGGGCTAATAGAAAATGAAGTTTAATAGGACCAGATTAGATAACATATAAAACAGTATATTAGTAAGTGTAGTTGTGGTAATAAATGATCTGAAAAACTTGGGCTTTGAGTATAACAAAAGTAAACAGAAATGTAAGGAATCAGCCTTTTAGATCTCTAAGGTAAACATTGTTAATCAGTAAAAATGAGTGAATGATGAATGTCAGCTTTCATAAATAATTCAGGTTGAGATCACCTCTTGAGAAGGACTACTGCCTTTAAAATCCTGTCCTTTAAGGATTCGATACAGATATAACCAATGAGCTCTAATTAAATACATTCCTCAGATTTAAACTGATACTTGGTATTATTTTGATAAGTGGATGCAAATTTTTAAGTCCAATCATGGCTCTCTCTCTCTCTCTCTCTCTCTCTCTCTCTCTCTCCTCTCTCCCTGCCCCCCTTACACACTCTCTTACAACTTTACTTTTGCTGACACATACTCATATACTAGTATGCTTCCTTAAGTAGAAAATAAAGGGTTATAATTGAGGAATAGAGTAATACTATTACTATATTACTAGTAGAGCACACTAAAACTCTGTTGTTCTCATGGAAAGGGCTTAATTGTGGTAAGAAAGTCCATTGGATCTAGAGAACTAGACTTCCTGGATTCAGATCCAGTCTCTGTTACTTAATAGCTACACACATTGATAATCATCTATAACTTTTCAATGACTGAGTTTCCTTTTTTGTAAAACAATGATGGCATTTTCAACATGTTAGTGTTATCGCTAAGATTAAATGAGAAAAAAATATAAACCATCTTTAACAGTGTCTTGCATATGTTTATGTGCAATAAATATTATCTCTTGTTTCTTTGTTCTTAAATACTGGAAAAGATTGACATCTGCTCTCATTGACATTTTCAGTAGCACAGAGGGAAGCTTATAAAAAATTAGAGAGGTTAAGGAGTCAAGAAAGTGAATTTGCATATTTCAGCTTGATTTTGTCAGCTATATAAGGAGCTGTGATAGATTATTTCTTTCAGTTCTAAGATTCTATCATTCCATCACTAAGTTTTAATCTACAGGTAAAATAAAAAAATGATTTTAAAATTACTATTTATTATTCAGGGAAAAAGTAGGATTACAGTTGTGAATTTATTCTTGTATTATTATTTATTAATTATAGTATACTTTATTAATTATTAATTATAATATTATTTTCCATATGAACTACTGTAAACCTACTTGTGCCCTACCCTGTATTCATTTAAAAAATAAATACACGAAATCTCATATCTTTTCCAGACTTATTTGGATAACTTTTCAATTATTTATTTTTTCAGGAACAATAAATGACATAGTATTATAGTAAGTTGTAAAACTTAGAATAAAATAAAGAGTTTATTAATGCGTTTATCAGACATAATTACACCTTACTTTTACAATTGCATGTTAAGCAAATCCTGAGGCATGTCTTACGCTGGCCTAAATCTTTCATCATTAATTGAGGTGAAGTAGATGAATATTTTCCTAGTTTTATTTTAATTCCTTCTCTTCAAGCCATGCATTAGTACCATCAATAAATTAGTTTTCATTCCCTTTTTATACATACAGTTAAACACTCATTCTTAATTTGTCTGTAAGATGAGTGTATTGCCCTTAAGCTATGCCTCCGGGTTGATTTTTCAATGTTTTTTAAATTACCATATAATCTTGACAATATTTTTACTTCCTTAGAAGTATTTTAGATATTTCTTTACTAAAAATTAATGATATATACACATATATATATACACTCACATACACATATAGAATCATGTATATATATACATATTCTCACATACACATATAGAATCATATTATTTTAAAGATTTATCACTGCTAAATCTTATCTAATAAACTAGTATCAATTGAGGAACTTTTAAGTATGGATTAATATATTTAAAATATGCTATATTTTATAATGTTAATCAGTATATTAGTTTCTCTGCAGCAGTGCTTCCTGAAATTTTATACACTATGGCACACAGATAAAATGACTAAGATTGTTTAATCTTGGATTGAACCTCAGAGTTGTCTACATGTGCTTTTGCATCAAAATTCATTGTGTATATATCAAATAATTTTTAGAAAATAAAATATATTATTGGAATAGTTGAGTATGTGCCATGACTGTAGACATACCCTTTACATCTAGTTTTAACCTTGAGATGGCTATATTCAATGCTTACACAGATGTTATCTGATTATAGCTTCAGATTCTTTTTTTAAAATCTTCAAATTCTTATTGGTAACTATCTTCAATAAAATCTGCATAATTAGATAATTTTTTAAACCACAAACTAATTTTTGCCATTATTCAAAAATATATGAGGAAAATTATATTTAAAGATTCCATCTTTTTTTTCCTGTTAGAAAAGAAATTCAAATATTGATAGTATAATTAGACTTTGAATGAAATTAAAGCATTCAACCTCGAGTATTTTAAAATAGCAATGGTGCCCTAATTTAAGAAATCAACATGTATTTGTAGAGTACTATTTCTAAGTACCTGCCTTCTTCCCTTACCCCTAGTCTCCCTTCAATCTCATTGGCATTCGGTTGAACAGTGCCCCACGTTTTTCACATTTTTAAGACCGGGGATATCCTCTTTGGCAACAGAATATACTCCTTGCTCATGAAAATCAAAGGAACATAAGTGCCCTAATTTAAGAAATCAACATGTATTTGTAGAGTACTATTTCTAAGTACCTGCCTTCTTCCCTTACTCCTAGTCTCCCTTCAATCTCATTGGCATTCGGTTGAACAGTGCCCCACGTTTTTCACATTTTTAAGACCGGGGATATCCTCTTTGGCAACAGAATATACTCCTTGCTCATGAAAATCAAAGGAACATCTGAAGCTGGTTGATGAGGTAGATGTCTAGTTCATAGCGACTCCTTGGCCATGCAAGCACCAAAATGATGAGTTTGTATTTTATGTTTGTATTTGCTGCCTACAGGTCATGTGTGTGGTGAATTTTGCTTGAACTTCCTTTTCTGAAGCTCTTGATAAAGCTAGAAGAAATTGGCTAAGGTCTGTGGTGACTCCTAAAGAGAGGCAACGCTGTAACATAGTTGCGGCATCTTAGTGGGGAAGCTTTCATTCATAGTATAGGTATTTATCTACCTAATGCCTATTGTAAGTCAATCATGCCAGAGGAGATCATTTCTATGAGATCAATGATTTTAGTTACACTTTATTGGTAAAACATATGCACTCTTAACATTTTTTTCAATTAGGACAGAATGCTCTTAAAATAATAAACTTTCCTATTCTGCCAATCTCCAACATTCAACAAGTCTTTGAGTTCTCACATGCTACATTCTAGGCACTGTGCTAGTCACAGGAGTTAAAATGGTAAGCAAAACAATGATAATAGTTATACATTTACAAGGTGTTTTCTAGTTCATTAGAATATCATAAAGCAAATAGTTGCATAAAAATAAACTCTTAGTCTTATTGGATAGCAATAGAACCAACTAAATTAAATAGCATAGAGATTATTTGACAAGCTAATATTAGACATTATATTAATCCCAGTCTAACTATTTCTTTATCTAGCAGGGAAAATCATTCATTTATTTCTTATTTGGTTAAGACATTGTATTGGGGGATAAAATGTTGAAATGCAATTCAATTCTGGCACTAATCACCGAGGAGTAATATCAGATTCCACAAGTTAAAGAGAAAGGTTCCCAATAAGACTGTTCTCATTCCATATGCCAGATGCAAGGTCAGGGTACCCTAGTCATATACACTTCTGACCAACTTCTAAAAATACAGGAGGTTCCCACAACCCCTATCGGTTTCTGTAATTCACCAAGACAAACCCAGAACCCAGGAAAGTACTTTAGTTATGATTACAGTTTATAATGAAGGATACAAATGAGGAGCACCCAAGTGAAGGGAAACAAAAAGCAGGATAAGGAGGGTCCTGAACACAGAGCTTCCATGTTCTTTCCCTGTGCAATGAGGACATGTTACCCTCTGGTCACATTGTTGTGTTCAGCCTCAGGGATCTTCCCCAAGATTTTTATGGAGGTTTGATAACCCAAGCATGGTTGATTTAATCACTGACTGTGCATTTGAGCTCAATCTATAGCCCCGACTCCCTCTCCCCAGAGGTAGGGAGGTTGTGGCTTTGAATCCCTGGTTGATCTTTGTGGCATGACCTGCCCCTACTCTGAGTCACCTCTTTGTCGTAAATATCAAGAGGTCCACCAAGAGTCGCCTCATTAGCATAAACTATCAGAGTTCACTATGAATAACAAAGGGACCCCTTTCACTCAGGAAAGTCCAAAGGTTTGAAATTCCCCCAAATGAACCCAGAACAAGTCAGATGATTTTTTTGTTGTTGTTATACCACATAGGAGTATGGAAGCAAAGCAAAACTGTTTCTCTCCAGTCATAAGTCCAACACCAACATATTCATCTACCCTGTATAAAAGAGCTTCGGGACCTATAAAGTAGCATGTACCACTCAGTACAGGTAGAGAACTATTGCAAGCTGTTTACTTCTGTGGGCCTGACAAGAACACAAGATGTTATAAAGGGGTTGGGGTGTAAGTGTCGGGGGTGAATGATTAGGAGCAAAACATGGTAGATTCTAAGAAGAACTCAGCCCTGGGAAGTTCCTGGGGGAAATAAAGACTGTCTTCAGAGAACAAGTCCACCTTTTCTCACTCCAAGTATCTAAGCAAGAGCCAAATAATTTGATTGAGTCTACTTCAGCCCAGAGCAAACTGGAGAAACAGAATCTGCTGCCTGAGTAGGAACCTATGAACCTGATTGTGTTGGTTTGCTCCAATAACAATAACACATCTGGGGGACAGCTGAAATTGAAATCATCACATGATTAACTTTTCAACACTTGATATTACTCTCCAAAAAACACCTGTCTCCTGTAAGTATAAATATGGTACTTACATTTATATATGTTAAGAATTACTACATCTGCATGATTCAATGCTGTAGAAGTTATAACAATTTCTCTGCTGTCTAATAGCACATGTTATATTTTCTATATGATCATTATGATACAAAAAGAATGACCCAGAGATTTCCACTTGAGTTTTCCTATCCTGATGGTCCTCACTTCATGGTTCAGGGAAGCAGGATGAATATGCTGCCATTTAGTGTATATCTATATGCACTATTCTAGTTATGAAGATATAACTCAGTAACAAGATGAACAGAATGGTTTCCTAGTCTTATCGATGCTACTGGAACCAATGTGAGACATGATTAGACCAAAATTACACTTATTACTTAAATTCCATAATCCCCCACTCAGATGAGTACATAACCATAGCATTCAGAATCTCTCTAATCATCCCCTATTTTTTTCTTATTTACCGTACATCCATGTATAGTTACTCTGATAAAGACCACAGCTCCCTTTGAAGATGGGTAAGAGGAACATTTACAGAATTGAAGTATGATATTATTAAGGCCATTTCTAAAGTGTAATTAGTGTACCCTTCATTCAAAAGGATCTTGATATCTTAAGAGCCGATTGTTTCCTACACTGCACTCTTTATCTAAGTAGAGATTAGTAAATTAATTGGAATGGAATCATCTCCCATATTTATTTGCAAACTATAGAGAATGAATGCTCCTTTCCATGTAATGGAAGATCCTTTCATAGATGTTTGTACTCGCCTCTCCAGTGTATTTCTCAAGGTTTAGTAAATAAAACTTTATCTGAGTTTTCCAAAGAATAAAGTTAAGTGATGGATAAGAGGTTACTGGAGATAAATCCAGGGTAACATTCCCATGTACATACTTTTATAAATTCACTCTTTATCATGGTAACACACACACAGAAAATGATGACATATTTTGTCATGCTGGGCTTCCTGACACGCACTTTCACACTCTGATTCTGTGGTCTGAGAGGATAGATAATTTTGTATACTTGGAAACTAATGGGAGCAAATTTGCATTTTACATTAATACAAAATGAAAAAATCTTATAATCTCAAATTTATTCATCAAAGAAAATCATAAGTCTAGATTTGACCAATCAGCAAAGCAAATAATGAGACAGTCTTGCAACCAAGGTTAATTCAGAGTCTCTGGTAAGTGCACCCATATTAATAAATTCAGTCCCAACTAGGACTTTGTTCTATACTCTTTTTCCTAGTAAACTCAAAATTTATTTATTTTTTTACATATTCTTCAGATTATTTAAATCTTAGTTTTTCTCTTCCAGAGGGAGTATACCTTGTTCTGTGACCACAGTGAGCTAAGAAATTAAAATCCCGAGCTTAGTATTTTCCTCATGTAATATGTCTAATGCAGGTAGCAGTACATACACTTCCATCATTTCCAATTTCAATCCACCAGTATGACAAAGTAGAGGAGAAATATGCACAATAAGCCCTGATCAGCTGACGTGAAATGACTCCAACATATCACTGACTCCCAAAACTACGGCATTCAACTGGCAAGACGGAGAGCCCTAATCAAGAACTTGAGAAATCATGAAGGTGATGCCAAAGCAACACAGTAAAGCTTACTGCCTTTGCCCTGAAACATGCAAGCAAGATAGTGTTTTACACACAACTTCTGTCCCACATCAGAACACTGGTTACAGAGGAATCAGGAACATGTAGTGTTAGCACTTTATCCTCTTCATTACAAGAAATTATGTTCAGAATGTATTAGAATTATTGCAAAGCTCACTACTATACATTACATGTCACACTTATTAATAGGGGCTTACTTATGTGTGTAACTATATGTGTAGATATATTAGTGTGTTGAAAGTACCAAAATTGTTAACTCATGTTAATTAGCTTGAAGGAGCATCAAGAAGAGAAGTGAAGAGCCATTTTATAAAGTGAAAAAAAAGAAAGAAAAATATTAAATTCATCAATATATGCAATATTAGATATGTGTGCATAAGGAATTAGAAATTATTGAGTTATATCCCTCTCTATTAACCTGTTGTGATATTCATGAAAAAAACGATAATATAAAAGTGTATTCAGCTTATATTTACAGTATAATTTATAGTATAATAATAATAATACAGTATAATTCAATTTTGAAAAAATCCACAAACAACTCCCATTTCAGTATGTGTCTTGAGTTTGTCTGATTACCCCAACATAAGGAGAGACACCCTCATTATCAGGTAACACCATCATGGTAAGACCCCTGCTCAGCCTACTGCAGTGGTTTTAAACAGGCCATGGGTTGCGATGGTTTGGCTCAATGGATAGAGCCACAGCCTGCGGACTGAAGGATCCTGGTTCAATTCTGGTCAAGGGCACATTCCTGTGTTGTGAGCTCAATCCCCACTAGGGGGCATGTGGGATTAGAACTGTAGGCATTCCAACTGAATTTACACAGCTGTCCACAAAAGGCTATCATGGTTTCACCAGCCCAATACAAGACTGCTGGCTCTCAACAGCTCGCCTGCCTGCCTGCCTGCCTGATTGCCCCTAACCACTTCTGCCTGCCAGCCTGATCACCCCCTAACCACTCCTCTTCCAGCCCAATCGACGCCTAACTGCTCCCCTGCCGGCCCGATTGCCCCCAACTGCCCTTCCCTGCTGGCCCAGTCACCCCTAACTGCCCTTCCTTGCCAGCCTGGTCACCCCTAATTGCCCGCCCCTGCTGGCCTGGTCGCCCCCAACTTCCCTCCCCTCCAGGCCTGGTCGCCCCCAACTGCCCTCCCCTGCAGGCCTGGTTGCCCCAAATTGCCCTCCCCTGCTGGCCATCTTGTGTCCACATAGGGGCTGCCATCTTGTGTATTGGAGTGATGGTAAATTTGCATATTACTCTTTTATTAGATAGGATGGGTCTGGAGTCTCTTATGTTTCTCACCTAATTTGAATAGATGATGCTAGATAGATGATAGATAGATAGATAGATAGATAGATAGATAGATAGATAGATAATAGATATAGATAGATAATTTGGGACTCTTTCACTCTCATCTGTTTTATTTAGCAAATTAGGCCTATATAAATAAAAGGTGGGCCTATCATATATGTATTGAGAAAAATGAGAGGAAATATTTTTATCTAATCTAAGTTTCCCTCAATGTATTGGTTGTTGATGTTTAGGGGGCCTATTTTTTGGAAATAATAAATAAAAGTTTGAAGTATTTTATGGATGTGGAGTTTTGGAATCAACAAAAAAATTTGGACCAAATAAACTCTAATGCCCTCCCCTACCTCAAATTCTATAATTGTAATTTCTATTTAAATTAAGTTATCATAATTCAAAATTTATTTGGCTATTACTATAAGCTAAAAGTTATGTGATAAATGAATGTGTCATGCCGTGTGTCACAGGGAATTGCAGCATTAGAACACAGAGAAGCAAATATGCATCCTAGACTTAGATCTTTAGATTTTTCCTTCACCAAAAGTTCAATGAGCTTAGGCAAATGTCTACAACATTCTGAGATTTATTTTACACACACAGAAGACATAATAAGTATATATATGAATATGTAAATTCTAGGTTAGCCTAGGCAAATTTGAGGTTTTATTGTTTGAAGGGCAATCTTGGTTTGGAAAACTCCAAACCAAGATTGTAGGCATGGATTATTAGATTCAAGTAACAATTCCATGACAGCATCTGGAGAAAGCAGGCTGATACTGAGCAACCCTTTTGCTGAAGTGAGTTTTCTCATGTTGCCTGGCCAGGGCTGTAATGGTTCTGAGCATGTGGGTGAAGACATGGAGGAAGCAAAGGTGCACGCCTGAGGGATGTGAACTGCCCAGCCTCTTTCCAAGTAAAAAAAGCACTTCCAACTCTAGGGGCAAATTTCACCTTAATTAACTACATTCCAACAGCTATAATAACCTCTCCAGTGCCCAATATTTGATCAGAAATTGTGCTGTAATCTGAGATCCTAGAAGTCAATAACTAGAAAAGCCAG
Source organism: Myotis brandtii (assembly GCF_000412655.1). Classification (NCBI taxonomy): domain Eukaryota; kingdom Metazoa; phylum Chordata; class Mammalia; order Chiroptera; family Vespertilionidae; genus Myotis; species Myotis brandtii. Next base: position 226,242 of record NW_005354109.1, read on the forward strand.
CAAGGGAAAAACTGAGTGGCTTATAGTTAGTCCTTAAATTACGTTGTCTTTCACACAGAGCTTCGGGTATTTGCTTAGACTTAAACATCCATTACAGATAACAGATGAGAGTTATCAAATATTCTGATATCTTGAAGGAACAAGAATGAGGATAGGTGTAAATTCATTAAGTTATAACTGCAAGCAAAGTAATTAATGTTGATGTAACTGGTGATAATTATATCTAACAATTACTGAGGCTGTATAATGTGGTAAATATTATACTATGTGTTTTACATTAAATTCTTATTTAATACTATCCACATATGATAGAGTGGTATTATTTTCTTCATTTTATATTGAAAAAAAATGAGGCTTTGAGGGAGAAATAAGCAAAGTTATAAATGGCGGAGGCTAATCCCAAAGGACATATATCAAATATCAAGCTTATACCTTTAGTGGCTTTATGAATTAATAGATTCATAGTAACATATTTAGTAAATTCATAAAACTAAACAAGAAAATAATAAAAGCTCAATGTATTGCATAAACCATATAGGAAAACCATATTTTAATACTGAAAGTATGAGTAATGTCAGAAAATGTTTGACTGAGGAATAATACAAAAATCATCTTAAGAGTTAATACTTATTTTGCCTCAGTTTGCTGATGATAATGATTTCTTATATAGTTCATAGTTATTCAATTACAAAGACACATTTGATAAATATTTAAAGCATTATGATTAAGAGTTCACAATTCCTTTTTTTTAAAAAAGAGTATTTCCCACCCGTAAGATAGCTAGATGGAGAGCTCTAAAAGATAGCAACAGGGCTCTATTTATCACCTTTTAATGATGATAAAAATCAAATTACTTTTTTGATGTGTTCCTAACATTGAAATTTTTCTACTATTTAAAAAGTATATAAATATATAGTATACATTATATATAAATATAGAAAAAGTATACAATAGTATAATTAACTGTAACATTTACCTAGATTCAGTAATTGTTAACATTTTATGGCATTCTCTCTCCTCTTTTTCAATCTCTATACATTCATACACACACACATACACACATAGACACACAACATACATATGCATGTACTTTTTTGTCAAATCATTTAAAAGTATGTCCCAAACACAATGGCATTTTATTTCTTGATACTTTAACATGTATTTCCTAAGAACAAGGACACCATCTTACTTGATTACCATACATATTTTATATAATCAAATCACAAACAAGTAATTTAACATTGATCTGACATTATCTCATGGGAAATATAAAACAAATTTATCAGATTCATCCATATGCACCCTTTCTATTTACATTTTTGCACCCAAGATTCAGTTAAGTTACATGCATGACATTTTATTTTAATATCTTATTTGTTTACTAGAGGCCCAGTGCATGAATTCGTTCATGGGTGGGGTCCTTCTGTCTGGCCAGCGATCGGGGCCCATTAGGGATGTCTCCCCCAGTCCTGATCAGGGCCAATAGGGGCCGGTGGCCGGGGAGGGGCCACAGGGGGGCTCCAGGGCGTGTCCGGTCCCATCTCACCCAGTACTGATCAGCCCAACCCCAGCAGCAAACTAACCTACAGGTTGGAGCATCTGCCCTGTGGTGGTCAGTGCACATCATAGCAACCAGTCGGTTGACCACTTCGTCAGACACTTACTATTAGCATATTAGGCTTTTATATATATACTAGTAGCCCCGTGCACGAAATTCGTGCACTGGGGTAGGGGGGAGAAGGGGCCCCTCAGTCTGGCCTTCACCCTCTCCAATCTGAGACCCCTCAGGGAATGTCCAACTACCTGTTTGTGCCCACACTTTTAACAGATAACAGCTCCATTGTTGTTCCTTTCTTATGCTTAAAACCATTGGAATTAGTAGGTATTCAAAGTGTGTATACATTTTGGGGGGACACCCTGTATATCTCTAGTCAGTGGTGAAAAAAACCAACAGCAGATTTGGAACCCCCAGACAGGGAACCTTGCTCATTCCCCACATGTCTCCCCACTTCACTTTCCACCTTCGTGGGCAGCAGGAGAATCAA
>NW_005354109.1:229566-234890 GCF_000412655.1 Myotis brandtii
CTGGGGTGCCTGGCCAATCTGGGTGAGGGGCTGAGGGCCGTTTTCAGGCTGGCGGGCGACTGAAGCTCCAAACCTCTCCTTTTTTTCTTTTTTTTTATTCTGGCATTTATTTACCTTCTATGCCTGTCACTGGAGCTGAGAGCCGGCTTTCTCTCTGAGGCTCGGCTGCTGAAAGCAGGTTTCTGGCCTTTGTTTACCTTCTGTATTCGAAACAATGTTGCGGTCTTGCTGGCTGAAGCCTGGCTGACTAAAGCCGGTTTCTGGGGTTTTGTTTAGCTTCTATATTTGTTACAATGTTTCAAACTGCAAGCTCAGAGGCCCGCAGTGCAGGCGGGGAAGCTTGGATTCCTCCATCACTGAAGCAAGCAAGCCTCCCTGTTCGCTTCAAGCTGCCTGGCTGCCGGCCACCATCTTGGCTGGCAGTTAATTTGCATATCTCACTGATTAGCCAATGGGAAAGGTAGCAGCCGTATGGCTAATTACCATGTTTCTCTTTTATTAGAGAGGATAGATTGTAACTCATGGTGCGGAATGTTCGGCACACACTTTCCCTCCAGCCCCTGGTCTTGGAGACCTCATGTCTTTCCAAGGCTCTGCTCACCCTCTTCAGCTGCCACACGAAGTAAATTGCACGGTGTGTGTGGAAACCCTTTGCAGGCTCCATGGATGTGTCTTTACTTCGCTGCAGTTCCGATTACCCCAACATAAGGAGAGACACCCTCATTATCAGGTAACACCATCATGGTAAGACCCCTGCTCAGCCTACTGCAGTGGTTTTAAACAGGCCATGGGTTGCCCTAGATGGTTTGGCTCAGTGGATAGAGCCACAGCCTGCGGACTGAAGGATCCTGGTTCAATTCTGGTCAAGGGCACATTGCTGTGTTGTGGGCTCAATCTCCAGTAGGGGGCGTGTGGGAGGCTGCAGATCGATTTTCTCTCATCATTGATGTTTCTATCTCTCCCTCTGCCTTCCTCTCTGAAATCAATAAAAATATATTAACGAAAATAAATATAAATGGGACATGAATCAAATGTCACTGCTCTCCATCCATCTAGTCCCCTCACACCCTCTTTTGTCTTTGTCCCCCCCCATTCCCCTCCCCCCACACACACACTTTGCTGGAGTCTGTAAAGTGGGGTCAGTATTTCTACTTCAACCAAGGGTGACACTTCCACATGGCTCTCTTTCCCCGCCCATCTCTGTCCCCAGTTCTGGGGGTTTCTCCATCCCTCCCCTCCATCTAACTTGGTGGGCCCTGCTCTGCCCCCCCCCCTCACCTGCGAACTCATGTCTGCAGCTTCCCCCTTTCTCCTCTGGGGGTGGAGCTCCCCAAAGGCTGTGTGGGGTGAAGCTATGTGAAACAGGGCTTTGGGGGGGTGGGGGCCCAGGCGGGGCCTCAGAGGAGAGCTGGGGTGACGGGTTAGGGTTAGGGTTAGGGTTAGGGAGGAGGAGGGAGGGACGTGGAGCCTGTCCCATGGGAGAGGCACCAGGCTCCTCAGCTGCCCCCACCCAGCAGCTTTTCTAGGGCCCTGCACAGCTGTCACCCTCCGCCCCTCACTGCCTCCTGCTTCCTTTCAAGTTTTGGACTTTCTTTCTCTGACTCAGCCCCACCCCCTTCTCTGCAGTGTCCCTGGGAGACCACGGCCACCCCTTGGCCTCGGGCAGGCATGCCTGGCCCATCACCCATAATGGTGCTACCCACTCTCCTGGAGTAGTTAATGAAACTTAACAAATAAAAAGAAGCAGCTCTGAAGATTATAAATTGTGCACTGAGAACACCACAGGCTGCGGTGGGCTGTGTAGTCCATGGCTCTCAGATCACATGTTAGCAGCCCCCAGGCGGGGCCTCAGAGGAGAGCTGGGGTGACGGGTTAGGGTTAGGGTTAGGGTTAGGGAGGAGGAGGGAGGGACGTGGAGCCTGTCCCATGGGAGAGGCACCAGGATCCTCAGCTGCCCCCACCCAGCAGCTTTTCTAGGGCCCTGCACAGCTGTCACCCTCCGCCCCTCACTGCCTCCTGCTTCCTTTCAAGTTTTGGACTCTCTTTCTCTGACTCAGCCCCACCCCCTTCTCTGCAGTGTCCCTGGGAGACCACGGCCACCCCTTGGCCTCGGGCAGGCATGCCTGGCCCATCACCCATAATGGTGCTACCCACTCTCCTGGAGTAGTTAATGAAACTTAACAAATAAAAAGAAGCAGCTCTGAAGATTATAAAATGTGCACTGAGAACACCATAGGCTGCGGTGGGCTGTGTAGTCCATGGCTCTCAGATCACATGTTAGCAGCCCGGGCACCACCCAGTACATCCTGGCTCCCACTCCCACCTGCCTCCACCTGGGGCTGGGGCCAAACCCTGGGAGTTTCCTGACGGCTCTCACCTCAACCTCACTTTCCAGTCCAGCCCACCAGCACCCACAGCAAGCTAACCTATCAGTCAGAGCGTCTGCCCCTTGATGGTCAGTGTGGGTCATAGTGACTGGTCAAGCAGTCAAATTCTCTTTCTCTGACTCAGCCCCACCCCCTTCTCTGAAGTGTCCCTGGGAGACCATGGCCACCCCTTGGCCTCGGGCAGGCGTGCCTGCCCCATCATTCATAATGGTGCTACCCACTCTCCTGGAGTAGTTAATGAAACTTAACAAATAAAAAGAAGCAGCTCTGAAGATTATAAAATGTGCACTGAGAACACCATAGGCTGCGGTGGGCTGTGTGAATGCAATATAGATGATATCTTATATCTTATATTAGATTTCATCAGGAGATACACTAGGCCAGTTTGTCCCATTCTGATGATGCTATATAAGGTCACTTTATTTAACTGGTATACAACAAAAATACAAGTTTAATTTTTGGTTTTACAATGAGTCAGTGACCCAAAGGTGATTGTTAAAACCATGTAGCTTACTTGGCCCTAACAGCTTTTAAGAAATGGCTTAAGAATCTATTGGTTATTAATTATTACCTGTCAGGATCAATTATTATGTTGATTGATTTAGAAAGGTTCTACCACATTTTTTTTAAATCTAAGACAATGATGACACTGACATTTTTAAAGAGTCTAGTCTAGGTATCTTGTAGAATGTGCCAGAGTCTGGATTTGATTAATTTTTTTTTTAATACTGTGCTTCAGATTTAATATTTCAGTAAGAATGCAATATAGCCCTGGCTGGTTTTGCTCAGTGGATAGAGTGTCAGCCTGTGGACTGAAGGGTCCCAGGTTCCATTCTGGTCAAGAGCACATGCCTGGGTTTCTGGCTCAATCCCCGGGGGCGGGGGGGAGGGCGTTCAGGAGGAGGCCAGTCAATGATTCTCTCTCATCATTGATGGTCCTCTCTCTCTCTCTCTCTCTCTCTCTCTCTCTCTATATGTAGCTTACTTGGCCCTAACAGCTTTTAAGAAATGGCTTAAGAATCTATTGGTTATTAATTATTACCTGTCAGGATCAATTATTATGTTGGTGAATATGAATGATTTTCTAATTCACTAATTTCTTGCGCATTTTTTGGTATTTAAAAAAAAACCAAAAAAAAAAAAAACAACAACAACAAAAACATGATTCTCCAAACTTTGATTTTGAGAATTGCAATGGACTCATAAATTAAGTCCTAAAAATGTATGGTTTTGGACACAGTATTTATTCAGATTTAGCCAGTAGCAGCCCTTCCAGTCAATTCCTCTAAACTTTGACATGCCCTTGTCAGCTTTTTAAGCATTCCCTTGCTTTCTCTCATAAGATATCCTGTACTCACCTTGTTTTTATCCCTGTCCCAGACCTTGTATCCATGGAGTCCTGGTTCCTTTTGTATTTAAAAATATCTGGTCACTAGTTATGGCTGCTACTATCATAATATTTTACTTTAAAATTTTGATGTTCTTTTAGTGAAACAAGCTAGAATTTCATATGTACATGTATATACGTATATGATTATATATGTATATGTATATACGTATATGTGTATACATATATGATCACATAATAAAAGCCGAAGTGGTATTGCATGACATTGTCACAAGATGGCCACCCCATGTCATCACAAGAGGGCTGCCATAAGATAAGATGCCCCCATGTCATCACAAGATGGCCACCACAACATGGCCGCCCCCACATCATCAGAAGATGGCCGCTGCCATATTTTCACATGATGGCAACTGTAAGTGCTCCCATCATAACATATATACCCAATCCACTCCAGCCCTGTCCCCGGGGGCTGCCGGATCCAGGTCCAGCTGTAACCACTGGTTCTGATGGAGAATCCAGAGACAGAGCAGGTGAGGGAGAGGGTCTGCGAGGGCTTCACCAGTCCTGGCCCTGACTCCTGCAGCTGCACCTGGGACAGGGCACCTGGGACATAGAGAACACAGTGAGTCCTGGGCTCAGATGCAGGGTCCCCATCTCCTCACGTCTAAACCCTGAGTCACTCACATCTGGGAGCTGACAGCAGGAAGAGGAAGAGCCACATGGAAGTCATGCCTTTCAGGTGAGGTCCATGTCCTCCAGAAAGTATTTTCCAGGGTGAGGAGGCCCTGAATTTAAGTGGACGCCAACTGTATGTCTGGTGGCCATGTGGACATTTGAATATGGGAGGTGTCTGCACATACAAAGGGCAACAGGTGAGGGAGGTCCCAGTCTCTGGGGCTTCTCCTGGAAGGAGGGGCTGACTGTGCACTCAGAGGACTAGGCCCTCCTTGGGGTCCTGGTCACCGTTCCCAGGTCCCTCTCCTTCCACACCAGGGGCTATGCTGAAGGAGGTGGTCAGGAAGAAGGATGTGGGATCAATCAGAGAATCCTTAGGGATAAAGAGATAACATTGGCAAATATGTTCTCCCATGCAGTGGGCTTTCTTGTGTTTTGTTGATGGTTTCTTTTGCTATGCAGAAGCTTTTTATTTTTTTATTTTGATTTATTTCCATTTGTTTATTTTTTTCCTTAGTTTCCCTTGTCTTAGGAGCTGTACCAGTAAAGATATTACTGCAACGTATATTGATATTTTGCTGCCTATGGATTCTTCTAAGATTTTTATGGTTTCCCATCTTACACTTAGGTCCTTTATCCGTTTTGACTTTGATTTTGTGTCTGGTGTAAGTTGGTGGTCTAGTTTCATTTTTTTTTTTTGCATGTATCTGAGCAATTTCCCCAACATCATTTATTGAAAAGACAAGACAGGATGCCCACTCTCACCACTCCTGTTTGACATAGTAATGGAAGTGCTAGCCATAGTGATTAGACAAGAAGAAACAAAAGGCATCCAAATTGGAAAAGAAGAAGTAAAACTGTCATTTTTTGCAGATGACATGATATTGTACATAGAAAATCCTAAAGACTCCATT
>NW_005354109.1:235081-246202 GCF_000412655.1 Myotis brandtii
CCTAGGAATAAACTTAACTAAGGAGGTAAAAGACCTATACTCAGAAAACTACAGGACATTGAAAAAAGAGATAGAGAAAGACATAAACAAATGAAAGATTATACCGTGTTCATGGATTGGTATAATCAGCATCATTAAAATGCCCATACTACCCCAAAAAATTTATAGATTCAATGCAATCCTCATTAAAATACCAAAGGCATATTTTACAGACCTAGAACAAACTCTCCAAAAATTCATCTGGAATAAGAAAAGATCCTGAATAGCCACAGCAATCCTGAGAAAGAAGAATAAAGTTGGAGGGATCACAATAACAGATATCAAGGTATATTATAAAGCCACTGTTCTTAAAACTGCCTGGTAGTGGCACAAGAACAGACATATAGACCAATGAAATAGAACAGAGAACCCAGAAATCGACCCAAGTCATTATTCTCAATTAATATTTGACAAAGGAGGCAAGAGGATACAATGAAGTCAAGTCAGTCTCTTCAATAAATGTGTATGCTTTTTTTTGAGCCTATTTCAAAATATGTTTCTTCAATATGTGAATTAACCCTTTACATTTGTCGACAGGACTAAAGTATTTGCTTATAATACTATCATGTAGTTCTTTATTTACTTCTGATTCTTTCTCCATGTATTTCTTTTTTTAATTGAAAGTGTTTCTAGCCTGATCAGCATGGCTCAGTGGTTAAGTGTTGACCTATGAACCAGGAGGTCACAGTTCAAATCTCGGTCAAGGCACATGCCTGAGTTGTGGGCTTGATTTCCAGTGTGGGGTGTACAGGAGGCAGCCAATCACTGATTCTCTCTCATCATTGATATTTCTATCTCTCTCTCCCTTCCTCTCTGAAATCAATAAAAATGTATTTTTAAAGAGTGTTTCTAGTTGTTAAATTTATGCTTTTATAATGCTCTTAGTTTCCCATTTCCTTATAGAACAAACTCTCCAAAAATTCATCTGGAATAAGAAAAGATCCTGAATAGCCACAGCAATCCTGAGAAAGAAGAATAAAGTTGGAGGGATCACAATAACAGATATCAAGGTATATTATAAAGCCACTGTTCTTAAAACTGCCTGGTAGTGGCACAAGAACAGACATATAGACCAATGAAATAGAACAGAGAACCCAGAAATCGACCCAAGTCATTATTCTCAATTAATATTTGACAAAGGAGGCAAGAGGATACAATGAAGTCAAGTCAGTCTCTTCAATAAATGTGTATGCTTTTTTTTTGAGCCTATTTCAAAATATGTTTCTTCAATATGTGAATTAACCCTTTACATTTGTCGACAGGACTAAAGTATTTGCTTATAATACTATCATGTAGTTCTTTATTTACTTCTGATTCTTTCTCCATGTATTTCTTTTTTTAATTGAAAGTGTTTCTAGCCTGATCAGCATGGCTCAGTGGTTAAGTGTTGACCTATGAACCAGGAGGTCACAGTTCAAATCTCGGTCAAGGCACATGCCTGAGTTGTGGGCTTGATTTCCAGTGTGGGGTGTACAGGAGGCAGCCAATCACTGATTCTCTCTCATCATTGATATTTCTATCTCTCTCTCCCTTCCTCTCTGAAATCAATAAAAATGTATTTTTAAAGAGTGTTTCTAGTTGTTAAATTTATGCTTTTATAATGCTCTTAGTTTCCCATTTCCTTACTTTTACATCTACAATTTGGATTCCCATATTTAAATTATATCCTTTGACTCCCACCTATTACCTAGCTATGTTATTTTATATGTTTTAGAATATACAATATTTACATCCTACATTTCTGCTTTGTTCCCATCTGGTGTTAGTCTTGAATCTCCAATTGAGTATATATGTCTTACTAGTAGTTTCTTTGCTGAATTTTCCCCTGCAGGGTTTTGGTTGCATAAAATGTATCCTACAGAATAAAATAGACTTGCTGCAGATTTTACATCAGCACTTGCTGCTTCACCTTGCACTTTTCTATTATGTAAACTCATCTTATAAAATGGTTTTCAGAAAAGCTCAAGAATAAGTACTTTCTGCGTTATTGAATATTAAAACATTTTTCTTTAGTCTCAGCTAAAAACCCATGCTTACATATATTATCATACATCTTATTTTAGCCACATGTATAATAAATGGTTGCACAGAAACTCAGAGTCACCTGGCACTGAGAATTTGGACCCTAAGTGCAAACCAGGCATGCATTTTCATTTTTTCTTCTAGACTTTCCTTGATGTTGTAGTCAAAATAAATGAGACCAGAAAGCAAAAGAAATAACACCTCCTCCAGCTAAAATTCAACCAAAGAGCAGTGAATATATGTTTTAGACTCCCCTCCTTCAGGCAGACACCTCTAGGAGGCCTTCTGAAAGCTGCCTTAGGAAGTGCAGTGAATTAAGACCCCACTGCTCATGGAAGTGCCTCAGTAATGCCCTCTTAGGCTTTAACTACTTCCCTAATTTTCCTCCCTATTCCCTCTCCAACTTTCAAGTAATGTTCCCCAAAATTTAAATGGTATTTAAGTGTTTATCTCAGGTCTGTTTCATAAAATATCAAACTAAGAGAGTTGGTACATGAAATTATTCTAGACAGCAGACACTAGGAATGTGTCACTGATCAATCATGTGACAGTAAGTACTGCTTGTCTGTGATGATAATTCCTAGTATTTCATTAGAGGGATCTAAAGCCTCAGGGTGGTAAACATGTTAGAAATGTTTTTTTGAGTACAAATAATCCACCACCTACTATATTCATCAGGAGGTTTCAGGGGTAACATATTTGAGAAGCTGTATGGTGGGGGGGAGGGGCGCACATCCTATAACCCAGAGTTGACAAAATGAGATACTTTGGAACTAATCTCACTAGTTCAATGTGAGTCATAGAAATCTGGAATAGAAAAAATAAGACACTTAAACTACTTCTATGTCAGAGGCAAGGTGGATACAATTGCCATAATGAGTACCAAGGTTGAAATGGAAACCGAGGACGCATTCATAGACATGGTGCAAGATGAGTGGTAGCAAACAAGAGTAACTTGTATTGTAGAAACAAGAAAAATACAAAATCTAGTGAATAGAAGTTTCATCTAGTAGGCAAAATTGTTGGTCAGTTCTGAATCAGACAGAGTGAGTTGAAAGGGAGGCTGACCTCCCTTGAGGAAGAACCCTGCAACACCACAAGTAAGTATTCTCACAATCCTTCTCCAAAGTATGTGCTGCCATTTACCAGATAAACTGTATACTAGAGAAGAGAGAATACCTGATCTTCAGGGGTCATACATACAATGTGAAAACTGACTTCAAGGCTAGATTATATGAAATACTATTATGACCGGCAAGTTAAGTTGGCGAAGTATGAAACACAATTGATAAATGTACTGTTGACAAAATGTGTGTCTCAGGGATGAAGTATTCATCTTATATAAAAACTGCTGTTTGAAATTTTAACCCTGATAGTATAGCTTCTGTCTTAAATAATAAGGAAAATGAGACTACTCCCATTCCAGAGAGGCTATAAACTATGCCCCAGACAGAGTTGTCAGTGCTGACACCAGGCCAGGCCTTGAGATGTGGTCTCATGGCCCCTTCCCAGAACACAGGCCTTCTTTCTCAGAAGGCCCAGAGGTGCTGGGCTGCATATCTGGTGCTTTGGCCAGGCGGGGCACGCTGTCCTAGAACACATAGATAGGAAGGTAGTCACTATACTGATGCTGTACTGTGTCGGGAACAAATTGTGTAAACAAGGCTTTGTAATATTGTGGTTTTTGCAAATAAAAACACTGTAACTCCTGTAGTCGGCCAGGCAGTTCAGCCTCTGCTTTGGCAGGGTGCTGTAATTGTAGTCCCTGGCCAGCTTAATAAAGGCTTCTAAATTTTGATCTGAGTGCCTGGTGGTCATCTCTGCGGGTCACCCCATTACAAGGGAGTCTAATGAACCTGTAGCTCCAAACTGTGATCATTTATCTGTGTTCTAAGCACAGGTATATATATATATATATTTTTTTTTCTTGATAACAGAACCCTAGCTTTGGTTCCATGGCCCATAGAAAAGGAAGAATTAGAGCAGTCAAATGGAAATGCCTGACACTGCTCTCTCTCCAACCAAGAGAAGCTATGCTATGTGAGGGTAGCAATGCAGACATCAGAGTCACATTCAATACCTTGGATTTAGAGTGGTAATTCCCTGCATATTCCTGTTCATTTTGCCTGCATGGACCCTGCATAAAATAGATGGATCATGATATACTAAAAGGGACTGACATGATACTAATTAAGGAGGAGCTCCAATAGTGTTGTGGTTTTCTTACTAAAACACATAAACAGAACTTCTGGCTCTTTTATTGCAGTGATTGATTCAATAAATTCATCCCATCTGACCCAACTGAAGAACCATCCATCCAGTAGCCCAGAGAACTTTTTAAGTCCTGGGAATAAAGGGTGAAGCCTCATTTACCTAGGACATTAGTGGAAGTAAAACGGAAAATTTCCATAACTGACTTATTTTGGCTAGATGGAATCAACTTTGGACATCACACCAAGATGGAAGAATGATAGAGCACATGTATATTCACAGAAACTATCTGGTCCATTGCTATGATTTAATAAATTGTTTGAATTCTGAATGAATAGGTAAAAATAAATATCAAAAATACAAAATAAAGTTATGAAAAGAAATGTAATATTGAAAACACTTAAAGAAAAACAAAACTAACAAACTATTACTATTGGACAAGAGGCTGCCTGCCTCTCAGTGTCTATTAAAATCTCACACTATCATGCAGGCAAGTAGTGCCCGAAGGAAGTTGCAGTGCACTGTATACATTAAGAAATTTGTCTTCATGGTGAACATGAGCCTTCTGTTCAACCAACAGCCATCATTCATTAAACAGTGAAGTACATTAGACAGCATGGGAAAGTAGTGCTATTCATGAAGGATTCCCAAACACTGTGACTGTCACTTTACACATCACCTTGTTAGTAAGGAAGTCCATTTATATTATCTGCTTGGCTGAATTAGGACAGATGCTTGGAGAGCAAATTTGGGACATATCCAGAATCATAAGATAATCTTCTGAGCCCCAAGTACCGAATAACAACTGTTTGCCAAGGAGTAACATCTGGGGTGTCTCACAGCACAATCCCCAGAACAGTGAATATGGGTACAACATCCAATTTTTATCGTTATATGTGCTAATGCTGCAAATACATGTGGCCTCATTTGCTGCTTCAAATAAAAGTAGCAGAGCATCAGTTCAGGTAAATCCCACATCTAGGGAAGTTAAATGTGCTCCTTGGAGCCAGATTTCATGGTCTTTAAAGAAATATGATTTCTGCATTAGAAAACCTTTTACTAACAAGGTTGGAAGATTTTTGCTTGGCTAAAACTTTAGAACATAAGAATTATGTTCTATAGATCATTGAAAACTGGCAATGTAAGGCCTGTTCAAAGTGATATTATGATGTCATAAAGAAATATTTCTATAACATTTTCCCACATGAATAAAAATAATTTGGGTAATTTCTACTCCATATTTTCTAATTGCCTGTTCTCTTTGTTCTTTCCTTAAGCTTTAATAACTCTCAGAGCTCTAACTGGTTTGGCTTAGTGGATAGAGTGTCAGCCTGTGGACTGAAGGATCTCAGGTTCAATTCTGGTCAAGGGCACATGCCCGGGCTGCAAACTTGATCCCCAGTAGGGGTCAAGCAGGAGGCAGCTGATCAATGATTCTCTCTCATCATTGATGTTTCTATCTCTCTTTCCCTCTCCCTTCCTCTCTGAAATCAATAAAAATACATATTTAAAAAAATAACTCTCAGATTCATCTTTCTCTGTAGTCATACTTATTCTTTTTAAATAAATTTATTGGGTGACATTTGTCTATAAAATTATATAAGTTTCAATTGTACAATTCTATGATACATCATCTGTACATTGCATTTGAGTGCCCAACACTCAAAATAAAATCTGCTCTGTCACCATACACTTGCACCCCCACCCCCGTCCCTCTGGTAACCACCATACTGTTGTCTGTGAGTCTTTGTTTGTCTTTTTTGTTCATTTGTTGCTTTCAGTTTTATATATCACTATAAGTAAAATCATATAGTTCTTGACTTTTTTCTCTGACTTATTTTGCTTAGAATATTTATAAGATGCAACTATGTTGTCACAAATGGCAGATTTCATCTTTTTTATGGCTGAGTAGTATTCCATTGGATATATGTACCACATCTTCTCCAATCATCTATCAAGGGATAATTCATTTGTTTTCATAACTTGGCCACCATGAAAAATGTTGCTAGGAAAATATGGGTGCATATATCTTTGCAAATATTTTTTTTCAAATTTTTGAGTACATACCCAGCAGAAGGGGTGCTGGGTCATATGGTAACTCTATTCTTAATTTTTTGAGAAGTCCCCATACTGTTATCCGGTGGCTATACCAGTTTACATTCCCTCCAGTAGTGAATCAAACTTATTTTTGACTTCTCTTTCCCAACAGACATATAAAAAACTAAATATCAAAATGAATATAATATATTGCAGGTATTTAATTAATACTACCTTCTCATTATGGTTTTGAGTAATTCAATTTTGATGGACCTTGGTATAATTTTGTTGACATTTCTTGTGCTTGGTGTTTTTTAAGGTTCTTGGCTATATGAGTTTACAATTTCCATCATATTTGAAAATTTACTGGCAATAATTTATTCATTTCTTTCTGTCCTAGTCCCATCACTGAAAGTCCAAAAATAAACATATAGTAGTCTGCTCTCAGCTGACCCTCAAGTTACCAATGGTCTTAATTTATTGAAATGCTTCTCTCTGTATTTCATTTTGAATAGTTTCTATTGATAGGTCTTCACAATTATTAATCTTTATCTACAATATCTGATGTGGCATTTATCCTATTAAGAATTTTTTCATCTCAGTTGTTACAGTTTTTGTCCTCAGATTGTTTGATTTTAATCTTTTAATAATATCTTCCAAAGCTCTACTCTTGAGTTATAATTTTGATAACTATTTTAATGACTTTTCTGATAATTTAGATATCTGTGTCAAATCTGAGTCTTGATTATTTTATTTTTTCCCCTCATTATGGGTTTTCTTTTCTGTATCTTTGCATGTCTGATAATCTTTGAAAATTGCTGACACTGTGAATTTTGCTTTGTTCTATGCTGAATAATTTCTCATTTCTAAAATTCTTCTTGAACTTTGTTCTGATGTGCAGTTAAGTAACTTGAAAATGGTGTATTCTTATAGTTTATTTTACTATCTTAAAATTCTCGCTAGAAAAGAAACCATCTATAATTGCACCTGGATACACTATTTTGGCTGCCTTATTCTTGGCACAAAACTGACTTTTATGAAGAAAATAAGGTATGATATTGCTTTGACTATGCTACTGTAAAAGTTTTGAAAACAGCAGAAAAGCCAATAAAATTATAAATGATATCACATTGAAACTTAACAACAGCAAATATAAGCACCAACAGTTTGAATTCTAAAGCTGTCTATATCGCATTTTTCAGCCAATTTGCAATAGTATAACTGGGAATGTTGGACAATTGAATGACCCGTGCAGGGATGCTTCCTATGGTTTTGCTGTTTATTGACTTCAGGAGGGTTTCCAGCTGATGGCCTATGGAGGATGAAATCCAGCCCACACTGCTTGCCAAGCTGTGAGCTCGGGAATATGACTGCATCTGCCAGAGGACGTGGCACATTTTTCTAATTAACGTAAAGACATCTGTTGTCTTAAGGTGCATCCCATGGGGCTGCATTTACCCAGAGGGAGTAAATTCTGCTTTGTACAAATATTGCCTTTAGACTATTGAAATATTTGTAACCAAGAGATTTTATTTTAACCTTTACTTTTCTCTAGATTAATTTCTTAGATAGAAATTCACCTAATATTTTATTAAAAGTTCTTTCAATGTTTTATTTCCTATTTAAATCATATACGTACACATACCCCCAAAAATCAAATAATCAGGGTCTCTTTCCTATCCCTCCAATTCTGGAGAACCATTTCTAAATCACTTTGTTGACACTTCTAATGAATAATCAATAATTTTTTTTTACATTTGCTATTAAATAATATTTTACATCTGCTATACTCATTATATAATAGATGAGAATGTGTTTACTAATACATTAATATTTAATTATTTAGTTATTGCCTCCTGAGTATCTGACTTTCTCCCTATTACAGAAGAGACATACCTATCTGGCTTAGGAAACATAAGGATATGTTATAGGAAAATAGCAAAGAGAAAGAATAAGGTAATAATCAACTTCTTATCTGCCAAACAGTGTTATGCAGAAAGACTGTTGTCTTAAGATCTATGCAATCATCTTTAAAAGATTTCTAAATTAGGCCCTGGCTGTTGTGTCTCAGGGGTTCGAGTATCAGCTCGCCCACTGAAGGCTCACGGGTTCACTCCCTGCCCTGGATCTGGGCACATGTGGGAGGCAACCAGTCGATGTCGCTCTCACATTCATGTCTCTCTCTCTTTCGCTCTCTCTCTCTCTCTCTCTCTCTTGCTCTTACCTCCGTCCCTCCCTCCCCCTCTCTATCTGAAAAGCAATGGAAAGAATATCCTCAGTTGAGCATTAACAAAGTAAATGAAAAATAATCTCTACTTCAGAAATTCTTATTTTATATATTTTATTTTTTATTGAATTTATTGGGGTGACATCTATGATAATAAAAGTGTAATATGCTAATTAGACCAGGCATCCTTCTGGACGACCTTCTGGATGACCTTTCAGAGAAAGGCACCTCGGTGGGGGCCAAGGCAGAGGCAGCCACCATGGCGGGCAGGGACCAATTCTCCTGCACAAATTTCATGCATCAGGCCTCTAGTTGGTTAATAAAATTATATAGGTTTCAGGTACACAATTCTACCATATGTCATCTGTCTATTGTATGTGTGTGTACCACCTCTTGTCCGACACTTGCATTCTTTCTTTAGCATGTCAAAATAGAGTTCCTCAAATGTGTAAAGAGAATATGCCTGCTCATCACAATGGCTCAGCAGTAAAGTTGAAGGCAGGAAGAAGGATAAAATAACATATGGGGACACTCCTCTTTGAATTGTGGAAGTTAAAAGGAGGGGAACAAAGAGACAGTGACAGAAAGTAAGGCAGTTAAGCAACTATGCTTTCTGTGAAGGAGTTGCAGAAATGTAGTGGAGACATAGTGCAGATCGGATTTTTATCCTTGGCTCCTGTGGTAGGCAGAATGGCCACCAAAGATGCCCATATAGTAATCCCTGGAACCTGTGAAGATGCTAACTTATTTGGTGAAAGGGCCTTTGCGTACGTGACTAAAAGGATTTTGAGATGGGATGATAATGCTGGATTATTCTATGGACTCAACTTTATCTGCAAAGTTTTATTTCAATCACATAAAAATAAAAAATAATTATATTTGGGGGCAAAGATATATTATTTTATATATAATTTTTTTACTGTTTAAAGTATTACATATGTCTCTTTTCTCCCCAATTGATGCCCCCTGGACAAGCCCCACCACCCAGTGTCCATGTCCATTGGTTGTTAATATGAATGCATAAAAGTCCTTTGGTTGATCTCTTACCCTCCCTCCCCTGCCTTCACTCTGAGGTTGGACTGTCTGTTCAATGTTTCTTAGTCTCTGGATCTATTTTTGTTCATCAGTTTATTTTGTTCATTATATCCCACAGATGTGTGAGATCATGTGATAGTTATCTTTCTCTAACTGGCTTATTTTGGTTAGCATAATGATCTCCAGGTCCATCCATGCTATTGCAAATGATAGGAGTTCCTTCTTTTTTACAGCAGTATAGTATTCCATTGTGTAGATATACCACAGCTTTTTAATCCACTCATCTGCTGATGGGCATTTAGGCTGTTTCCAAATCTTAGCTATGGTAAATTGTGCTGCTAAAACATAGGAGTGCATATATCCTTTCTGATTGGTGTTTCTGGTTTCTTAGGATATATGCCTAGAAGTGGTATTACTGGGTCAAATGGGAGTTCCATTTTTAGTTTTTTGTGGAATCTCCATACTGTTCTCCACAGTGGCTGCACCAGTCTGCATTCCCACCAGTAGTGCGTTCCTTTTTCGCATCCTCTCCAGCACTTGTCCTTTGTTGATTTGTTGATGATAGCCATTCTGACAGGTGTGAGATGGTACCTCATTGTTGTTTTGATTTGCATCTATTGGATGATTACTGACTTTGAGCATGTTTTATGTTTTATATGTTTTTCAGCCTTCTATATGTTCTTTTTCATAAAGTGTCTATTTAGCTCTTTTGCCCATTTTTAAAAAATATGTTTTATTGATTTTTTACAGAGATGAAGAGAGAGGGATAAAGAGTTAGAAACATCGATGAGAGAGAAACATCGATCAGCTACCTCCTGCACTCCCTCTACTGGGGATGTGCCCACAACCAAGGTACATGCCCTTGACCAGAATCAAACCTGGGACCTTTCAGTCCACAGGCCGACGCTCTATCCACTGAGCCAAACCGGTTACGGTGCCCATTTTTTGATTGGATTATCTACCTTTTGTTAAGTTATATGAGTTCCCTGTAAATTTTGGAGATTAAACCCATATCTGAGATAACATTGGCCAATGTGTTCTCCCATGCAGTGGGCTTTCTTACTGTTTTATTGATGGTTTCTTTTGCTGTGCAGAAGCTTTTTATTTTGATGTAGTCCCATTAATTTATTTTCTCCTTAGTTTCCATTGTCCTAGGAGCTCTATCAGTAAAGATATTGCTACGACATATGTCTGATATTTTCTTGCCTATGGAGTCTTCTAAGATTTTTATAATTTCCTGTCTGATATTTAAGTCCTTTAACCATTTGAGTTTATTTTTGTGTACAGTATAAGTTGGTGATCCAGTTTCATTTTTTTGCATGTATCTGACCAATTTTCCCAGCACCATTTATTGAAGAGACTGTCTTGACTCCATTGTATCCTCTTGTCTCCTTTGTCAAATATTAATTGAGCATATTGGTTCGGGTCGATTTCTGGGCTCTCTATTCTATTCCATTGATCTATATGCCTGTTCTTGTGCCAGTACCAGGCAGTTTTGAGAACAGTGGCTTTGTAATACATCTTGATATCTGGTATTGAGATCCCACCTA
>NW_005354109.1:246227-248400 GCF_000412655.1 Myotis brandtii
TTTATTATTATATTATTATTATTATTATTATTAAATGCCCGGTGCACGAAATTCATGCATAGGAGGTGGGCTCCCTCAGCCCGGCCTGCCCCTCCTCACGGGATGTCCCCGGAGCCCTCATTGGATGTCCACAGGGAGCGGGCCTAAGCCACAGTCTGGCCTCCCTCTGCAGGAGGCAACTGGCTGATCAGGTTATAGATACTTTCTGGAGGCAGCACAGACTTCTTCCTTATTTCTTTCCTCTGTGGTTGGAGAACAGGGGACTAAAAGGTTTAGACAGAACTGTGGCCAGGCCTGGGGCTTTGTAGGCAGTGGAAAGAGGGAGAGGGCTGGGGAAAGTCTAGACACGTTTTCTTTGATTGTCCTCCCTTCCTCTTGGCCCCTCCCTCTGTTTTTTCCTTCTCATGGTGAACACTTGGGTCTCAGACTGACTGGAGCCCAGTGATGGTGGTGTTCAGCCCCTCACTTCTCAGCTGAATCTACAGCCACCTCACATTCCAAGCAGGGCTGTTTTCAAGTGACTAAATCGCTGGGAATCCACAGCTCCCGGCCTCTCCCCTCTCGGTTTCCTCCTTGGGTCAGTTGGAAAGTTCACCGAGACATTGAAGCAACTCTGCCCTGGTAGTTCTGCACTGGCCCCTGCACAGGCCCTGCCGGGCACTCTTCCTCGAGTCTCCAGACCCACAGTATGCGCTCAGGGAGGCCGCCCAGATCCCATTCTCCCAGGCAGGTGGAGCAGGGGGGCTAGCTTGGAGAGCTGGAGAAAGATGGCAGAGTTACAGGTGGTATGAACCAGTGCCTGCTCAGCCAGACTTCCTAAACTCCCCACCGGGCCCAGGCTGGGCCCCTTCCCGGAGTCAGGAGGACCCTGGCTGAGGTCCCCTCCCTGCACCCAGCACCCTCCTCCCCGTTCCACCACTGGGGGCAGGAGCAGCTCACCCGTGATGCTCTAGTCCCTGCCAGCCAGCCAGGCAGATGGTGTAGGTGGTGCAGCCTAGGGTGCAGGCAGCCCCGAGCCTCCTCCCCCTGCCTTAAGTACAGGGCGGTGCGCGGCTGGGCCACAGAGGCAGGCAGGGGGCCAGGGCAGGGTGGGGCAGGGCACTAGGAGGCTCAGCAGTCTGTGCACGCCCACTCTGGCTCCAGGCCACCGCGCTCCCACTGAGCAGCAGTGGTAGCTGTGGCGCAGCAGCCAGTGACAAGGCCCCACACCCCTCACAGCTACCCCCAGGCGCCATGCATGGAAACGCCGCCTGCCACTGAGCCACCATCTAGCCAGGGACCTGCAAGGGCTGGGGTGACCTCAGGCTCCCACTGGCCCTGCCAAAGCTGGACTCAGGCTTGGCCGGCTGCCCCCATCCCCACCTACCATTCAGGAGTGGCCTCCACCTCTGAGGCAGAGTGATGTTAACACTGGGCAGCCCTGCGAACACCTGCTCTGGGGGTGGAAGTCCTGCCCAGTCGTGACTTGGACACTGTAAGGAAAATTAGCATATTACCTCTTTATTATATAGGATTCCAGATGAATTTTTGGAGAGTTCGTTCTAGGTCTGTGAAATATGCCATTGGTATTTTAATGGGAAGTACATTGAATCTATAGATTGCTTTGGGTAGTATGGACATTTTAATGTTGATTCTATCAATCCATGAACACGGTATGTTCTTCCATCTGTTTATGTCTTCCTCTACCTCTTTTTTCAGTGTCCTGTAGTTTTCCAAGTACAGGTCTTTTACCTCCTTATTAAGTTTATTCCTAAGTATCTTATTTCTTTTGGTTCAATGGTAAATGGGATTGTTTTTTTGTTTTTTTTATTGTTTCATGTTTTTTTAAATAAATCTTTATTATTCAGATTAGTACAGTTCCTCTTTTTTCCCCCTATAGCTCCCCTCCACCTGGTTCCCACCCCACCCCATGCCCTTACCTCCTCACTGTCCTCATCTATAGGTGTACGATTTTTATCCAGTCTCTTCCCGTACCCCCACACCCCCTTCCTCCTGAGAATTGTCAGTCCACTCCCTTTCTATGACCCCGATTCTGTTATATGCATCAGTTTATTCTGTTCATCAGATTTTTTATTCACTTGATTTTTAGATTCATTTGTTGATAGATATGTATTTGTTGTCACTTTGTTGTTCATAATTTTTATCTTTACCTTTTTCTTCTTCCTCTTCTTAA
>NW_005354109.1:248554-249363 GCF_000412655.1 Myotis brandtii
CTTCTGGCCTGCATAGTTTCTGTTGAGAAATCAGCTGACAGTCGTATGGGTACTCCCTTATAGGTAATTGACTTTTTTTCTCTTGCTGCTTTTAAGATTCTCTCTTTGTCTTTTGCTCTTGGCATTTTAATTATGATGTGTCTTGGTGTGGTCCTCTTTGGATTCCTTTTGTTTGGGGTTCTCTGCACTTCCTGGACTTGTAAGTCTATTTCTTTCACCAGGTAGGGGAAGTTTTCTGTCATCATTTCTTCAAATAGGTTTTCAATATCTTGCTCTCTCTCTCCTGGCACCCCCACAATTCAGATGTCAATATGCTTGAAGTTGTCCCAGAGACTCCTTACACTATCTTCATATTTTGGGATTCTTTTTTCTTTTACGGTTGGGTGTTTTTTGTTTCTTTGTATTTCAGATCTTTGTATTTTGACTTGATTCTTGGGGTCCTCTAGTCTGCTGTTGGATCTCTGTATATTATTCTTTATTTCAGTCAGTGTATGCTTAATTTTTAATTGGTCCTTTTTCATATCCTTAAGGGTCTCACTATATTTCTCAGAGGTTTCTAGAAGATTCTTGAGTAGCCTTATAACCATGGTTTTGCACTCTATATCCCGTAGTTTGCTTTCCTCCATTTCTTTCATTTGTGACCTGTTTCTTTTTTTTCTTTTTTTTTAATATATTTTATTGATTTTTTACAGAGAGGAAGGGAGAGAGATAGAGAGTTAGAAACATCGATGAGAGAGAAACATCGATCAGCTGCCTCCTGCACATCTCCTACTGGGGATGTGCCCGCAACCAAGGTACATGCCCTTGAC
>NW_005354109.1:249555-270198 GCF_000412655.1 Myotis brandtii
GTATGGTCTCACACTGACCACTGGGTACACTGGCTCCTGGATCTCCAAGGAGGTGCAAAGCCAGCCATTGCCTGAGGCCACCCAGCAGGAGCTTCAGAGAGATCTGCAGATTCCTCCTCTTTGTTTGGGGTTTGGAAGTGCCCAGATGAGGCCCAGCTATGAAGCAATGCAGGCTGCTGTTGAGCCTTAGGCCTTCTTTTGGAAGCTCTGGGGCTCTCTGACCCAGTTGCAGTTTGTTAGGTTTTAGATTGCATAAGGACAGGCCATTCATATGCAAAAGATTCTGCACACAGCTTGGGTGGGGTTGTAAATTGGGTGGGGCAGGGTCTCAGGTAACCACCAGGGTGGAGCAAACAGCAATGGATGCCAGTCAGCCCTGCCCCGAAGAGGTCCCCAGGTCTCTGTGTCCTGCAGCCCCATGCAGGAACAATGACGGCTGCAAACACCTCTGAGAGAAAACCACCCTCATGTTCTGGCCTGATGGCAGACAGTCCAGTTTCTCCCAAAATGAGTCTGGGTCCCCAGAGTCTCACCCTGAACTGGATTTTAGAGCAATCAGGAGCTTGTATCCCCCTCCCAATTGAAAAAGACAACAGTACACCCAGTTGCCAGCCAGTTTTGCACGTGCCTCCATACCTCTGCACTTCTGCACCTCCACACCTCCTAGCAGTTTCAATGTGCTTTTCTCTTTCCTTCTAATTGTAGGACTTTCATTCAGCCAGCCTTCCTGTGGTTCTGGATGATATCCATTTTGTCTTTAGTTGTAGTTTTGATGTGGTTGTGCAAGGCAGCAAGTACAGGTGTTTACCTACGCCACCATCTTGGTTCCTCTCCAGGATTATTTTTCAATATCTCTCACTGTAAGTTCACTATTGGTGTATAAAAATGCCATAGATTTCTTGGTGTTAATTTTGTATCCTGATACATTGCCAAATTCATTTATTAAGTCTAATAATTTTTTGATGGAGTCTTTAGGGATTTCTATGTAAGTATCATGTCATCTGTCAATAATGACAGTTTTACATCTTCTTTTCCAATTTTGATACCTTTCATTTCTACGTCTTGTCTAATTACTATGGCTGGCACTTCTATGTCAAACAGGAGTGGTGAAAGTGGTCATCCCTGTGTTGTTGCTGCTCTTAGGTGAAATGGTTTTAGTTTTTGCCCATTGATTATGATATTGGCTGTAGGTCTGTCATATAAGGCTTTTATTATGTTGAGGTATGATCCTTCTATTCCCACTTTGCTGAGAGTGTTTATCAAGAAAGGGTGTTGGATTTTGTCAAATGCTTTTCTGCATGGATTGATATGATTATGTGAGTTTTGTCTCTCAATTTGTTATGTGATGTATCACATTTATTGATTTGCAAATATTATACCAGCCTTGCATCCCTGGAATAAATCCCACTTGGTCATGGTGTATGATCTTTCTAATGTAATGCAAGATCCAATTTGCTATAATTTTATTGATGATTTTAGCATCTATATTTATCAGGGATAATGGCCTATATTTCTCCTTCTTTGTAGTGTCTTTATCTGGTTTTGGAATTAGGGTAATGCTGGCTTCATATAAAGAGCTTGAAAGTGTGACTTCCTCTTGAATTTTTTGGGATAATCTGAGGAGGACATGTGTTATTTTTTCTTTGAATGTTTGGTAGAACTCCTCTATAAAGCCATCTGGACCATGGATTTTGTTTGCTGGAAGATTTTTTTTTATTACTGCTTCAATTTCATCAATAGTAATCAGCCTATTCAGTTTTTTTCTAAGAATATGTCCATTTCATCTAGGTTGTCCAGTAGAGTTATTTGAGTAGAGTTGTTTGTAGTATGATTTTATAATTATTTGTATTTTTGTAAGGTCTGTTGTTACTTCACCTCTTTCATTTCTGATATTCTTTACTTGGGTACACTCTCTTTGTTTCTTGCTGAGCTTGACTAGAGGGTCATCAATCTTGTTTATCCATTCAAAGAACCAGCTCTTGGGTTTTTTGATCTTTTGTTTTGTTTTTGTATCTATGTCAGTTATTTCCACTCTGATCTTTATTATGTCATACCTTCTGCTGACTCTGGGCTTTTCTTGTTGCTCTCTTTCTAATTCTTTAAGTTGTAGGCTTAGATAATTTATCTGTTTTTTGTGGTAGGCCAGTAGAGTTATGAACTTCCCACTGAAGACTGATTTTATTTTAACCCATAGATTTTGGATTGTTGTGTTTTCATTGTGATTGTTACCAGGATGCTTTTTATTTCTCCTTTAATCTCTTTAGTAGCCCAATCATTGTTTAATAGCATGCTATTTAGCCTCCAAGTGTTTGATTTTTTTTATTGTTTTTATAGTGATTGATTTATACTTTTATGCCATTGTGATCTGAGAAGATGATTGATATGATTTCTATTTTTTTGAATTTGAAGAGACTTTGTCTCTGTCCCAATATGTGGTCTATCTTTGAAAATGTCTCATGTGTACTTGAGAAGAATATATATTCTGTATCTTTGGGGTGAAATGTTCTGAAGATGTCAATTAATTCCATCTGATCTAGTGAATTATTTAGGATTGCTGTTTCTTTGCTGATTTTTTATTTAGAGGATTTATCCAGGGGTGTCAATGGGGTATTAAAGTACCCTACTATGACTGCACTGCTGTCGATTTCTCTCTTTATATCTTCCAGAAGTATTTTTATGTATTTGGGTGCTCCTGTATTGGGTGCATATATGTTTACCAGAGTTATATCCTCTTGTTGAATTGCTCCTTTCAGTATTATGAAGTGACCTTCCTATCTCTTGTATGGCCTTCACTTTGAGGTCTAATTTGTCAGCTATAATTATTGCTACTCCAGCTTTCTTTTCATTTCCATTCACCTGAAATTTTTTTTTCCATCCATTCATTATCAGTCTGTTTGGGTCCTTTGTTCTGAGGTGGGTCTCTTGTAGACAGCAGATATATGGGTCATGTTTTCTAATCCGTTCAGCTTCCTTAATTCTTTTGATTCGAGCATTTAATCCATTTATGTTTAAGGTTATTATTGATGGGTACTTGTTTGTCACCATTTTTATTCTTTATGTCTGTGTTCCTTCTTCCCTTCCTGTTTCTTCTATTTACAGTAGTTCCTTTAGCATTTCTTGCATTGGTGGCTTGGTAGTAATAAACTACCTTAGCCCTTTTTTGTCTATGAAGCTCCTTATTTCACCTTCAGTATTGAATGATAGCCTTGCTGGGTATAGTATTCTTGGATTCAGTCCCTTGCTTTGCATCACTTTGTATATTTCACTGCATTCCCTTATGGCCTGTTGTGTTTCTTTTGAGAAATTCTTTGATAGTCTAATTGGAGATCCCTTATAGGTAACTCTCTGCCTCTCTCTGGCAGCCTTTAAGATTTTTACTTTGTAGTTGGTGTTTGCCAATTTAATTATTATGTGTCTTGGTGTCAGTCTTTTTGGGTTCATCTTGTTTGGGACTCTGTGTGCTTCTTGAATTTGTGTTAGTTTTTTCTTCCCAATATCAGGGAAATTTTCTGTCATTATTTCTTCAAACTGGTTTTCTATTCCTTGCTCATTTTCCTCTCCTTCTGGCACCCCTATTATGAGGATATTGTTTCGTTTTCTGTTGTCCCAAAGCTCCCTTATGCTCTCCTCATGCTTTTTCAGTTTTTTTCCAGTTGCTGTTCTGCTTGCATTGTTTTTCCTACCTTGTCTTCTAGCTCACTGATGTGGTCCTCAGCTTCTTCTAGTCTACTGTTGATACTTTCTATTTTGTTCTTTATTGAAACTATGTCATTCTTCATTTCTTCTTGGTTCTTCTTCATTTCCTCTTGATTCTTACACATGCTGTTGAATTTGTGTTCCA
The DNA here is from genome assembly GCF_000412655.1 of Myotis brandtii. Lineage (NCBI taxonomy): Eukaryota > Metazoa > Chordata > Mammalia > Chiroptera > Vespertilionidae > Myotis > Myotis brandtii. The sequence goes on from NW_005354109.1 coordinate 253,397, forward strand.
TCCTTTTTAGCATCCTTATGAACATTGGTCTGAATTCTTTCTCTGACAAATTTATTGCCTCCATTTTGTTTACTTTTTTTCTGGTGATTTCTCCTTTTTTTCTTATGTGGGCTGTTTCTTTGTCTTCCCATTTTTGCTCCTCTCAGGGTGTCTGGTTATGTGGCTCACTCTATACAATATTGACCAAAAAGCACAACATAGAACTAGACAAGACATGAAAGGGTAACAGAGGGAACAAAACTCGAATGTATTCATGACATTGATAAAGGTGACCACCAGAGAAAAGAGATTTAGGGAAGAGAAAAGAGCACAAAAATGATATTGAGAAAAGAAAAAAAGGTAAGAGAGAAAAGAAAAAAAGAGAAAAGCAGGGCAAAAAAATATATTTACATGGGTAGAAAACTCCACAAAACAAATAAATAAACCAAAAAATGCAATCAACAAACAGCTAGAGAAAAGAGGGCGAACTAAATCTGAAGAGGCAGAGCTTATTTCCAGAAAGTAAGGTAAAGTAATTGAATGAATGGGGTAATGGCTATGGTTCAGTATAGAGGAGGTAGAAAGAGAATGTGTGGATAAGAAAAGTAAAAAACAAAAAAAGTCAATAAATTTTAAAAAATTCCCCTTTCTTTAATCCCTCTACCTATATATTCATCTATTTTTGGAAAATGAGAATAGAGAGCAAATAGGCTTGAGTTTGGTGAGTGAAACTAATTAAGCAATTAGGAGAAGAAGAGAGTAAGCGAGGAGAGAAAAAGCAAAAGCATAAAAAAATAAATTGGCTAGTGCAGAAAGAGAAAATAGAAGGGTGCATGGACTTGGATCCGGGGAGAGGAAATTAGATATATAAGTAAGTCAACAGAGACTACTATAATAGTAATGTGTCAATAAAGCAGATAAAAAAAAGATCAATTTTTAACAAGGAGTAAAAAGAAAGGAGAGAGAAAAACTAAAGCAAGGACAAGAGAAGAGAAACAAGATGAAAAAGGGAGAAGTGAGGAAGAGATGGTTGGCAAAAAGGAAAAAGTGAGAAAAAGTAAAATAATGATAAAAAATAAAAATAGAATGTAGAACACTAATCAAAAGTAAAATGTTAAATAATAATAATAAATAAAAACAAAATAAAATGAAGAAAAAAAGAAAAATATTTTTCTTTCCCTTTATTTCTATTTTTTTTCTTTTTTTGAATTTTTATTGTTTAAAGTATTACATAAGTCTCCTTTTCCCTCCATTGACCTCTCCCTGGCCACCCCCAATGCCCAGAACATGCCCTGCCCCCCCTACTGTCTGTGTCCATTGGTTATGCTCATGTGCATGCATACAAGTCCTTTGGTTGATCTCTTACCCCCCTCATCCCCCTGCCTTGCCTCATAGTTTGGACAGTCTGTTCAATGCTTCTATGACTCTGCTTCTATTTTTGTTCATCAGTTTGTGTTGTTCATTATAATCCACAAATGAGTGAGATCATGTGATATTTATCTTTCTCTGACTGGCTTATTTCACTCAGCATAATGCTCTCCAGTTCCATTTGCTGTTGCAAATGATAAGGATTCCTTCTTTTTTACAGCAGCATAGTATTCAATTGTGTAGATGTACCACATTTTTCTAATCCATTCATCTGCTGATGGGTACTTAGGCTGTTTGCAAATCTTAAGTGAAGTAGTGAAGTATTGTTTGGTTCAGGTGAGTTTTAATGCCCCATGGGGCTGGATTAAGACCCCTCTCTCCTGTTCTGTCTGGCACTTCTCAGTTTCCTGTTAGGTAATCAGGACTGTGTTGAAGTTCCCAGTGATCCACAGCTCCTCTGTGTCTGTCTCCCGTCTTGGATTTAGGCATGTGGGACCAATCTCCCCGCTTTGTTTGTCTGCCTGCTTTCAGTCATATTTATACAAGCATCTCTTTCTGACATGGGCGCTAGGTGTTGTTGTTGCTGTATTAGTTTCCAGGGCCATTAGGAGGAGCTAGCTCTTCTGGAGAAAAATGACTGTTTAGGATGGTAGGGACCCGGCTGTCCCAGAGCGGGATTCCTGGTCACTTCTCCTGGCTTTGCTCCCCAGCCTCCACCAAACCACGTCCACCTGCACCAGAGCCTCGGTGTTTGTAATTGAAAGATCCTATATACTGGATTTAGTGAGAAAAAGCAAGGAAAATATAAAGAGAGAACAACTGTGCCACTGCGCTTCTCTCGCCCCCCAACACTGCACGGCCAGTGCAGAACTTCAGGCTGTCTCTCTGGGCGCAGCCTCCCATGGCTGTGGACTTAGATCTAGAGTCCCCTGCTGCCAGCAGCCCTGTGGACCCGCTTCCACAATCGAGTGTTATGTGTGTCCCCATGGGACGTGGGCTTGGTGCAGTGTAATTTCCTTCTGACCCCCTAGTCCTGGTGGTCACACATTTCTCTCCCCAGTCCAGATTCCTGATCTGATCATTCTCCAGGTGTCTTCTGTCCTTTTAGGCCACAGATTGTCTCATCATCTGTGTTTAAGTCCCCAATTATGGGTGGATGTTATTTGATTCAGCTGTTTCTTCTATCTGCTCCATGAGAAGGCACAGGACACATCCACCTGTTTGGCCACCATTTTGTCTCCCCCTGGACAAACTTTTTATGAGCCTGCGGCCAGGGAGGCTGGAGTCTCGGTATTCAGGGGTTCGTAGCTGAGGCAGCAGGTCCCTGGCCAGTGTGGCTGTAGGGTCCTGGGTGGTGTCCGGGGGATCCCCAGGTGGAGGTGAGCCTGGGCTCCCAGTCACAGCTACTCTCCCCTTCAAGATGACGTGGTCTCTGTGGCAGAGCCAGCTGCCCCAGGAGAGATTGCAGTGGTAGGAGAGGCGGCCCAGCTAGGGGAGTGCGGTCCACCAGCCCCCACAAGTCCCGCAGAATATAACTGCCCATCACTCACTCACCCACACACACCCCACACGAACACGCACACGCACACGCACACGCACACGCATTCCCCTTTCGCTCCCTCACTCATTCACACTCTCTCTCTCACTGCTGTCCTATAGGCCACCATTTTGAATCTCTATATTTTATAATTTTTTAATTTTAATCTATCATCCTAAATTTTACAATTTTTAAAAACACAAAAATATATAATGTTCAAAGATATCCTTTATAGTTTTTTATGTTGTCTTTTATATTTTTAATAATCTCAACCATGTAGAAGCAATCTTGATATGTAAGAATAAGACAATTGTTTCAATTATGGTATAATCATATAAGAGTAAATAGCTAAATGATATTACAAGGAATCAGTTAAGAACTGATTTTCACAATCAGTATATCATATAGTTGGTAACCCCTCCAAAACCTAAATAGCAGCGAGAGTACTGAGAATTTTGATTTACTATTGTTGATGTTGATGACAGCTAATCTGGAAAAAGGATGTATACAGTTAAGTAATAGAAGGTAGGTGATGGAAGATTAAAAACAAGAGAATTATGTAGCTACTAGAGGCCCAGCATGCAATATCGTGTGGCCCCACCCACCTGTGTGCTCCCTGCACACCTGCCTGCCACCCCACCTTGACACCCTAACCTCTCCACCCAGAGCTCAAGTACACCTGGCCCTGCCTCCGCCCCCTCCGGCCTTCTCTGGCTGATTCAAGTCCCACCCTCGGTCCGCAAGTCGCCTCCTCTGGGACCAGCCCACTTCTGCCCTGTCTCCAGAGCAACGCAGCAGCTCCACCTTATCATAGCGCTGGAGGAGAGCATGGAAGCCTCGTGCCTGCTCCATAGTTTCAAGTGCCGCTTCCTGGCGGCACGTGCACTGTGCTCCTTCCCCTGGCAGGTGGGCAGCAGAGTGCTCTGAGTGTGAGTGGTGGGTGGCAGAAGACTGGTGAGGGGGGGCTCTATGGGCTCTCACCCCTGCCCTCCCTACCACAGGATGGTCCCGCCTCCTCCGAGTGCCTCCTCGCTTCTGCCCCTTCTCTGGAGCAACGCAGTGGCTCCTCCCAACTGCGCATGCAGCCTCCTGCTGAATGGTTGTTATGGCATGAGGGTGTCACTACCATTAACATATTAGCTCTTTATTAAATAGGATTTCCACATATTTCCAGGAACAGAAAATATATCCTTGAGTTTGTAATGCGTGTGTCCTCATTATCTGCAAACTTTATGCTCTTGTGTTTTTCTAAAGCTCCTAATGCACTTTCCATTCTATTGTGAAAGATTACTAGAGGAATGGGCTTAAAAGAAGGAGGTGGGTTTCCTGAAGAGAGACTGGGACATAAAGGAGATCAGTTTAGGATTGTTCTATCACATTGCTTCATCATGAAGATAGAAAAAAGCTTATCAATTGCCAGAAAAATATCAAGACTAGTGAGTAATATCAAATCTCATGTGTTGCCATGACTCAAAATCCTTTTCCTGTAACATCCACACACTAAAATGATATACCAGGGCAGGATATATAGACGTGAATGTGGTTTGACCCTAACAGTGAATTAAGACTTCAATTGATTACTTGGTCATCTAATGAGTTGCTTCACCTTCCAGCCTGTTATTTGAAATTTCACATGAATGATTACTAGTTAAAACTCAGGATACTTACATATCCTGGGAAACCACTGGATACATCTCCATAAATTACTCTGGCGGGAGTGGGGAGGGGGAACTGTCTGAGGCCAAACAAATTCCTTCTTTGGAGAGTCATCTTTATATTCACTTGGAAAATTTTTGAACGAAATAAATTTATATTTTTACTGCTATCTTTCACTTGCTGAAAATTTGCAACAATTATTCCTTCTATATTTTAAGAATTCTTTTCTCTCTTATTAGTTTTATGATTAATTTAAATTTAGTATCTTAAGGTAATTATGGTTCTGATACTGTAAATATCTTATTCAAAGTAGAAACTTCAAAATGGAATATTACATTAACTCCCTTGCATGCAGGTTTATCTAACATACCAGTGAAAGGCCTTATATTAACCAAACATGATATAGGGTAAGAACTCCAAGAAAATGACTAGCATTTGAACTGAATAAAACAAAAAAAAATTACAGTATAACAGGTACTGGCATTTGAATAAAGGCAAGAAGAAAAAAAAGCATGTTTGTAAAATCAGTTCTAATTCTTCTAATGCAAACAAGAATAAGTTCTTATTTTCTTTTGTAAATTAGGATTTTAAAGTCTAATGTTCTACAATTTTAGGACATGTAATGGACCTATCTTAGACATATAGTCTTTCTAAAAATATATTTATCTAACTGGCAAATAAATCACTTTGCATTTGTCTAATCAAGTGCTCTATGATTTTTTAAAAGTCTCACAAAGAAATTTATTTGACCAAAACCATTTTATACATGATGAAACTGGCATTGAAATATAGTTAGAGGTTTTATACTTGTTATTCTATATATATCTCATTTAATTATTTTTAAAATATATTTTTATTGATTTGAGAGAGAGGAAGGGAGAGGGAGAGAGAGATAGAAACATCAATGATGAGAGAGAATCATTGATTGGCTGCCTCCTGCACACCTCCCACTGGGGATCAAACCTGCAGCCTAGGCATGTGCCCTTGACTGGAATTGAACCCAGGACCCTTCAGTCTGCAGGCCGACACTCTATCTATTGAGCCAAACAAGCTAGGGCTCATTTAATTATTTTTATTGCACAAAATTCCACTAAAGAACTGTGCATCATTACTTTTATCTGTTGTGTTGACTGGTATATGAATAGTTTCCAACTTGGGGGAATTACAAATAAGATTGGTATCAGCACTCTTGCACTTGGATCCTGATGTACAATATTACCTAAGAATGGAATCAATAGGTCTTTTGGTACATATATTTTTAACTTTATGCAAAAATCTAACAAGTAAAAATGTTTAAAAAGGAAATAAACAAAGACAGTCTTTTATAATTTCATAACTGAGCCAGGAATTTATGTCAGGTTGTTAATTTGTTGAAAATCTTAATAAAGATTTAAAATATGACTTTCTTAAGTCACTTGACTGGCAACTGTCAAAGATAAGATTCTGGACTGTTTATTTCAAGTCCTAAAGTAATATTGGGTCCAATTCCTTTTTAATCAAATTTTCGTCCATTGGTAGCATATTTAGAATAACAAATAATTAATTGTTATGCTACCTAAAGCAATTCCTATCACTTACTTCCCAGTGGAGAAAAATAAGGCTATTAGAGGACTATAAATGTTGATTCGCTTTGAAATACTTTATTTAAAGCCATGAAGTTTGTAAAATCACAGGGGATAAGAATATTTTACTTGAGACTGAATTAACAAATAATAGAATAACACAGAGAAATAAAGCCACATTTTAGGTAGGTGAATCAATGAAATACAGATTTTTTTTTTATCAGAGTACATTATTTCACTAATTGATTTTTGTTTTTTCAAACAAGATTGAATTTAAGAACCTTGTAAAAACAGGTCACTAGCATTTTACTTATAAGACATACTTGAGTCCTTATGCTTTGTTTCATTTTATCTTTGCAGAAGATGGGCCTTTTGGAGAGCTAGAAAACTAACATCAGATAGGTTGCTTAGGAAGTGCTAAAGCCTGACAATAATTTCTCCTCTTATGTGGCTTTGTTGGCATCATTTGTTCATGATTAAGACAGTAATGTTTGCAAGCATTTCTATAAAAAGAGAAACAAGGAATTTTAATTCTTATATAGTCTTGGAATATAATCTAATCTTACCCAAGATAAATATCTGTAGCCTCTGTTAACCAAACTGTACCTATCAAACTGCTATCTTGTTCTTGGGGGGCACTTTGTGAAATACGTAATTGTTTGACCATTGTGCTGTACACTTTAAACTAACAGAAATAATATTGAATGTAAACTGTAATTTTAAAAAAATTTAAAATAAAATAAAACAAAGAAGGATTTATAAAGAAGCAGAGCCTTCCAATAAATTTCTTACCTACTTAAAAAATGCAATTTTTAAATTTTCAAGTGCCTTTTTAAAATTCTTAACTTTATCTATAAGTCATGCTTGTTATAAATGCTTGTGAAATATTTATAAAAATTATTGGGGTGATATTTTCTTGGGAACTTCAGTAGATTAAGGCATTTGACTTTGGTTTCGTTTTCTCAGCAATCTTCTGAATATTTCCAAATCTTATTAATAGTTTTCTTCAGTTCTTGCTCTCAATTAACCTTTATAGTTTCTTTAATACAAAAACATTGCACTTTCTAGCATTTGCATTTTTATCTTACTAATAACATTTTTCATCTCCATCTTTTGATTTCAAATCTAATTATTATGAGATTAATATCATGTGTTGTAAAGCCACTATGTTATCATTAACTTCTTTCAAGCAAAAAATTCAAATTTACCTTATCATTGTTCATTGCTCAACATCCTGTTATATGCATTGATCTTGATTGGCTTTGTACACATGTCTTATTTTGGGTGCCTTAGCCCATGAATCTCTCAGTGTGTCCTAATGGAACCAGGTGGATCTGATTTAATCAAGCTGAAAAGTTTTAATCATCTGAATATGCACATGAATATACACATCAAACAATGCATCAGCATTTCCACATTTATACAGAAACACACAAAATTTAATACCTAGTTAGTTGCAAGGAATTCTGCTAAACTCTTGAGGTAAAGTAGATTACCTTATTTAATTTCCACAAAACTCCATGCCATAGGATCTATGATTTGTTCCATTTTACAAATAAAGAAATTACATTATCTGTGTTCATGACCACCACGCAGTTGCTTTGCTTCATCTATCTCCTTCTACTCTCCTCTTCCTCCTCACAGCCCATAACCCTTCTGTCCCCCAAGCCCCCAACCCAAGCACCAGACTATCTAGGCATGCGCCCACATTAAGGTCTTTGTTCACACATTCCATGAGTTCAAAATTTAAGGATCTGGAATAAAATTCACTTCACAAGTGCCTCTTATTGACAAAATACACTTATCATCTCATAGTTTGAAAAACACACACCACTGTCAACATTTTGTTTTTGAAATATTATAAAGGAGACTTCAAGGATAGCTCTCTAAATAAACAAGAGGGTCTTTTACCATCACAAAAAATCATGACAAAGAAAAAACTAAAATGCAGTTATCCCTCTTAAATAGGTTTTTATCCCCTATTATTGGGAGTTTACTGCTAAAGGGAACTTTATTTTCCTATCTCAGGAATAGGACTACTATACTATTTTTTAAAAAATCACAATAAAATTGACAAAACCAATTACTGATTTACATATGATTTAGCTCTGTGATGAAAAATATAATGATTTTATAATTGCACCAACAATGACCAATCAGAAAAATCAATTGTATGCAACTTGATTTAATATATTGCTGCATCTACATTTTAAAAATAGTCATCATTTACATAATTTACATATTATTCTACAGCAAAATTAGTAAGAGAAACCTCTTTGTCAAAATCATGGAAGGTTTTTTGTGCAGTGTTTAACTGCTTTCCTCAAGGAAGTTTGAAAAAAATAATTTTGAGTAAACTGATGGCTGTTTATAATCAGCTCCATTGTTTTCTGTTGATTTCTTTTTTTTATAATTTTGCAAATTTTCCCTATGATTGCCCAGGCAATAGAATTAATTTATTGGTTATAATGCCTGGTGCAAAATAAAACATAATTTTTATTCTTGGGACACAATCTTGTAATGGTACAGGATAAGAGTGCATCTGCTATTAAAATGCATAAACTGATCCTTACATCCCTAAAGGTCTATTCATTGGATCCTATGTAAAATCATTTATTGTCAAAATAGCTCATATTCAGTGCTAATGCTGGCTATATAATTTTAAATTATAAATTGCTGTCTTGACTTAAAATCAACTAAACTATATTTTTAAATCTCAATCAGAGTTATATTTAAGATATTTTAAGAATGTCTTTATGCCAATATTTTTTAAATTAAATTTATTTTAGAGATAGAGAAAGGGAAAGGGAGAAAGAGAGAGAGAAATATTGATGTGAAAGAGAAACACCAATCAATTGCCTCCTGCATGCACTCCGCTCTGGGATCTAACCTGAAACCTAGGTATGTGCCCTGACCAGGAATCAAATCTGCAACCCTTTGATACACAAAAATATGTTCCAACCAACTGAGCCACACCAGACAGGGTTTTATGTTAACGTTTTAATAAAAATAACCTAATCATTTAATGATATTAAGTAAAATTTTTAAATATTGAATTGGAGGAGGATTTTTTAACAATAATATCAAAATGCACCCATTCAATTCAAACTTATTCTTTATAGAGTTACTCAGAAATGTGCAAATCTTATCCAAACAATACTGCTTAATCTTAAAACATTTTAGAACTGCATTTTTGGAATTATTACCAGAGCTATAAAATTAAGCATGAGAAACAAAAACAATATTCTACTTTAATTAAAGTAAGAATACAACCTTTATCGTTCTTTTTATTTTCTTCTTCTTTCCTACCATTATGCAATTTAGTTGGATTTCATCGCATTTTCTTAGGGCTTTCCAACCTTAAAAAGGTTACATTGTGGAGTTATATGAACTACATAAAATAGAATCTATAATAATAAAAGCATAATATGCTAATTAGACCAGACAGCCGAACAACCTTCTAGATGAAGGCAGGGCTGCCAGGGCCGAGGCAAGTCACTGTGGCTGCAAGGGCCGAGCTCAATGCACAAATTTCGTGCATCGGGCCTCTAGTGAGTTAATAAACATATAGAAGTTATGTAATAAATGTGGTTAGTTGATAACATGGTCACAAATAATTAGTAATGTAATTAAATTTCAAGAAGTCAACGTTGCTTGCATAGTCTACATAAAGAGCAGTATAATGTAGTACTGAACCATTCCACTTATTTGAAATTGTTTTAATAACTTCCAAATATATTTTAGTGGTAAAATTAAAAAACATAAGTCAGAGTACTCTGCACACTACAAAAAAAATAATTATTTAAAAAAACAGCAATAAAGAAACAGTACTTGCACTTAGAACTTTACATTGAAAGCTAAGATCTTACTTCATGTTACAGGATGTCAAAAAATATACAAGCTTTAAAGTTTAGCAGATTTGAGGAAAATTAATGCAAATAATATTTAGATGAACAGTAGTGTAACATATGGAAACTGACCTCAAAACAAAGAAATAATAAAATAGATTATATCCTACATCAAGTATGCAATAGAATTAATGAGTCTACAGAAACAAGAACTGCTTATAACACATAAACAATTTTTCTATCAATTTAGATTTTTTAAAAATTTTTGAACTAATGAAATTATTTATTGTTTTTTAAAAATTTATTAGCCTCCTCTTCTTCAACCCTGTCTTCATTTTAGGAATTCTTTCCTCCCCAAAGAAAATGTTCTTTCACTACAAACATTTTAAACAATTGTTTTTCTTCACCTTAAATTTGCTAGCTTTCCTGTCCTTTCCTGATGTGTTTCTGGATAACTCCAACACCTTACAAATATTTATTAACTTCTCTAACTGAATAGTTATGTAAATATCAGAGAAACTGGAAAATGATGAAATAATTTTGCTCCTGAGTACTTGCACAAAATGAAAATCTACTAATCCATTTAAGCACACTTTGATTGCTTTTCCTGTAGAATAGCCAAGAAATTTCAAATTTAGCTTAAAAAATGAATAAGAATTATTAAGAAAAGTATACATTTAATTTTCAACTTGGGTTTTATCACTATCAGGAAATCTTTTCTGTCTCCCTTAGAATTTGCCCAAAGCCTTCTCTGTGTTTCAGTATGGCTTTCTGTATAACTAGAGTTGTAATAATTCAAAAGTATTAGATTATTTCATTATTTTTATTTTCATTATGAGACTTGGAGCTCCTTTTATATGGGCATTTTCTTAAAATTCATCTTTCTATAGCCAGCGCTTGATGTGGTGCCTGCTACATCAAGATGTTCTGGTGATGTTTAATAAGTGTTGAGTAAACTCAAATAGATATTTCTAAATGTTTTTATAGTTCACATATTTCTGTTATAAATTAGATTAATACAGTCTTGAACTGAAGAGGATTTATGAGGTGATATTTAACTTATTTTATTATAACAAAACTAGGAATGTGATTTGCAAATTCTAAATCAATGTATGGTATATGCCTCTTAGTCTTAACTCTTCCATGCTCTACTTCATAGGATGTACATGTACCAACATACCAATAAGTATAGAAGATATAAATCCTAGCTTAAACAAATCACCATTTTTTACAGTAGATACAAAAAAAAGTGAATAATTTTTTACAAATACAATTTTGGTGGAGAATGTTTATCATTAAAAGTCAGTTTAGCCCTAACCGGTTTGGCTCAGCAGATAGAGCTTCAGCCTGCAGACTCAAGGGTCCCAGGTTCGATTCCGTTCAAGGGCATGTACCTTGGTTGCGGGCACATCCCCAGTAGGGAGCGTGCAAGAGGCAGCTGATCAATGTTTCTCTCTCATCGATGTTTCTAACTCTCTATCCCTCTCCCCTCTTCTCTGTAAAAAATCAATAAAATATATTTTTAAAAAGTCAGTTTAATATCATATGGACATTAAAAACCATGTTTATTTTCAACATGAGGAACTGGTGCTCATTCTAAAGAAAACACAAACTCTGTTGTAAGGATTTTATGTAAATGGTATACAATCCCTTCTGCTACCCCATTAATACCAAATATTTTACAAATTAAAACCATATTTCCAGTAATAGCAAGGCATTTGAAAGTAAAAGATGACATTAGGGCAAGTTGTATAAAATGAAAGATAGTATATATGCCTCTCATTACCACAGAAGTGAATACAAGTAGAGTGCATATATATAGACCATATTTAAGGAAACCACACAGAAAAATGTGGTCTATGAATGAGTGGATTTCAAAGCAAAAACTAGTGACACTATGATTATGACAAAAAACAGGGACAAAGTTTGGTCTATTTCCCAAATATTAAAAATGATAAATTAAAATGAGAAATAGACAACCATTCCCTTCATTTAGCAAATGTCTAAAACATTGCTAAGTCCTAAAAGAATACTAACAGATAAGAAACAGTTCTGACCTTTAAAGAGCTTTGTTTCCACAGGAAGAGAACACAGGCACATACACAAAGATATTTTCAATATAAAATAGCTAATTATAAAGTTTAGGGAAGCACACAGAATACAGCATCACAACATTGTGTTCCTCCTTTTTGGGTACCAGCAAAGGGCTTTGGCATGGGTCCTGTTTAATGCCAGCCATCATTAGTAAACCCAAATTCATTGCTAGTCCAGTAGTCCAAGGCTGGACCAATACATGGGATCAGTACAAGATTTCCCTTAGTGCTGGTTATTGGTTCAGTAGGGTATGTGAGCCATTTATAGAGGATTTGTAATTCTAATTATTTACTAAATATTAAAAACATCCTTTTTATATAATACTATTATTTGCTAACAATGAGAAAAGTTGAAAGACTACAATAATAAATACTGATAGAGAATAAGAGGTTTTTCTATTTCAGCAATATAGAAGAGAGAATTCATGGACATGGAAAACAGTGTGGTGATTTCAGGGAGGAGAGGGGTGGGTAAAGGTGAAAGAGAGCATAGAGGGGATGAATGATGATGGAAAAGTTATATTAAAATAAAAGAAATAAAAAATAAATAAACAATATTCAAAATTAAAATGCAATAAATGGCAAATGCATTATTCAACTCCACTATTAACATTTTCAAATATTTGTGACTGCTCATGGGTAAGAAGGAAAAGTATACTAAAGGAAGATAATACAGAAGAAAAAATAGAAGAGATTCTGACCAACATTATATCATAGGAAATTATTCTGTATTAAAATTAAGATTGGCAATTTTCAAAAGCATATTTAATAGAACAAACAAACATATTGACACTATGAGAATCGATCATAAATTTGCTCATCTAGAAAAATTGCCATTCAGATACTCTCACAATGCCAAAGAAATGCATTTTGAAAGGAAAAAGAGAAATGTTGATAGCTAGTAATAAAGAACAACTGTCATGTATAACTATAAAGATATGAACAGGAGAGAAATATTAAATAAGAGATATTAATAATAACTCTATTAGAGATACATTTATCTAAATAATATTAATATGTTTTAATTCATAATTCACAAAAAGTTATCAAAGCATGAGAAATAAATACAGAAACTATAAATTAATTTAAGTCAAAACTGAATTTATTTGAAAACACATAAACAAATAAAAAAAATACTAAACTTCAGTTATTCCAACATCAAACGCTTCTCAGAGGAGCATTCCCTCAAGCCACAGCATCACCTGGGCAGGCTTAGACATCAGGTTCACTTGTCAGAACGCCATCAATGGGACAACTAAGGGAAGATCAGAATTTCCACCTTTAAACCACAAAGCAAATTCAGCTATATCACTAAGCTACATAAATTTTAATGAGAATACACAGTCTTCTCTAATTTATGACAGTTTATAGACTCAATAACATATGTTAGTACACATCATAAACACACACACACACACACACACACACACACACACACACACACACAAATGCCTCCAAAAGTGAGTAAAAAAGAAGTAGGGAAGTAGTTGCTTTAGAGTAAGGTAGGAAACTCATGATAGAATTTTTAGAATTTCTTTATTCTCTTACTTGGTACAAATTGTTACCTCTGAATTGATTTTTCATTACTTACTATCAATAAATTTAGAAAAAGCATAATCATTTGCAGTGTTGATGATAGAACCCTGTGTGCAAATTCTTTTCGTTAAAGCAACAACTTTCAGAGTGGTCTATTTTATAGATGGCTAAGTGAGCAGAATCAAATTTCTGAACTTAATGACAATGTCATTGTAGATTATGAAACCATAACACTGTAAGAAGAGACATCTGGTGTGCACCATGCATGTTACATATGGTTAGCTTCAGTGAGTTTTCTGAGTTCTCCTTGCACTATAATATATGTGTGGCAGAGTGCCACTCAAACTAAGTAGAATCATTCAACTGTCTTGACTATGAAGTAAAGAATACAATGCTTGACTAGGCAACATAACCACAGGTTTTTTGTTACATTCCAGTCAGTACACTGGAACTGATGTCTACAAGCGACATAGTAATCAATACAAACAAAATGAGATGTGGAATAATATATATACATACATACACACACAAATATATGCACATGTAATCATAAATATTTAGAAAAGTATATGTATACATAATAAATATGTCTAATGTCTGTGCATACACATACTTGCATACATGATTTGAAATAACACCACATTATTTACACAGTTCCCAAAGAGGAAAAAGGCACATGCCCAGACTTTGAGTAAAATGCTATTGTTTTTAAAAAAATATTACTTGATTGTAACATGCAGATTTTCCTATCTCATAATTTTTCTTCCTAATCTTTGGGACAATGGTGATCTTGATTTTTCTCACTTCCCTCCCTCTATAATATGCATTCCTTTCTAGAACAAGGAAGCTACTGACTCTTGGTGGGTAGGTAATAAGGTCTAGGGCTCCATGGGAATCCCAGTAAGAAAAGATGGCTAAAGCACTTTCTTCCCTCTAGTCAACCAATAATTGATAGAGAACATCCCATTACTAATGAAATTTTATATATAAATCAGAATGCTGGGGATTCTGGAAAGAGTTTGGCCTATAAAACCATCATCCTTTTTGGGTAAAGTTTGCACTGCCCAACATGAATGGGTCTGATTTCATGGACTACCAAGAACCCAAGGAACATCTGAAAAATGGAGCTAGGTTCTGCTAGGGGAAGTTAGGGAGCTGGGGAAGTCCCAGAAAGCTGGGAAGCAGTATGACTTCCTCCTGGTGCCTTCATGGAGGAATAGCAGCATGGATTCCCTTCATTTTTAGTCATCTACAAGACCTGACTAAATAAATAGTGTTGGCATTATTGATGACTCATCTCGGGGAAAAAGTTGGGTCCATCTTCCACATGATGTACAAAAATAACTTTAACATCAATAAAAGAAGGTTTGGAAAACAGTAGAAGACTATAGGAAAAATAATTGATATATATTAGGTGAAGTACATGGATTGCCATGAGGTTTTTAAAAATTGATTTTAGAGTGAGCGGCAGAGAGAGAGAGAGAGAAAGAGAGAGAGAAACACCAATGTCAGAAACATCCATCAGTTGCCTCTCATGTACTCCCCAACCAACTGAAGATAGAACCCACAACCTAAGTATGTGCCCTGACTGGGAATGGAACCAACAACCATTGTAGAATACAGGATGGCACTCCAACCAATTGAGCTGCCCAGCCATGGCAATTAGATTTTGGATGAGAAAAACAAAATTTAGAACAACATATATTGATTCATTTTGTCAAATACTGACCCACAAATCCATTATACTTATAGAAGCTTTAATAGGATTAAAATAGTGAGTAGAAAAATGCATAATGATAGATACTAGATTATTAGCATTAGCTACTTTATGTGGGTGGAGGGAAATTAAAGATAAAGGTGAGAGAAAGGAAAAAATAAAAAAAAAATAATGCTTTACCAAAATTACTTCAAATCTGTTATAGATTTTATATACTTAAAATTTTAAATTGTGTATACATAATGACACTAAATAAGTACAGAAAATGGCAATACTGAATGAAGTATTACAATGCCTTCGTGATTTTTAACTACTAAAAATAATGTATATATGTAACTAAGATTTACTAAGAAAATATTAATCAGATCACATCATTAAAAATAAAAAACCTCAAAATGTAATTGTGCTACTGATAAATACTAGTACATAAGATAATATCTAAATTAATAAATACAAGAGATATCTAAAATCTTTCAAGGTGCATTATGGGTTTTAAGTTCAGAGCAGAAAATCTTTAAACAGCAACTCCAAAATAAGCATTAAGAAAATATTGCAAGGAGAAAAGAGCGATAAAGATAAAAACAGGAAAGCAGTCAGAGAGATCTTAAAGGTACATATTATTGCCCCATTTATACCTCTGAATGTGGAAAGTATATTCTAGATTTTTGAAAGTCTATTGCATTTTCTCCAGCTTCTTTAGCAGTGCCAACATTGGTAGATATAAAAAAAAATTTCCTCACCATCCTTCATTCTACCTCTAAAATTCAAAATAACTATTTTGAAAATGTTCAGTCAAAAATTATTTGCTAATTTCTTTCTGAGAAATCACCTACATGACTGATGACTTTAAATGTAATTAAGATGAACTTTCAACAATGTGTTTGTTTGTTTGTTTTTCCCTATAGAAATCCTAGGCACTTTGTTCTTAATTTAAATAAAATTATCAAAACAACAGAATAATTTCCAGTACTGATTATGGAAAGGAGTTTGGCATCTCTTCTCATTTTTTTCAGAAGTTTAAAATAATTTTAAATAAAGGTAATTATGATTCTAATAGGTTCTAAGGCTAAACACAAAAGATATATTTGTTCATACTTTACCTAAACTCTAGTGAGAGAAGAGTGAATAATAGACCTTGGGACTCAGAGAACTTAAATCACAGTTAAAAAATAAAGAAATAATGGTAATTCCAATGAAAGATTATTTAAAAAATAAAAGAGTCGTTATGATGAAATATAATGGGATGCATGTAGTGGACTTCATTTAATGGGTTATTAAGAAGTAATGGTAGCCTGATTGTTTCAGTGGGTAGAGTGTAGGCCTGCAGACTGAAAGGTCAAGGGCACAGGCTTGCGTTGCGGGCTCAATCCCCAGTAGGATGCATGCAGGAAGCAGCTAACTAATGATTCTCTCTCATCTTTGATGTTTCTATCTCTCTCTCCCTCTCCCTTCCTCTCTGAAATTAATAAATATATATATATGTGTGTGTGTGTATATATTTATACA
>NW_005354109.1:270237-271438 GCF_000412655.1 Myotis brandtii
ATATATATTTTAGAGGCCCAGTGCATGAATTCATGCATGGGTGGGGTCCAGCGGGCCTGCTCCAATGGGGGCCGATTGGGCCGGGCCAACAGGGAGAGGGGCTGTGGGCAGTCAGCCGGCTGGCCCTGCCCCTGATCATGGTGGGGGTGGAGGTGATTGGGGGAAGGCTGGCAGGTGGGGAGGGACTGTGAGAGGTTGGGGGGAGCAATCAGGGCCCCAATCAAGCCAGTTGGCCACCGCAGTGTGTTTCATAACAACTGGTCATTCCAATCATACCAGTCATTCAGGTCGTTCCATCGTTCAGGTCGCTTGGCTTTTATATACCATCTATATATTTCTATATATCTATATCTATCCACAGATATAGACATATCTATATCTGTGTATAGATATAGATATAGATATAGATGATATAGAGATAGAGATAGAGATAGAGATAGAGATAGAGATAGAGATAGAGATAGAGATAGAGATATGAAGAAGTAATGGTAACCCAAAGCGGTAGGGAATATCAGGAATATCCAAAGTCATAATATTAGTTAGAATATCATGAAGATAAAACTGTTGTGCCAAGATTAAATGTCACCAGACTTTAATTCCTTTTTGTAAAAGTCCCTTAATCTCTATCCACATAAAATTAAAGGGTTTGAAATCAGGAATATGAAATCCTATCTAATAAAAGAGAAACATGGTAATTAGCTGTATGCCCGCTACCCTTCCCATTGGCTAATCAGTGAGATATGCAAATTAACTGCCAGCCAAGATGGCAGCCAGCAGCCAGGCAGCTGACGCAAACAGGGAGGCTTGCTTGCTTCAGTGACGAAGGAAGCCAAGCTTCCCCGCCTGCCTTGCAGGCCTCTCAGCTGCACTCTAAGCAACATTGTAACAAATATAGAAGCTAAACAAAACCCCGGGCTTCAGCCAACAGGACCACAACATTGTTTCAAATACAGAAGGTAAACAAGGGCCAGAAACCTGCTTTCAACAGCGGAGGTCTCATAGCTGGAGCCAAGCCTCAGATCTAAAGCTGGCCCAGAATATAAAAAAAAGAAAAAAGGAGAGGTTGGGAACTTCAGTCACCCGCCAGCCTGCAAACGGCCCTCAGCCCCTCACCCAGGCTGGCCAGGCACCCCAGTGGGGACCCCCACCCTAAAGGGGGTGTGACCAGATGCAAACAGCCATCATCCCCTCACCCAGGCTG
>NW_005354109.1:272016-272829 GCF_000412655.1 Myotis brandtii
CCTGAGCATGACTGAGGGTGGCATCGCAACCTCCCGATCCGCCCTGCTCTGTGCATGACAGGGGGCGGCGCCCCAACTCCCCAATCGGCCCTGCTCTGAGCCCTACCAGGGGCTGCACCTAGGGATTGGGCCTGCCCTCTGCCACCTGGGAGCAGGCCTAAGCCAGCAGGTCATTATCTCCCGAGCAGTCCCAAACTGCGAGAGGGCACAGGCCAGGCTGAGAGACCCCCTCTCCTCCCCAAGTGCACAAATTTTTGTGCACCGGGCCTCTAGTATAATATTAAGAATTTCCATATTAGTGGATAAAATGTACCTTTAAGATTGCTCTGAGACTCAGAAATTAACATAGCAGCACAAGCAATATGATTAATAATAATGCATTAATACTCTTGATATCAAAAAGCTTATTCTTGGTTATTTGTGTAAGTTTGAACTGTGATATAATTCTAATATGAAAAATATATTTTAAAAGTTGGCATATTTCTATGTTTACCCCTGTTTTATAACAATTATAGAAAAAACACTATTTTTTCTTAAATTAAATAAATTGTTAATATTTGATTTGGCTTAATTCAAATGTTTAAAAATAGGAAGTTGCTGCAAACATTTTATTTTAATCATCATTTAGTAGGCTCTAAATTATTCATATAAGGGAACCAATAGTCTTTAAATTCACAGACTTAACGTAAAAATTATTCATTTTCCAAGGAGAATCATCAAAGAACTATTTAAGATTCCTGACAAAAGAAAACATACTCATGAATATAATATATGTAAATTATGTTTCTTTCTCTCTCTCTCCTTCTACACACA
>NW_005354109.1:272914-291018 GCF_000412655.1 Myotis brandtii
CTTTTATTATATAGACTAGAGGCCCGGTGCACGAAATTTGTGCACAGGGGTGTGTGTGTCCCTCAGCCCAGCCTGCACCCTCTCCAATCTGGAATCCCTCTCACAATCCAGGCCTGCTGGCTCCCAACTGCTAGCCTGCCTATCTGCCTGATTTCCCCTAACTGCTTCTGCCTGCCAGCCTGATCACCCCCTAACCACTCCCCAGCCAGCCTGATCGACACCTAACTGCTCCCCTACCGGCCAGATTGCCCCCAACTGCCCTCCCCTGCTGGTCTGATCTTGCCCCCAACTTCCCACCCTTGCTGGCCTGATCTCACCCCCAAGTGCCCTCCCCTGTCAGCCTGGTCTCCCCCAACTGCCCTCCCCTGCCAGCCTGGTTGCTCCCAACTGCCCTCCCCTGCTAGCCTGATATCACCCCCAAATGCCCTCCCCTGCTGGCCTGATCACCCCTAACGGCCTCTGCCTCAGCCCCCACCACCATGGCTTTGTCCCGAAGGAAGTCAGACGTCCGGAAGATGGCTGGTAGACCTGGTTTAACTAGCATATTGCCCTTTTATTAGTATAGATATATTATATGGTATAGGATTGCTTAAATGGGGTGGGGGGGGGCCTTTTTCAGCAGGAGGAGATGCTCTTGGCAGACGAAAATACATAATCCCTATATCTGGACTGATAGCCAGCCATATGCACTATACTGCCAAACTGGTCATTAAAAAATTTAACCGCTTTCTTACACCTTACACCAAACAACTGTTGCCCTTAATATCCCTCCTCAGCCTCCACCTTAGGTCCTGCCTTCTCAGTTCACTCAGATTAGGTTCTGATTGGTCGGTTTCTATGCCTTTCAGCGTCAAAAGCTCTGCTTCCTAGGCAGCCATTAGCTCCTGGCACTTTACCCAGATTAGGTTCTGATTGGTCAGTTTCTATGCCAGTCAGTATCTCCACGCCTATCTCTGGGCCTGATCAGAGACACAGGGCTGATTAGGAGCCCCCCAGGTGGCCCGGAGAGAAACAGAGGTGCAGCTGCTGGGGAAGCCCAGAGAGAAAGAGAGGCAACAGCTGATCAACAGCTGCCACAAAGGCTGTGGATTAGACCCTGCCTCTCTCTCTGTAGGCCTCTCTCCAGGCCTGATCCACAGCCCCCTCAGTACTCAGTGCTGGGTCGCTGGGCCAGCACCGGCTACAGTCAGTGCTGGTTCATCACGGCAACCCAGCACTGACTTCCAGTGTTTGGTCGAGCCTTCAGTTGTTATGGACCCTGGCTCTTTATATATATACTGTAGATGTATATGTGTGTGTGTGTGTGTGTATGTGTGTGTATTCTCATTCCCATTTTACAATTTCTGGTTAAATTTTGTCATTGTCAATCTCTACTCCTCCCTTTATATCCAGTGTATTTGTTAAATAATGTCATTAAATATGGTTTTTTGAAAATATGTAAAATTAAATTATATGCATATTTTTCTTTATTTTACTGTAAATTATAAAATACATACAAAATTATTAAAAGGCAAAATTCATTAGGCCAATATAACTATAAAATTATGTTAATAAAATAAATGTCCTGAGTATATCTAACAAAATTTATAGAAGTATAGTGACTATTCAACAAATCTGTCATTGTTTTTAGTGTTTTCCACACAGTTATTTTAATTTTTGTTTCTTTAAGCATATAGGAGAAAATATATAGAGAATGAACTATGTAAATAAGCAATTTAGTAGGCATTTATAAAACCCTGAATCCAAATACTAGATAATATAACTTTGTCCAAAAGCACATAGAATATTTAAAAATAGTCATGATATAAGAATTGGTTTCTGATATTGAAATATAGGGACCTAAAAGACTTCACACAAAAGAGGACATTCAGAAAGCCAAGAGACATATGAAAACATGCTCAAAGTCACTAATCATTCGAGAGATGCAAATCAAAACAACAATGAGGTACCATCTCACACCTGTCAGAATGGCTATCATCAACAAATCAACAAACGACAAGTGCTGGAAAAAGACTTCACACAATCTCCTTAAATAGAAACTGAATTAACACCTAGGACACACGTTAAGAAAATGACCAAAAAAATAGTTTTTGTTATAATTAATAAGTCATCTTTAAAAATCTGGCCCCATTGATCTACTAAGTTCCTGGAAATAAAATAATAAATAAAATTTTGAAATGTGCAATACACACTGTTCTCTGAACACAATGACATCAAATTTAATATCAAATGAAAGTCAAAAATTATAACCATAGTTTTGGAAAATTAAACATTAATGTTTAAATAGCTCATGTGTTAAAATATTTTGTACTGAATAAAATTAAAATAAAAAAATAAAAAGTATGAATTCCAAGTAAGTGATATTTTGAGGATAAGATATTTTCTTATAAATAATTGAACCATTACTTTTTAAAAGGATGGTTGAGTTTGCCTTTAAGTAAAAAAATTAAAGAATGGAGTAGATATTAATGGAGAAAAAATGTTACACTTGAGATGATAAAAACATATATGGATTATTTTCTTAAAAACAAGATATAAAACTAAATATCAGGTGTATTGATGAATGATTGAAGGAACAAATAAACAAAGTTGAAAATGAAAAGTTTTCAAAGATAAACAATTCTGATGGACAATATTATGAAAACCTGAGTCAAGAAATTTAAAAACATATGAAAAGAATAAATTTCTCAAAAATCATATAAAGAATTAGAAATCATAAATAGCAATTACAGAGACATTAATGAATTAGTAAAAACTGAGGTGGGTTTGGAGATGAAGTCTAGCAAAATATCCAAAAAGATACAATTCTAATCTTAAACCAACTCTTCTAGATAGGAAAGAAAATTAGGAACTTTATCTCAACTCTTTCTAAGCTAAAATAATCTTGAGTTAAAAAAAACAAAATTATAAATTAATTTCACTAATGATATAGATGGAAAACTTTTATCACCCAATGTAGTATTACTTTCAAAAACCAATAAAACAATTACAAAATTGTAACTGATTATATGACAAGCTTAAAGGGAAAAATTAGTCTGATAGATTTAGGAAAGGCATTTGATAAATTTCACCCTTGAATCTTGAAAATAAACAAATGAAAACTTAGAAAAATAGTAGAAGGTGACATTCTTAATCTAATAAGAGTAGCTACCAAAACCTACAACAGTTATTATTCTTAATGTGAAATATTATATTTTCTTTCATAATCAGGAAAAAGTCAATATCCAATATAGTTCCTTTTGAACATGTATTGGTAGATCTAGTCAAGTAATAATTTAGGAATATTAAATAAAAGACAAAATTTAGAAAAGAAGTAACAAAATTGTCATGATTCACAGATCATGTTATTTTCTTAATACAAATCCTCAAGGGAACTATCAATTTTATTAGAAATGATAGTACTTTTATAAATTATTAAATGTAAGACCAATATATCTATTTTACATATCTAAACACCAACAAAGGCATTAAAAACATAATTAAATATACTATTTTAAATGTCATTAAAAGTTTTATAGTATTCTTATGTTCTTGGACATATTTCTCAATTAATAGTGCTCTTAAATCCCTGTAGAAATTATTGTTTCCAATATTTACTTATTGTAAACTAAAATCCAGATACAATATGCTATTAAGATTTTGAACAAGGTTCTTCTTTTTTAATTTATTTTTATTTGTAGAGAAAGAGGAATAGAGAGGGAGAAAGAAACATCAATATGAGAAACATATCAGCTGCCTCCTGCATGCCCCCTACTGGGGATCTTGTCTCAAACTAGGGCATGTGCTATGACCAGGAACTGAACATGAAACCTTTAAATGCACAGGACAGGGCAGGTTGTTTTTTTAAGTGAACAGGTTTTTATGGTTTAGTTAGCCTGTGAAAGTTGAATTCACCTTTATGGAAATTATAATCCTATAAAGCATTCTCTTTTTCTAATATGTTATATAGGATGATTAAACTTTCTAACAGCCGGTAGCTCTACACTTATAAAACACTATAAGTCCCTTTCTAGGGAGCCAAGCCTGCCACCAGAACTGTTACGGAAATAATAATTTGCCCAGGAGCCCATTCCAATATTGGACCATGCCACTTTGGTTCATTCCAAATATACTATATATCAATCCCAATTTCAGAGATAATTACCCTCAAGCTTACTCAGCCTATAGTTCACTGTTCTATTCTGAATTCATATTCTTCATTCCCTAAGCAGTCATAATTAAAAATAAAAAAGAACCAGAGTGTTCCATATGGGTAGTTCTTGCCTAATGTTACCATAGATGTCATTTCAATTCTAGTATCAAGGAGAGCTCACATTCATTCTTAAATGATTTTAAAATGTGCTCCAGCCTTCCACGGATCACATTTAGAAGAATAAAATGAAAAAGAGTCTTGGTGAACTTCAGCTCACTCCAACTCAATGTTTAAAAGTTGTACTGACCCATCCATACCAAAACCCAGTGTGTGGGCACCATGTAAAAAGCTATCCTATAATATATATTTGTTGAATGAATGACTCAGACTGCTCAATCGGATTGATACCTTGCCCTTGTTCCTATGTTCTTACATTCCAATGCACTGATCTCACTGCTTATTCAACTGTTAGCTTTCCCTCTAGACCTCTGCACTTAACTGTCTGCTGATTCGGAACATAGAAATTCTTTTGAATATAGCCTTGTGTTTTTGTTTCAAAAATATACTCTTGATTTTATTTTGGGATGCTGCTGCATATCTGACTTTATCCATTGTGAACCTCCAAAATCAAAAGAGACCCAGAGGCCCATTGAACTGGATTTTGATTCTCAGAGAAAAAATCCTAAGTAGAGAAGAGCATTGCAGCTAGCGTGAACACAGGTAACTACTAATCAGGAAAACTGGTGGGCAAGCGAATCAACCGTTTGATGTCTATTTCTTGTCTTGAGAAGTAACTTAAAGTTTAACCCTGATAGTAATAAGATTAATAGGGTTTTTGAAAGATGTAGATTTACTTAATCAGACATTTTTATAAACCAAGTCAATCTAGAGGTGGCTTGAGAAATAAATTAGAAGATAAATGAAGAAAAATGAAATCAGAAAGATTAATCCGTACAAAAGAAATGCTTCTGCTCATGAAGGAACTGTGAGACTGAAAAAAAATTAGAAAAATGTAATTTTCCCAAATTATATTTTAGAGAATGCTACAGTAATAATGTGTTTCTGTGGACTATACATGTCATTATTTTTAAAAATATAAACAATTGCACTGGATATTTCCACTTATTAAAAACTAGAGGCCCAGTGCACGAATTCGTACATGGGTGGGGTCCGGCCAGTCCGGCCCCAATCTTGGCAGATCGTGGCCGGAGCTGTCAGGAGGAGGAGATGGCTGGAGGTTGGCCGGCCGGCCCGCCCCATTCAGGACCCGATCAGGGCCGGGCCGGCTGGTGGGAGGGGCTGCGGGTGATTGGCTGGTGGGCCCTACCCCCGATTGGGGTGGGGGGTAATTGGTGGTGGGGCCAGCCATGGGGAGGGGCTTTGGGAGGTTGGCCAGCCAGCCTCACCCCCAATTGGTGTGTGGGGGAGATCGGGGCAAAGCTGGCTTGGGGGAGGGGCCCTGGGTGGATTGGGGTGGTGGGGGCCCATCGGGGATGGGGCCAGCTAGGGGGAGGGGCTTCAGGAGGTTGGCCGGCTGGCCACACCCCCTATTGGGGTAGGGGGGGCGATAAAGGGTAGGGTTGACTCTGGGGAGGGGCCACGGGAGGTTGGCAGGCTGGCCCCACCCCCCCATCGGGCCGTTTCGCTCACCACAGTGGGCATCATAGCGACCGGTCATTCTAATTGTTCCAGCTTTCCAGTTGCTGGCTTTTTAACTATATATAGGTACTGTATATGGAAATAAAATGAAAGTCAATCTTAAGGTGTGTGATAATTTTGAAGATGTAAAAATAATAGATGGAGTGTTATTAGTATATGATCTCCCACTATACCGTGTAATTTTTCATTATCAAGATAATAATTACTTAAGTATTAACCAACTCAACTTTGGTATCCAAAAGAAGATAAGTAGAACTGCATCGCTGGAGGAAAAAATGAGAAACAAATACTGTCATGTCAGCTAATAGCTAAGAGAGATTCCTGTCACAGAGAAGTGATAAGACAGCAATTACTGGCTTCACTCATTCACCAAAGTACACCCAGACTCTAAAATTATATTCTAAAGTAGAGTTTTTTTTCTTTTACCAAAGACAGGAATAAAATAATCTATTGCAAAAAGAAAAAAAAAATAGATGGTGATTTAGTTTTTATTATTATTATTATTATTGCAACAATGTTTTAAATACCTCTATGCAAACCTAATTTCATCTATGTGTATAACACACATATATATACATGTCTGTAAACATATGTGTCTGTGTATACATTTTTAAATGTGTAATTCTGAGAAGTCTTGTAATTATAAGTCTCAACCCAGCTAATCAACATATTTGCATAAGGATCAACAAATGTGTCTTTAAAAGTCAATGTTTACAACACCAAGAGTGAACCATACACTATGCACTTCAGATGATTATTTTTTGTCAATGGAGGTTCATCAGTTGTAACAAATGTAACACTTTAGTAGGGATATTGACAATGGGGGAGGCTATCTATATGATGAGGGCAGAGGGCATATGAGAAATTTCTGTACTTTTTTTCTCAATTTGGCTGTAAACTACTATAAAAATTAAGTCTTTATAAAAAATTAAAAAGGAAAAAACTATTTTTAAGGACATCATCATATATACCAGCTACTCAGCAATCAATAGATCATTTAATCATTTAAGCATATTGAATGTCTGATCTCATTTTAAGCACTATGTTAGGTATCTGGATTGCATAGATCAATAACTTGATGACTTTACAATCTCTTCTATATAGTGGTTCACTGTGGTACTAAAGTTCAGTGAACAACACTGATGTCATGGCTTTGAGTGAATACATTCAAAAAGAAAAACAGCAGATTGCTTGACATTATGGATCTTGAAGCAGACAGCCTGGATATGATTCCCACCAGCAATATAAACAGATTTTAGCACTTCAGTACTAATTCATCTTTTTACACTTGTATTTTCCTATCAGTAAAATGCTGATGAAACATTAATATTTCTTCAGCTTGTATTAGTATTTAATTACATAATCTAGGTAAAATTCTTAGAATAATACATGCTGCATTCTAATAATGAAGGTTTATCATAGCTCTTAGATCTATTGTGTTCTATTTTAGATACATTTTTGTACAAAAGTCTAACTAGTAATGATAAAAAAATGGATATCCTGTTAACAAATATCCATGTTGTGATTGATAATTCTAATAGCAATCTCTGCTGTGCATCCCAAGTGGTCATCAGATATACTAAAATTCATAACTCCATAACCCATCTGCTTTGGTGTTTATTACTTAGCACTAAGTAAAATGTACTCAAGATCAAAGACAGAATATTACACATCTGCATCTGCTTGTTTACACACACAAAGCAAAATATGTCCTATTGGTAGCATATGTTAGGGTGAACACCAATCTGTTATGGTAGTAATTTCATTGTTGGCTGTACTGCAGAGGCTTGGTCTATAATGTATTTTATCAAGATGGATGTGCTTTAGTTTTTTCAACCAGTCATGGTAAAATATTTGGCTGGTTTTATTATTGCATGCCATCTGTGTGGGCAGTAAGGTTGTCAAATAACACATGAAATGTCACTGTTTTGAATAGACATCGAATTGAGATTTAATCTGATGGATATTTTACATTAATTAAATGCCAGCTGATTAATGAAAACATATTTTTGATATTTAATGACTATGTAAAAAAGGAATGCGATTAGCTCAAAATTTTATGCATTATGCACAAAATGTCAGCTTTCTCATGAATACATGCATGTAGACCAATGTGGTAGAATCTAGATGAATTTAAATAGCATTAAAATTAATATCACCCTGCTATTTAGTAAACAGCAAGCCCTATGTGTTTGGAAATGATTCTCATTAATATCTGGAACTCTTTGACCCCTTTTGTACTGTCATAAAGCAGCACTTTTTTTTTTCTCCACAGTCAGGAAAAATCAAATATACCTACTACTCCCACTGTGACAAATAATCAGTTCCTTAGATGCAAACCCAGAAGCAGTGCTAATTATCAAAACTATTGTGAGAATCACAGGAGAACAAAATCAGGCAGATATTTTGAAAACAAAACAGTTTGTTGAAATTTAGCTTCTATCAAGAAAATTCAGAGAAATGAATCAGCTAAATTTTCCATTTTTCTTTCCTTATCACTTTCCATCTTATATACTGGCAAAGCCGTTTTTATCAGTCTGACTACATTTCATGTAGGTACCCATCTCCAATTCACTCAGAAATGATTGTGTATGTGCAGTGTCCCTGTTCCCTGAAAGGTGTTTCCTCACTTGAGTCTATTAGAAAATTCTGTGCAGAAGAAAGGACAGCTCTTACCTGCCATTCTCTTGTCACTTGTATCAAGAAAATTCATTTCTCTCCTCTTTCTGGGATTTTCCCCTGGAGATTAAAGAGAAATCAAGGTATAGGATCAAAAATTGGATGCGTCTTAGAAGCAGCCCCAGGACTTTCCCTAGAGTGGAGCCAGATTGCTAGCGCCTCAGAGCATTCTTTCCCAACAACACTAGATAAAAGGCAATTTGGGGCTTTTACATTTAGTCTTCCCCTGGTCATGGTTGAAGCCATAAAAAAGAAAAAGGGAGCGATGTAATATATACCTGGGTATTTGCCTCATTTACTGTCTAATTGTTTGACCTTTGAGAACCAGAGCTGTTTTTTATTTGTTGTCTATCTTCAGTAACTAACACACCAAATGAAGATCATTTAAATACACTATTGTTTAAATACTCATTGTTCTCCCAACCTTTAAGATTTACTTCCCTTTCTATGTATTTATGATGAGGTGATAAAATTAGCTATTAGACAAATATATCTGTTCTAGAGGCCAGGTGCACGAAATTCGTTGGAGGCGGGGGCGGGAGGGGGAGGGTCACCCCGCCCAGCCTGCACCCTCGCAATCCGCAATCCGGGACCCCTCAGGGGATGTCCAACTACTGGTTTAGAGGTTAGAAAAAAAACCTGGTGAGAGAAAAAACAACAAAACAAAACAAAACAAAACAGAAGCCACTCCCAGGAGGGTGGGTTCTGAGGAGATAGGGTTAACTTTCTGCGTGAAGAAGATTCGCCAGGCCAGGGAAGAGGGGAGGAAGGAGTGTGTGTGTGAGAGAGAAAGAGAGACAGAGACAGAGACAGAGACAGAGACAGAGACAGAGGGACACACCCTCAAAGACTCCAGACTCTTTTGTTCTAAAGCACAACACTTTGCTTTCCCCACGTTTATCGCATGTCTAAATACAAACCATCGTGAACTTCAAGCAACATGTATTAGGGAAGAAGAATGCAGCCTTAAAGCAAAGGGTGGGGGTGTCAGAAGTGAGTAACTCATCTTGTCCTCCCAGCTGAAGTTCCTCAGGGGCCTGCCTCTTTGCGAATCCACATTTACCTCTTGGTGCATGGGAGGTTAGGGAGCGCAGCATTATCCTGGGAGGGGAAGGTCACAGGGACTGCACCCACGGTGCTCGCCCCAAGTTTCATGTCCTCACCCTCCCAGGTTGCTTTCCACCCCACCAATGATCCAGTTAATGGGGTCGGAGGTCTACAGGGGACACCTCCAGGCGGAGAGCACGCTGGGGGCCGGTGGTCCAGCTCCAAGGCCCCTGTGTCCACGCCCCACTCCCGCTTTCGGGCAACGGCTGGGGATGTTCTGCCCCAGCTCCAGACTCAATCCTACTGGGTGGGGGAGAGATTGGGTGGCTCTCACCTTTGACTTGCGCGCTGCTGGGGGGAAAAGAAAAGCCTCCTCAGAAAGAGGTTTTTCAAAAGCCTTCAGGGACCAGGAGGTTGGCGGCCAGGGCCTTCCTTCCCCCGGCTGCTGGCTGCTGGCCCCACCCCCGTCCGCACCTGCCTTGGCCTGGCGCTGCCCACGTCTGCTGCCACCCACCCCTGGTTCCCCATTTCCCATCGCGAGATCAGCACCTAATGGCCAGGGGGAAGGACCAGGAGGTTGGCCAGCAGGCCCCGATCAGGAGATCTGGGTGGCCAGTGTGCTTCATAGCGACCAGTGATTCTGGTCGTTTGGTGGTTTCCGCAGTAAGGGTCAGTTAGACTTTTATATATATGTGGATGACCATATAAATAAATTTCTTAATGGTGTCCTGTTTCTCATCAATTATTCATCTCGCCCAGGGAAATTACAAGGTTTACAAGGTTTAAGAATTTTCAAGCATCCCCAACTTTGTTTAAAAACTAATTCAGGAATAATTTCATTGTTTTTGAGTCTATATTTTTAGCCTCCAATAGTACTGATTTCAGTGTGATATTTTAGTTCTTCTGTGTGTGTGTGTGTGTGTGTGTGTGTGTGTATGCACATGCATGTGTGTAAACACATTTGACAATGACTTTTATAACATTACATCTGTCATCTAATCTCCAAAACTTTTTAAGTTATTTTATACCTGGGAGCTTTACTATTTGTAACCTATTTTTTATTAATGTTTAAAAATAGAGATAACACAAGAAAACATGATTTACAGTGAAGCCTCATGGTTGACACTTTGTCATCTAGATGTATGAACTCTTTTGTAAATCCTGTCTCTAAGGAATACAAATGATAAAAATGCCCCTAATAGAAATATTTCATAATCTTTGGCAGAAGAGCATGTCAAAAGACTTTAGAAATTCTACATAAATTAATTTAAAATTAAAAGGTTGAGTAAGGTATATTTTTTATTATAGAATTCAAATTGGTTCTGCAAAACATAAAAACCCATCATTTATTCCATCAGCTTGAACAACAAAGAATCAAATCTCAACAGTTGTGTATATGGTGTCTTCTAGATATCAGTCACATTCGAGGCTTTTTATTCATCAACACTGCAGTTTTTGCTCCAACAGGTAATGCACTTTAGCTAACAGTTTCACAATTTCACCCATGAGTTCTTTCAAATCTCTTGGGGGAAATTCTATCTGGTTCTGGGGATTTATTTACATCCAGTTTGAAGAATTTTTTTGTGATTTTTGTTACTTTTTAAAAATTTAATTTGAAAGAGAGAAAGGGAGAGAGAGAAGCATTGACTTGTTATTCCACTTACTTATGCATTTATTGGTTGATTCCTGCATATGCCCTGATGGGGGATTGAACCCCCAACCTTGGCATTTTGGGATGATGCTCCAGCCAACTGAGCAACCAATGGCCAGGGTGTTACTTTTTAACTAATCTTTTCTCCTGTGTGTGTTTTCTTTCTTTAATAGCCATTTCTTAGGAAGCACTACTGAGAAACAGAAGATGAGAATATAAAAATAATAAGTTCCAAAACATAACTTATTATAGCATCATGAATGTAAAAAATGGCTCACTTGTCCAGATTTCAAATGATGGACTAGGAAACAGAAGCATGGCAAAAATGAGACTTTTAATAACACTCTCAAGAACAGGCACCCATTTTACAGGAACACACATGGGGCAAGGATCATAGCCTATTTTTTAAGACCCTCCTCTAGTTCCTCATTGGCTGAGTACGATTTGATCACCTGTTTCCTAATAGGTCGCCTAGGTCTGCTGTCTCCCCTTGGGTTATTAAAAAAAAATGTTGGGGCTGGGTCCTTCTCTAGTTGCCTCCACCTCCCGTTGTCTAAGACATGTGCTATCAGCCACGTGTACAGCTCTCATTCTCTCTTTCCACCCCCACTGCCTATTTGCTCTGGGGAAATTCAGCTGCTGCCTGGCCACATGCTGTATCTATGATGATAAATCAGAGGCATATTACTTACATGAAGCACTTCAAACTTAAAGCGTATTACTAGTATGTTTTCAAATTTTTGAATTATACTATCAGAAATAGAAAGTGCACACATATTTTGGTAAAAAAGGGAATTTCTTCCCCCACATATAGATATGAGCTCACACAAAGAAATATACACAAATTCAACATAGTTTTTATAGAAAGTGTATAGTAGACATAATATATTTGATAGAAATTAGAAAAATAAATTTGAATATAATTAATGTAACAACTCTTCAATTTTTAAGTAATTTTCTACATCTTATTCAGTATTTTTAAACAAAGTACATATCAAAGCTCACTTATGTATTAAACCTAGAAAATTATTCTTAAAATTAGAGTTAAAAATAAAATTAATTGTTAAACTTTTTAGATCTTGAGTAATTTTGATCATCAATGATCTTTATTTTTTTCTTATATGTTTTTATTGATTTCAGGGAGGAAGGGAGAGGAAGAGAGAGATAGAAACATCAATGATGAGCGAGAATCACTGGTCAGCTGCCTCCTACATGCCCCCCACTGGGGATTGAGCCCGCAACTCAGGCATATGTCCTTGACTGGAATTGAATCTGGGACCCTTCAGTCCACAGGCTGATGCTCTATCCACTGAGCCAAACCAGCTAGGGCATCAATGATCTTTATTAATACACCCTTTAACAATTTCCCTGTATTGTTAAGAAAGATTAAAAGGCCTCTATCAGAATGTTCTTCTTCAAAAATGGCATTTAAAAGTAAGGTTCTAAACTAAGTCAGTCATACTTTATATAAAAAAGTGAAAATTAAGTAAAAACACAATGATATTAATATTGTGATAAACAATAAATTTTTCAAAACATTGACTTAGAATTTTGTTAGCCCAACAATTATGTTATAAATGTTCCAATTAGATTATTTTTCACTTTAATATAATTAAATGTAAGATATTCATTTAATTTCACCAACCTACTAATTCTAAGATTTATTTAATACTAGAGACTTGGTGCACAAATTTGGGCACAATGAAAGGAAATTAATTAGAAGAAATATTTTAATATTGCTATTTGCCCTTTCTCTATAATAGAATGCTGGAAGCCGGTCCATCCTTGCTGCTTGACACAGTCGCTGCATGAAAGAAACATCTGCACAGCATATGTTTCAAGGGACCTGGCATATATAGCATATTGTTCTTAATATGTTTGCTCTCCTTAGCGCCATGTGTTTTAACCAGGGTCACCTCTCCGAGAAAGGTTGTTTCCCCAGGTGGGGATTTTTCCCTGAGGTTAGGGAGGGGATACAACCCCTTAACTAAGTGCCAGGTGGGTAGTTAAATCACTTTAACTACAAACAATCACGCTTAAGCTACATAATCTTTACTCCCTGGAATGGAGATAAGAAATACCCTAACCTTTGCAATAGAAATTGACAGGATTAAAATCGGCTGGTATAAATATAGATGTAACAAGACAATAAACATCAGATCCTAACCAGAACTTGGCCAGAGGGCTGCTGATCAACTGAAGGCTGTCTCCGTGTCATTTCTTCTTCGCCGACTCTGTCCACACCTTTGGGGACCCCTGGACCTGCTGGGGTTGGACCCCAGCAATAGAAGTGTCAACCAAATTCACAATCGACAATGACAGATTGATACACACACATGCAACTGGCGCCAGCAAGAGCTTTATATGTATTGCGCATGCACGAGTCAATTTAGCCTTCTATATATATAGATAAACTTGCTTAATTAGACCTGCCTTCAGATGTAGCTAAACTTTTTCCAGCCCAGTGAAGCACCGCAACTTCTCTTTTAGGTAATTTTCAGCAACACTGCAGTAATATCAACATGAAGCAGGTTATTATTGTAGTTCATGCAGGGAGAACAAAAGGTAAAATATTTAACTGCAGCAGTGTTTGACTATAATCTGTGCAGTGAAAAAACCTGAAGTCATTTTCAAGGTCTACCATTTCTTACTTCTTTTAAGTTGGGTCAAGTTTATAAGCTTTCTAAATCTCTGTTTTCTGGCTAGTGAAAAGAAAATAGGATTCCACTGAGTCTCCTATATACCTACTCCAGGACTTCTGTGAGGACCAAATGAGATGAGGCAGGGGAAAATGCTTCACAGACATTTGGTTAAAGTGTGAAATGTTTGCACCTGGCTATAAAGTAAGTTGTGTTCCTGGGCTGAAGAAACTGCAAGGAGGCTAGTCATTGCTAGGCAGAGAAAGCGGGCATTGTTATGTAATGTCATTACCCAGCACTCACAGCCACGGTTTCCTGGCTGGGCTGGGCTGGGCTGTGGGCCACATTTTGTGCCATGGGGTCTTAGCAGCATCAGCTGCGATTTGGTGGACTGTTGCTCCAGGGTGGTGGTGGGGCCTGTGTCCCACTGGGGGAAGCCAAGTGTTGCTTTGTGGGTGCCAGGTCTGCGATGCCGCTTCTCTGTGCACGTCATGACAGCTCCTGTGTTGAGCATCTGCCTCCTGGTGGTCATTGCATGTCATAGCAACTGGTCGGATAGTTGGACAGTCAGACACTTAGTATATTAGCCTTTATATAAATAGTTTAATTTAATTTTACTCACGAGAAAACCAATGTTAATGATTACCTTCACACAGCCACTAAGATCTAGAACAATGATTTTCAAACTTTTCCATCTCATGGCACACATAAACTAATTACTAAAATGCTGTGGTACACCAAAAAATATATTTTTAATGATCAGAAAAAAAATAGGTATAATTTTGATTCATGCACACAGATGGCTATTGTGTTTGCTTGTTGTCATTATTTTATTTGACAATATAAGGAAAAAAAGGTCAGTGGCCCTAAGTGGTCAGATAGTGCATGTTTTAAAAATTCTTCCGGCACAGCAATTGAATATTACTGATCTAGACCCTATATTGGAACTCAGCGAGGACTGATGCTGAGTTCCACACTTTGCATCGTGACACATTGCCTCCCTCTATTAACCTCACACTTTCTTTGCAGTCATTTACTGCACTAGGGGCCCCTTATCTTCAGGTATGCGTGGAACACGTGGAGCAGGAGGCAGCAAGAAAATTAGAAATTAGATAAGATGAACTGTTTTTTTTCTCACAAGTAGAATTAGAACAAACAAAATTGCTTTTGTATTGGGTGCGGATGAGTGTAGACTAAGGTGGCCAGGAGAACTATACTGAAAGAAAAATTAAAAGACCTCCATCAGAATGTGGTTCTTCAGGCAGGGAAATAAATCAGTAACCAGGATGAACAATCGATCTCATCATCCCTTTCACTTTTCAGTCCATTTTGAACACTCTATTTCATGTATCATTTTCAATCTCATGTTCTGTTTATCAGATTCCCTCCCCAGATTAGAGCCACGCATAACTGAAAGACTGATGACTTGCCTCTGGAAAATCTATTTTAGTTATAGAATCCCCTTGAAATGTTGAACAAGAGGCTGTCATAAAGAGCTTGGTTAGATTATTCAAGTCATCAGCTGTGAAATTAGTGTATTTAGTTTAAACCACTCAGTTCCTAAGAGGCTCTCGCCTTCATTCATGAAGATTTTTGTAAATCATAAATATAATATCACTGGTCCCTTAGAGATCTAAATTGATTGGCTCTATTGGACCAGTGTAACAAATATCAGAACATCATTTAAGAAGAAAATGTAACTAAGATATCAAACTGGAATTACTAGTTTGTTGAGGTAATTAAGGAAAATGTTATGTGTTTCTAAATCATGTTCTTCCTCCTCTTATATTTTTCATCTCAGTGAATCACAAAACCATTCAACCCTCAAAAAAAACAACACAGAAATAAACAAAAGAAAAACCTGTGAATCTGATCTTATTTCTCCCATGCCTTGTCCTCCTACATTTAATCAAGTCCAGTAGTTTAAATCTTTTAATAGTACTCAAATTTTCACCATTTGCCACTTTGTTTCAACTACTACTTACTTAGTCAGCTTCTTGCTTTGCCTTCTGCAAAGTATTTTGTTTTTAAGTGCAATCTAAAGTATCTTTGACAGTCTAGCCAGTAACTGTTAAATTATATTACTAATAACATCAATTTGAAAATATTTCCAGTTCCTTATGACTTTTGGATAAATTTCTAGTTTTTAAAGATGACCTGGTGCTATTATCTGCTGCTTAGTCTCTTATCACAGAAACTTATATTTTCCTTGCATTTCCCCATAACCTCCAACCCACTTTATTTTAAAGATATAGAACTTGCTATTTAATAAATCTATGCCATACCAAGAATTCTTGTTAATTAATGATAGAGTAAAAATTATAAAACAAAATTGTGTAATTTAGAAGCCTCCCCAATGTATTCTCTCCAAAATGTTATTGACTTATAAATTAAATATAGTTATCATGCATTATTTTATTAGTTTCAATTGTAACAATATAGTGATTTAACATTATAAACACCTTAAGACGTGATCATCATGATAAATCTAGTAATTATCTGTCACCATACAAAGTCATTTGATATTATTGCCTGTATTCCATATGCTGTACATTACATCCCCACGACTTCTTTACTTTATAAGAAGTTTGTACCTCTCAATCCCCTTTACCTTTTTGGCCCTTCTCCAGCTTTTGTTCTCTGTCTCTATGAGACTTCTTCTGTTTGTTTGTTTGGTTAGTTTTTCAGAATACAAATGTAAGTAAAATTATACAGTATTTGTCTGACTTATTTCACTTATCATAATACCATTTAGGTCCATGCATGTTGTCTCAAGTGACAATATTTAATTCTTTTTTATGGTGCATTAATAGTCCATATAAAATGTTCCATATGTATTATAATATACTAGAGGCCCGGTGCATGAATTCATGCACAAGTGGGGTCCTTCAGCCTGGCCAGCCATCAGGGTCCTGGGAGGTTGGCTGGAGGGAGGGGCCATGGGAGGTTGGCTGTGGGAGCATACTGACCACCAGGGGGCAGCTGCTGTGTTGAGCGTCTGCCCCCTGGTGGTCAGTGCGCATCATAGCAACCAGTTGACTGGTCTTTTGATCCAGTCGCTTAGGCTTTTATAGATATATAGATAGACAGACAGACAGATAGATAGATATAGATAAAGATATAGATATACCACATCTTCTTTATCCATTCACACATTCATAGCTACCTCGGTTGCTGCCATGTCTTGGATAGTGTAAATAATGCTACAATGAACATGGGGTGAATATATCTTTTTGATTAGTGTTCCCATTTTCTTCAGACAAACGTCCAAGGATGGAATTATTGGGTCAAATTGTAGGTATACTTTCAAATTTAAGTTATATTCCTTCTATACTCACTTTGGTGAGGGTTTTATCATAAATGAAACTGAATTTTGCCATGTTCTGGATGTGTTATGATGATATGATTTTTATCCTTTGTTTTGTTAATGTGGTATATTACATTGATTAATTTGTGGCTATCAAACCATGCTTGTATCTCTGGAATAAATTCCACTTGATCATGGTATATAATCTTTTAATGTTTTTTGAATTGAGTTTGCTAATATTTTATTGAGAATTTTTGCATCGATGTTTATCAGAAATATTGGTCTGTAGTTTTAAATTCTTTGGAGTGTCTTTTTCTAGTGTTGTTATAAATGTAATGCTCATTGAATGAGTTTGGAAGAATTCCTTTCTTTTCCATTTTTCGTAATAATTTAACAAGGATAGATATAAATTCTTTTTAAATGTTTAGTAAAACTGAGCTACAAAGACATTTGATCCTGGACTTTTATTTGTTGGGAATTTTTTATTACTGACTCAATTTTGATACTGGTAATGAATATGTTCAGATTTTCTGTTTCTTCTGATTTAATCTTGTATGTTTCAAGGAATGTATCCATTTTTTCTAGGTTGTCTAATTTGTTGAGGTACAAATGTTCAAAATATTCTCTGATAATCCTTGGTATTTCTATGGTACCAGGTGTCACTTCTCCTCTTTCATTTCTGACTTTATTAACTTGGGCTCTCGCTCTTTTTGTCTTGATAAATCTAGCTAAAGGATTACCAATTTTCTTTCTTTTTTCTTTCTTTTGTTTAAATTATTTTTTCTTTATTGATTAAAGTATTACATATGTGTCCTTATCCCCCTGTTGTCTGTGTCCATCGGTTAGGCTTATATGCATGCACACAAGTCCTTTGATTGATCTCTCCCCCTTACCCCCACCCTCCCCTACCTTCCCTCTGAGGTTTGACGGTCTGATTGATGCTTCTCTGTCTCTGGATCTGTTTTTGTTCATCAGTTTATGTTGTTCATT
>NW_005354109.1:291286-297526 GCF_000412655.1 Myotis brandtii
GTTTTTTGAGGAAACTCCATACTGTTTTCCACAGTGGCTGCGCCAGTCTGCATTCCCACCAGCAGTGCATGAGGGTTCCTTTTTCTCCACATCCTCACCAGTGCTTGTTGTTTGTTGATTTGTTGATGATAGCCATTCTGACAAGTGTGAGATGGTACTGCATTGTCATTTTGATTTGCATCTCTCGGATGATTAGTGACTTTGAGCATGTTTTCATATGTCTCTTGGCCTTCCTTCTGTCTTCTTTCAAAAAGTATCTATTTAGGCCCATTGCCCATTTTTTGATTGGGTTGTTTATCTTCCTTTTGTTAAGTGTATGAGTTCCCTGTAAATGTTGGAGATTAAACCCTTATTGGTGATAACATTGACAAATATGTTCTCCCTTGCAGTGGACTTTCTTCTTGTTTTGTTGATGGTTTCTTTTGTTGTGCAAAAGCTTTATATTTTGATGTAGTCTCATTTCTTTATTTTCTCTTTAATTTACATTGCTCTAGGAGCACCAATTTTCTTCATCTTAAAAAAAAAACACAAAAAAACTAACAAACAACTTTTAGTCTCATTAATCATTTCTGTTGTCTTTTTATTCTCTATTTATTTCCTGTGTGTGCTTTATTATTCCCTTCCTTCTACTAATTTAGCAGTTTGTTCTTATTTTTCTAGTTCCTTTAGGTGTACGGTTTACTTATTTTTCAATTTGAAAATGTTCTTGTCTCTTGAGGTAGTCCTGTAGAATTATAAACTTCCTTCTTATAGGCCTACCTATGCCCTATAGATTTTGAAATTTTGTGTTTTAATTTTCATTTGTCTTAAGATATTTTTTTCTTCTTTGATTTCTTTGTTCCACTTTTGGTTTGTTTAATCTCCACATGTTTGTGTTTGTCCAAGTTTTCTTCTTATAATTGACTTTTAAGTTCATATCATTGTATTCAGAAAGGAAGCTTAATATGATTTCAGCCTTCTTAAATTTATTTGAGACATTTTGTGGCCTAATATGCGATTTATTCTAGCTCTATGTGTACTTGAGAAGGATGTGTAATTTGTAATGATACTGTTTATTTTATGACTAGTATATGTATGTATAAATATACACACACACATACACAAATACATGTGTGTGCATCTCAAATATATTTTAAGCATAGTTCTCAAAGAGGTTAACTAATTTATCTAGGTTAATATGAACATATTAAACAGCTAAATATCACAAGTGTAAGGAATTAAATCCCACATATTCTTGCTCCAAACTCATTACTTCCACTATTTAATATTTTATCTACTATTTTTTATAAAAATGCTGTTTTCCATGTATGATATTTGTTTCATAATAGCTTTTCCAGAGTTATTAATTCCCCAGAATTTTTCTGAAACCAGTTCAACCCTTTTTACTGCTTAGCTTTATTTTAGGCATTGCTGGAATCTAATGGCCAGGGTGATCCTCATGCAAGTGGAAAGCTGTCATCTATCATTACACCCTGCTATTTATCAGTAAACCAGCCATAAGGTAAAGCAGTATACATTTGATGGTACATTTATGAGCATGAACCAAAGCTAGGCATTCACTATATCTTACTTTCAAATCACATGAGGAGTATAATTTAATACAACCAATAAGCTGATATATTTCAGGTACACTTACCATGATAATCATAATCATACTTCATTAGATGCTTCTAATTAGAAAATAAAGGACACTCATGCATCTTTATAAAAAAATCAGATGAGTTATAATTGCATTTGCAACCCTGATACAGTGAGCATGTTACAGTTAAACACCTGTTTAACCAGGTGTGACAAAATATGGTAAACCTGAGGGAATAAGATGATTGCTTCACAAGATGGATGCTGATGGTGAAAGACAAGAAAAAGCAATAAAACTGGATTTCCAATTTAAATGCTTACAATGTCCACACAGTTATCAATCATAAAAGGCCAAAGCAGGTTGTTTTGGGTTTACAATAAGGAGTAGTAGAGAATGTAGTGAACTGTTGAGCTCATGCCTTCATTTATGTAGCAGTTACAACTCATGGTCAAATGTTGCTTGTATTGTGAGAATTCTAAATTTTGTGAGAAAAATAGAAATCCATATTTCTGAGAAATCTCCCAATTTTTTGAATTTTGGAAGTGGATTAAATGTCTCCTAGAAAAAACTGAGGAGACCAAGTCTGACAATTGTGATCCTTATACCAGAGCAGTGTTTTGAGGGCACCAAAAAGTGTAAAATATGGACAGTTGTTTTTTTCAAAACCCCACAAATTTCCACAAACACATTAAAGGTTTATATAACAGAAATAAACTTGAAGTAAATCATAATGCTTATAGTCACATCTGATTTTTCTCATTGTAAATTTTATGCAACAGGAGTAATAAACTGAAATACTGATTGTATACATGGTAGATGTATTGGGAAAATGTTTTTTTTAATAGAATAAATAGTAGCTAGACATTTCTTTAGAGAATTCAAACATCCTATAGTAAAAATTTAAGCACTTATATTAAAAATAATCATAGCAACATGATCAGCAGAAGACTCAAAATAAAATATTCCAATATAAGAAATTTAACTATCTATATAATATATAAAACCTATACTGTATATGAAACTTTATATTATTTTACTAATGTATTTAAAGTAATATTTTACATTGCATAAAAATAAACTCCAATGATATACACCAATTATTTACAATCTGTATATGTAGTGTTTGGTGTGTGCATTTTAATTATTTTTCTTATCTACATTTGCTATTTTCTCTACGTCATTGCAGAGATTTTAAAACTCTTAAATTGCTCACTTTTTCTACTTTAATTCTAATTATATATATTTTAAAAGAGAGAAAAATAAATGATTTAAATTATATATCAAGTGCTTCCAAACTGAAAATAAATACTTAGCAAGAGACAAAGAACAAATTATTTGGGAGTTGGGAGACATTTTTATTTTAAATAAAGTTAATCATACAAACTAAAAGTTATATCATATTACAAAATACACTTCATAGATACTAAGACAAAATATTACATTCAGCATAAAAGGGAACTGAATTAAACTCATGTATATGCAAGACAATTTATCATTGCTCTTTCTCAGGTTACCAAAGATCAAAGTGAAAAATGGTAAGAAGAATCAATTAGAAAATATCTGAAGAGCCAGACCTTCAGCAGAGCTCAACTTTGGGAAATTTCACAAATAAGTGCTAGAAAGAAAGTTTAATTAAATTATTTATGAAATAATAGGACAGATATTTCCCAGTTTCCTCACGGAGAAAGAGAAGAATCCTGATTTCTATTACCCATATTTTCAGAGCTCTTCATAGCATGGGCCTGTGGTCAGCAGTGAAGTTGAGACCCCTTCTCCATTAATTGTGGAACTAATGAGCCCAGCAATCACGGGAATCTTCTGGAAAAGCAGTTCTTCCACTTATATACAGATTCTCAAAGTGCTGTTTAATAAGGGAAGATACTCAAAATCTATGGTCTTTTTATATCAGATAGATTTTTTTTTGTTTTATTTTTCAATTATAGTTTACATTCAGTATTATTTTATACTAGTTTCAGGTATACAGCAAAGTGGCTAGCAACCATATAATTTACAAAGTGATCCCCCCACACCCAGTATCTCAACTACCCACCTGGCACCACATGTAGCCATAACAATACTATTGACTATAGTTTCTCTGCTGCACCCAACATCCCTGTGACTAGTTTATAACTACCAATTTGTACTTCTTAATCCCTTCACTTTTTTTATCCAGACTTCCAACTGCCCTCCCTTCTAGCAACTATCAGATAGATTTCAAAGCACAGAGATACCAATAAAGATATTGGATGGTGAATAACGATAAAATACAACACTACCTGGCTAGTGAGGTTCAGTGGTTTAGTGTCAACCCATAAACCAGGAGATCACCGGTTTGATTCCCAGTCAGGGCACATGCCTGGGTTGAGGGCTCAATCCCTGGTAGGGGGTGTGGGGGAGGCAGCCAATCGATAGTTCTCTCTCATCATTGATGTTATCTTTCCCTCTCCCTTCCTCTCTCTGAAATCAATAAAAACATATTAAAAAATAAACACAACACTACAGCCATTTATGTGGCCTATATGGACTGAACATATCATGAATCTTCAGAACAGATCTTGAAGTAACTAGAAAATTTTCTATCAGATATCCTATTTTGTTTTCTTTGCTGGCTTGCACAAGGTATATATTACTGAGAAATAGACATAGAGTTTCAGGGATTAGATGGGATGGGGGAATTAGGTCTTTAAAATTCATCATCCCTAAATCTTTACTCCTATATCTCTACTGAGAGAATTTGCATAAATTTTTATAACAAACAGTAAGTTCAAAAGTATTTATAGCCCTAGCTGTTTTGGCTAGAGCAGTGGTCAGCAAACTGCAGCTCGCGAGCCACATGTGGTTCTTTGGCCTCTTGAGTGTGGCTCTTCCACAAAATACCACGTGCGGGCGCGCATGTACAGTGCGATTGAAACTTCCTGGCCCATGCACAGAAGTTAATATTTTGTGGAAGAGCCACACTCAAGGGACCAAAGAGCCATATGTGGCTTGCGAGTCTCAGTTTGCCGACCACTGGGCTAGAGCATTGGTCACAGGTTCAATTCGGTCAAGGGCACATACCTGGGTTGCATACTTGGATCTTCGGTCCAGGTCAGGGCATGTGCAGGAGGAAACCAATCAATGTGTCTCTCTCACATCAGTATTTCTCTCTGTCTCTCCGCCTCCCACTCTTTCTAAAACTCAATGGAAAAATATCCTCGGGTGAGAATTAACAAACAAACAAATCTTTACAGTAAAAAATAAACACTGCAAAATAAAATACTAACAAAAATAAAATCAGTGCACAAAAATTAAAATCTAACAAGTTTAAAGAAATACAACAGTACCTCCAAAACAGTTATGAGGGGTTTTTGTTGTTGTTGTTGTTTTTTGTTTTGTTTTTTTTAAGGAAATGGAAGAAATGAAATGATGATGTTACAGAATGAAAAAATAAGACAAATGGACTATAGCATTTGGGAGGAAAAAAAATGGTGGCCAAATAGGCAGACCTTTCTTCAACCTCTTCCCAGAGCCAGACTGGAAATAAAATTAAAGTGGGGAACATACACCAGGAATTACCAAGGTCCAACTGAAAATGAGACATATATCAATGGAGGACAGAAAACACCTGGAAACTGGTAGGAAGGGTGAGGCTGTGATAGGGGCTAAGAGGGAGGAGGGAGCTCTGGGATATGGGAGGGTCTGTTCCCTCAGAAGATAGAGGCCTGGACCCAGGCTGGGACCCATAGCCCTGAGACCCAGAGCCGAGACCAGAGACCCACTTAACATCCAGCCATGAAAGGCAGCAGGGCTGTTGGCCACCGGGGAGTCTGGAGTCAGTAGACTGGAGCTGATTGGAGAGAAAGCCTTAGTTTCTGGGTGGGGGTAGAGGATGTCTGTTTTTTAAACCCAGAACACAGGAGTTTTATTTGTAGCTACTCACCCGAGGCTTTGGTGCAGGAAGGGCTGTGGGGATTTAAGGTGCCTAAAAGGAGAGGCTAGTGTGGGAAGCATTATGAAGAGACATGGGAAAGCAGTAGCCAGGAGACCTGCATTCCGGCGTATGCCCCAATCTGAAAAGGCTATTATTCCTAAGAGGGGATAGCTGCTCCCAAAAGCCACAGCTCAGAAAAAAAGAAAAATACCCCACCCTAGCTGATACAGACAGCCCTACCCTCAGGAGCCCTGCCTACCAAGCCCTGCCTTTTGACCTTTGCAGAGGAAAGAACAGCAGAGCCAAGCCTTTGAACAACCTTAGGAAGCATCAGTGACTGGATTGGGGGAGGGGCTGTCTGCCCCACTATCTAAGGAACATGACTAGTGGTCCCCCCACACAGGAGAGCTGATAGAAATTTCAGGTTTCCAGCTGATCTTAATGGACTGCATGTGAGGATATCTGCGCAGCCAGGGGCAGAGTAATATTCAGGACCACACAGAGAGTTTATTACCACCAAACCAGCAATGCAAGAAATGCTAAAGGGTCTGCTGTAAAAAGAAAAAATAGGAAACGAAGAAGGAACACAGGGGTAAAGAATAAAAATGGCGACAAACAAGTATCTATCAATAATAACTTTAAGTGTAAATGGATTAAATGCCCCAATCAAAAGACATAGGGTAACTGAGTGGATAAGAAAACATGACCCATATATCTGCTGTCTACAGGAAACCCACCTCAGAAAAAAAGA
>NW_005354109.1:298377-307102 GCF_000412655.1 Myotis brandtii
TACAACTTAACAAAAGGAAGATAAACAACCCAATCAAAAATTGGGCAAAGGACCTATATAGACACCTTTCAAAAGAGGACATTCAGAAAGCCAAGAGATATATGAAAACATGCTCAAAGTCACTAATCATCCAAGAGATGCAAATCAAAACAACAATGAGATACCATCTCACGCCTGTCAGAATGGCTATCTTCAACAAATCAACAAATGACAAGTGCTGGAGAGGATGTGGAGAAAATGGAACCCTCTTGCACTGCTAGTGGGAATGCAGACAGGTGTAGCCACTGTGGAAGTTTCCTCAAAAACTCCACAGTATGGAGTTTCCTCAAAAAGTTAAAAATGAAACTCCCATTTGTCCCAGTGATCCCACTTCTAGGAATATATCCCAAGAAACCAGAAACACCAATCAGAAAGGATATATGTATCCCTATGTTTATAGCAGCACAATTTACCATAGCTAAGATTTGGAAACAGCCTAAGTGCCCATCAGCAGATGAATGGTTTAGAAAACTGTGGTACATCTACACAATTGAATACTATGCTGCTGTAAAAAAGAAGGAATTCTTACCATTTGCAATAGCATGGATGGAACTGGAGAGCATTATGCTAAGTGATATAAGCCAGTCAATGAAGGAAAAATACTACATGATCTCACTCATTTATTGATAATAAAGACCATTATAAACTGATGAACAAAAATAGATACAGAGGCAGAGCAGCATCGAACAGACTGTCAAACTACAGTGGAAAGGTCAGGGAGAGTTGGAGGGGGGTTAAGAGATCAACCGAAGGACTTGTATGCATGCATATAAGCATCACCAATGGACACGAGACACTGGTGGGTAGGGGTGGCCAGGGGAATGTCAAGGGGGGAAAAAATGAGATATATGTAAAACTCTTTGTAATACTTTAAGCAATAAAACAAATTTTTTTTAAAAAAAGAATAAATAAAGAGAAGAACAGTGGCATAAAGAATAACCTTAAATGTAAATGGCTTAAATTCTCCAATCAAAAAACATAGCATAGCTGAAAAGACAAGAAAACTTGACCCATATAATTGCTGTCAGAACAGAAGACTCACACAGAATGAAAGTGCAGGGATGGGGAAAAAATACAGGCAAATAAAAATGAAAAAAAAAAAAGAGTAGCAATACTAGGAGCTGATAAAATGGACTTCAAAATGAAGACCATAACAAAAAACAAAGAAGGCAACTTCATAATACTAAAGGGATTGATATAACAAGAGGATATAACTCTGGTAAACATATATACATCCAATACAAGAGCACCAAAATATATTTAAAAAACTCCTGGAGGAGTTTAAGGGAGAGAGGGACAGCAATACAATCATAGTAGGGAGTTTAATACCCCACTGATGTCACTGGATAAATCTTCTAGACAAAAAATGAATAAGGAAACAGAAATCATAAATTACACACCAGAAAGATGGATTTAATGGATATTTACCGAGTAGTTCACCACAAAGCTACAGAATATACTTTCTTTTCAAGTGTACATGGATCATTCTCAACAATAGACCACATGTTAGGACACAAAATAAGTCTCTATAAGTTCAAGAAAATTGAAATCATATCAAGAATCTTCTTGGATCACAATGGCATGAAATTAGAAATTAACTACAATAAAAACACTCAAAAACATTCAAACATGTGGAGGCTAAATAGCATGTTATTAAACAATGAATGGGTTACAAATAGATCGAGGAAGAAATAAAAAAAAAATTCTGGATACAAATGAAAATAAACACAAAACAACCCAGAATCTATGGGATACAGTGAAAGCAGTCCTGA
Source organism: Myotis brandtii (assembly GCF_000412655.1). Classification (NCBI taxonomy): domain Eukaryota; kingdom Metazoa; phylum Chordata; class Mammalia; order Chiroptera; family Vespertilionidae; genus Myotis; species Myotis brandtii. The sequence continues at coordinate 300,189 of NW_005354109.1, forward strand.
GAAGGAAGTTTATAACATTGGAGGCCAACCTTAAAAAAACAAGAAAAGCTTCTAATGAACTATCTAACCATACAACTTAAAAAATTAGAAAGAGAACAAGAAAAGCCTAGAATGAGTGGAAGGAAGGAAATGATAAATATCAGAGCAGAAATAAATTACATAGAGACTAAAAAAGCAATACAAAATATGAATGAAACCAAAAACTGATTATTTGAAAAGATAAACAAAATTGATGTACAAGAAACAAAGAGAGAGGACCCAAATAAATAATATCAGAAACAAAAAAAGTAAAGTAAAAACTGACCCCAGAAATACAAAGGATCATAAAAAATATTATGAATAACTATATTCTAAAAAGCTGAAAAACCTGGATGAAATGGACATCTATATATCTACACTAATAAAAGAGAAACATGGTAATTGGCGTACGACCGCTACCCTTTTCATTGGCTAATCAGTGAGTATATGCAAATTAACTGTCAGCCAAGATGGCGGCCGGCAGCCAGGCACTGAAGCGAGCAGGGAGGCTTGCTTGCTGCAGACTCCAACGTTCCCCGCCTAACTTGCCAGCCTCTCAGTTGCAACTCTAAGCAACTATATACTATGTTGCAAATAAGAAGCTAAACAAAACCCCAGAAAAGGGCTTCCATTCAGCCGGGCTCGGACCGCAACATTGTATCTATGTTTTCAGCAGCAAGGCCTCAAAGCTAAAACTGGCCCAGAAAAAAAAAAAAAAAAGAGAAGAAAACAAGGAGCGGTTGGAAGCTTCAGTCACTCGCCAGCCGGAAAACAGCCCTCAGCCCCTCACCCAGACTGGCCAGGCACCCCAGTGAGGACCCCCACCCTGATCCAGGACACCCTTCAGGGCAAACCAGCCAGCCCCTACCCATGCACCAGGCCTCTATCCTATATAGTAAAAGGGTAATATGCCTCCCAGCACCGGGATCAGCGGAGCAGCAAGGCTCCCAGCACCGGGATCAGCATGACAGGGGGCAGCGCCCAAACCCCCTGATCGCCCTGTGGCTCTGTGAGTGACAGGGGGCGGGGCCACAACCTCCCTATCCGCCCTACTCTGTTCGTGACAGGGGAAGGCACCCCAACCCCCTGATCAGCCCTCCTCTGTGCCTGATAGGGGGGAGCTCCCCAATCCCCTGATTGCCCTGCGGCTCTGTGTGTGACAGGGGGCGGGGCCACAACCTCCCTATCCGCCCTACTCTGTTCGTGACAGGGGAAGGCACCCCAACCCCCTGATCAGCCCTCCTCTGTGCCTGATAGGGGGGAGCTCCCCAATCCCCTGATTGCCCTGCGGCTCTGTGTGTGACAGGGGGCGGGGCCACAACCTCCCTATCCGCCCTACTCTGTTCGTGACAGGGGAAGGCACCCCAACCCCCTGATCAGCCCTCCTCTGTGCCTGATAGGGGGGAGCTCCCCAATCCCCTGATTGCCCTGCGGCTCTGTGTGTGACAGGGGGCGGGGCCACAACCTCCCTATCCGCCCTACTCTGTTCGTGACAGGGGAAGGCACCCCAACCCCCTGATCAGCCCTCCTCTGTGCCTGATAGGGGGGAGCTCCCCAATCCCCTGATTGCCCTGCGGCTCTGTGTGTGACAGGGGGCGGGGCCACAACCTCCCTATCCGCCCTACTCTGTTCGTGACAGGGGAAGGCACCCCAACCCCCTGATCAGCCCTCCTCTGTGCCTGATAGGGGGGAGCTCCCCAATCCCCTGATTGCCCTGCGGCTCTGTGTGTGACAGGGGGCGGGGCCACAACCTCCCTATCCGCCCTACTCTGTTCGTGACAGGGGAAGGCACCCCAACCCCCTGATCAGCCCTCCTCTGTGCCTGATAGGGGGGAGCTACAAAACTTCCAGTAAACAAAAGCTCTGGTCCAGATGAATTCACCGGAGAGATTTACCAAACATTTAAAGAAGAACTAACACCTATCTTCCTCAAACTATTCAAAAAAATCCAAGGGGAAAGAATACTTCCAAGCTCTTTTTACAAGGCTAGTATTAGCCTACTTCCAAAACCAGAAAAAGGCACTACAAAGAAAGAGAATTACAGGCCAATATCCCTGATGAATAAAGACACTAAAATCCTCGGCAAAATTTTAGCAAATTGGATCCAGCAATACATTAAAAAGATCATACCCCATGACCAAGTGGGATTTATTACAGGATGCAAGGTCAGTATAATATTCACAAATAAATAAATTTGATACATCACATAAAAAAATTAGAAGATAAAAATCATATGATCATATCAATTGATACAGAGAAAGCATTCAATGAAATTCAACACTCTTTTTTGAAAAAACTCTCAGCAAAGTAGGAATAGAGGGATCACACCTCAACATGATAAAGGCCATATGTTACAAACCTATAGCCAACATCATACTCAATGGGCAAAACCTAAAACCATTTCCCCTGAGAACAGCAACAAGACAGGCATGTCCACTTTCACCACTCTTATTAAACCTAGTACTGGAAATTCTAACCACAGCTATCAGATAAGAAGAAAAAAAAGTAAAAGGCATCCAAATAGGAAAGGAAGAAGTAAACTGTCATTATTTGCAGATGACCTAATATGTATATTGAAAACCCTAAAGACCCAACAAAAAAACTACTAGATTTAATAAATGAATTAGGCAATGTAGCAGGATACAAAATCAACACCCAGAAATCGATGACATTTTAATACACTAATAATTAACTCTCAGAAAGAGAAACTAAAAAAAAAAAAAAAAGAAAGAAAAAAATTTCTATTTACTGTTGCAAAGATAATTAAGATACTTAGGAATAAACTTAACCAAAAAGGTAAAAGACCTGTACTCAGAAAACTACAGGATGTTGAAGGAAAAAAAAAGAGATAGAGGAAGATATAAATAAATGGAAGAATATACCATGTTCATGGGTCAGTAGAATCAACATCATCAAAATATCCATACTACCCAAAACAATCTATAGATTCAATGCGATCCCTATTAAAATATCACAGGTATATTTCACGTATCTAGAACAAGCATTCCAAAATTTATATTGTACCAAAAAAGACACTGAATAGCTGTAGCAATCTTGAGACAGAAGAACAAAGTAGGAGGGATCACAATACCAGATATCAGGTTACACTACAAAGCCTCTGTAATCAAAACAGCCTGGTACTGGCACAAGATCAATGGAATAGAATAGAGAACCCAGAAATTGACCCAAGTCATTACACTCAATTAATATTTTGCAAAGGAGGCAAGAACATACAATAGAGTCAAGACAGTCTCTTCAATAAATTGTGTGGGGAAAATTGAACAGCTATATGCAAAAACAATAACAAATGAATTAGACCACCAACTTACACAATACACAACAATAAATTCAAAATGGATAAAATAATTAAATGTAAGTTGTGAAAGTATAATAATCTTAGAAGAAACCATGGGCAGCAAAATATCAGACATCTCTGGTAGCAATATGTTTGCTGATAAATCTCCTAGGGCAAGGCAAACTAAGGAGAAAATAAACAAAGGGGATTACATCAAAATAATAGCTTCTGCACAGCAAAAGAAACCATTAACAAAATGAAGAGGAAGTCCACTGCATGGGAGAACATATTTGCCAATCAGAAATCTAATAATGGGTTAATTTTCAAAATATATAAGGAACACATACAACTTAACAACAGGAAGACAAACAATCCAATTAAAAATGAGCAAAGGATGGCTAAGAGATATATGAAAAAATGCTCAAAGTCGCTAATTATCAGAGAGATGCAAATTCAAACAACAGTGAGGTATCACTTCACACCTGTCCGAATGGCTGTCATCAACTAATCAACAAAGGGCAAGTAATGGCAAGGATACGGAAAAAAGGAAATCCTAGTACACTGCTATGCACCCTTATGTTCATAGCAGCACAATTTACAATAGCTGAGATCTGGAAACAGCCCAAGTGCCCATGAGCAGATGAGTGAATAAAAACGGTGATACATTTACACCATGAAATACTGGGCAGCTGTAAAAAAAAAGGATCCTTACCGTTTGAGACAGCATGGAGGGACCTGGAGAATATTATGCTAAATGAAATAAGCCAGTCAGAGAAACATAAGTATCACATGATCTCACTCATATGTGGAATCTAATGAACAAAATAAACTCATGAATAAAATAGATCCAGAGATATAGAAGCATAGAATAGACTGATGAATCTCAGAAGGAAGGCAGGGGTTGGGGGTTAGGGCGAGATTAACCGGGGAACATACCTGCATATATGCATAGGCCATGGACACAGACCCTAGTGTGGTAAAGACCTAGGAGTGGTGGATGCGAGTAAAAGGGGTCATGGACTAAATATTAAGAATTAAATCAAAACAAGAGTAAAAACATTTTAAATACATTTTAACAAGAATAAAAAAATATACTAGTTTATAAACTTTAAACAAGTGCTAGGGAAATATTACAAATTTAAAATCATGTGACCTTATAAGAAATGTTTAAGGTATCATAAAATAAATATTAGCTAACATTACAGTGTGCTCCTTTTGTATCAGGTGGTATACTTGGTGACCATTTTATATACTTCATATAGCTCTCACTAACAAAGTCCTAATGATATTGGAATTTTTTACCCATGCATTTTAGATTAGCAGTAGACTCATAGAGTATGACTGAAGGTCACAAAGTGAATACATGTCAGAGCCAATAGCTTGGTCTCTCTTCCTCACAGTTGTTCTCAACCTTCTGGCCCTTTAAACACAGTTCCTCATGTTGTGACCCAACCATAAAATTATTTTCGTTACTACTTCATAACTGTAATATTGCTACTGTTATGAATCGTAATGTAAATATCTGATATGCAGGATGGTCTTAGGCGACCCCTGTGAAAGGGCCATTTGCCCACCAAAGGGGTCGCGACCCACAGGTTGAGAACCGCTGCTCTAGAACATGGACATTTTTACAGCAGTATATTCAAGAAATATGGGGGGAGGGCTTAGCTATAAAGAAAACATTGAAAATTCATATCAACCATACAATATTTAGATCAGGATGTCATTGTTGATTAGTTATTTATATGTGCTTAGATTTATTATTAAAACGTTTCATGCTAGTCAACCTTACTTTGCAGCACTTAACAAATTTCAGTATGACAAGAACAATGACATTGGCATAGCAGACACTGTCTTGGTGCCCTACTTCCTTCACATGGTCTTAATTTGCCTTCTAGTTTTATAGTCCATCTAGTACACCTCCTCATTTCAATTTCATATTTTCAACATTTTTAATAATTTTGCTTTACTTCATGTTTTCTACTCATTTGAAAGTTCTCTTGAGGCTTATTTTACCCCATAGCTCCCTCCAAAAAATTTTATATTCCCTCTACATGTGTGTATATGGGAGTATGTACTTATAGAGTCCCTAGTCAGGTTTATGCAAATGCATATGGCAACCAATGAATCCACCTACTCCCTTATTTTTAAAACCATTACAATTAGTTGAAGAGGAGAAACAACTCTTTCTGTTATGGGGAAGAGAAATGTAGCATCAGGAATACCATTGTTATATTTAGCTTTATATTAAGAAATATTTGGAATGGAATTCCATTTAATACATTTTCATTGAGTTCCCAATTTTTATACAGAGAGTTTTCTATTAAAGAGTGGCAATACTTTCAAAATATGATATGGCAGTTTTTAAACAGATTGATTGTTTTTTCACCCCATATGAAGAGGTTTTATCTATGATCTATTTATCTATGTTTACTTAGTAGCAGTTCTGTAGATATGTTTGTGTCCAAAGAAACCATAAGAAACATTTGTGAGAGTTTCTAGCAGCCTTACCATCTCCTAGCTCCTACAAGAAAAGAGATCTAGTGAGTAGGGAAGGCATTTCATATGGGAAGAGAAGTAATACCTCATATAGAGTCCAGAGCTAGACTGAAGTGAACATTTTGATTTTTTAAAATGTCATCAAATCTCTGGATTAGTCTTTTCTGTTTACTGTAAAGCAAAAAAATTGGCTTTCATATTAATGACTAGATGTTTCTGAGCCATTTATATTCACTCTTTATAAATTAAAACCATTCTCTTTGCTACTCTGTTCATTAATTCATTATCTACCAAATAACACTATGAGGAGCACCACAATACTCCCCACAGTGCTTTTCAATAAATAATGAAAGTAACCAGATAACTGGGACTTTCAAACACCTCCAAGGAGTGAGGAGCTGAGAATTTGAGGAAGTCACAGGAATATTTTTTGAAAAAATTTTTTCACATGTGCAGTGCCGCAGCCTTGGGCTTCCTTATTTTCCCTCATGGGGTTCCATAAGCTTTTAGCTCTAAAGTTTTATTGAGAAATACAACTGGGAAATTCTCAGGGATCTGCATTGATCCTTTCAACTGCCTGGTTGTAAAATTAGTGAGGGAAAAAGGATAGGAAGGCTGTCAGTTAAAAACAAAGACAAGACATGTTTGAATTAAAGGAATAGTGTTTGTGACTGATATATTCCTAGACTGATTTTCTATCTTATTCATAGCAAGAAATAGGTGTTTATATTGATTAGGGTCCATTTGCAATTCATTCTGCAAAAGAGTGTCAGATTTGCTGGTGAGCATTTTAATACTGGTTTATATTCTCTAATGATATCATCTACACTAATAAAAGAGAAACATGGTAATTGGCGTACGACCGCTACCCTTTTCATTGGCTAATCAGTGAGTATATGCAAATTAACTGTCAGCCAAGATGGCGGCCAGCAGCCAGGCACTGAAGCAAACAGGGAGGCTTGCTTGCTTCAGTGACTGCGGACTCCAACGTTCCCCACCTAACTTGCCAGCCTCTCAGTTGCAACTCTAAGCAACTATATACTATGTTGCAAATAAGAAGCTAAACAAAACCCCAGAAAAGGGCTTCCATTCAGCCGGGCTC
>NW_005354109.1:307861-313095 GCF_000412655.1 Myotis brandtii
GGGGCGGTGCCCCAACTCCCCAATCGGCCCTGCTCTGAGCCTGACCAGGGGCTGCACTTAGGGATTGGGCCTGCCCTCTGCCACCCGGGAGCAGGCCTAAGCCAGCAGGTCGTTATCTCCCGAGGGGTCCCAGACTGCGAGAGGGCACAGGCCGGGCTGGGGGACCCCCATCCCCCCGCCCCCCGAGTGCACAAATTTTTGTGCACCGGGCCTCTAGTATATAATAAAAGCCTAATATGCAAATCGACTGAACAGTGGAACGACCAGTGGAACGACTGGTCACTATGATGCACACTAATTACCAGGGGGCAGATGCTCAACACAGGAGCTTCCGCCAGCCCATAGGCCCCAGGCCAGCCAAGTCAGGTGCCAGTGGGGGTCCCCCTAATCAATCCACCAGTAGCCCTGCAGAGTGTGGCAACCAGTGGCAGCGGCGGGGGCAGGGCCAGCTGGCAAGCAGGCAGTGTCAAGCTGGCAAAGGCGGGTGTCAGCAGTGGCCCCCCCCAATCGTCCCACCAGTCGCCCCACAAGTTGGCCCTGATCACCAGCCAGACCTAGGGACCCTACCTGTGCACAAATTTCGTGCACCAGACCTCTAGTTCTGCTGATAAAGAAATGAGATCCTAATTTGTACAGGCTTAATCAGAATATAATCCAATGTATTAAACTCAATATACAGAATACATATTCACCACATTTTACATCTCTAAAACTTCACCAGAATCTAAATAATAATTAAATAAATAACTTGATAGAGAAAAATTAAAGGATCTTCTGTATTTTCAAATTATTATAATTCTACACAACATCTACTCACCTTTTCATGTTTTATTAATCATATTCTATTCATCAAAAGATAAAAAAAAGACACAGTAAGAAATTTTGAGAATAATACTAAAGGAGTTGTAATATATACCTTGTTTTGAATTAGGACTGCATTTAAAACTTACTGAGGAAAAAGATAGCTACTCACTTATTCTGAAAAATAGAAACAATTAAGACCTATCTGTAATTTCCTTTGGCTCTTTATCATAGCATCTTGCAACCCTTAAAATCATGGTTTGCTTCCTAAAGCTATCAAATAATGTAATGAGTTAAATAGAGAATCTAGTTTTTTACCTTGTTTTTTGGTTGAATTAAAATAGCAACCAATATTTAGATTTTCATATGAGAGCTACTCTGTAAGTCTTGATAGATCATCCTGGAAGCCACATCACTACCACCACCATCACCTTCGACTCATCACCTTCTACCCATCACCTCTGTAACTTGGGTGTCCATAGAAAGAGATCTTGGCAAGGACTGAAGTCACACATCAGTATAACTTCGGGAGTTTAGAATACCTTTGGGTCATACAAGATATTAAATGTTGCCCTGAGAACTCCCATATTTCTGAATAAAACTTAAAGTACTCATGTTGGAAAACATTCGATTCATCTTAGTCTTACAATCATTTTCCTAAATTAATGTGAATGGGAGAATATGGGAGAAGGAAGATAAAGAGTGACTGTTCTGTTTAATTATGATTTAATGTCATCTTCTGAGATTACACAGTGGTAAACATGGGTTTTTGAAGATGCTGACTTGAGTTTGAAGTCACCTTTCCTGTGTTCCTTGGGTAAGTTACTTAAATTCTAAGTTTAAATTACCACAATTTAAATGAAGCTAACTCCATCTATCTTGCACAATTCCTATTAGTATTAGGAATAATCCATATCAAATGCCTAGCACAGATCTTGTCATTATATATTAAGTAAATATTTAATAAATTGTAGCTAACATTATTGCTATTCTTTTAACATCCCTTTATAATGTTATTAATTTACTTAATTTTAGCTAACAATTTGAAATATGTAGACACCTTTTTAAAATGTGAGTATTAAAAAATATTATTATACATAGGGTGTCCCAAAAAATGTATGCACGCACTTTGAGTAATTTTAAAGGCGATGTTTGTTAAAATACATTTTATTTTCAAAATTGAGCTATCCGCTATTAAAGTGTGTGTATATTTTTGGGGATACCATATTTATGTATGTATTTTAAAAATAACTGAAGCAGTGATTTCTTTATTTTTAAAATGCCTGCCTCCATATTTGATATTTTCTCAAACAGCAACTTATAAGAAAAAACTTCAAGATACTTCTGCCTTTTCTCTAAGCATTTATTACATTTTTCTATTTCAACATTTAGCCAGAAATATATTTTATATAAGTTGAAAGTTAAAAGCAAACCTGAGAGGGAAGGTAGAGGAGGGTGGGAGTAAGAGGGAGACATCAACCAAAGGACTTGTATGCATGCATATAAGCCTAGCCAATGGACACAGACACCAGGGAGGTGAGGGCATGGGTTGGGGGGGAGGGCAATGAGGGAAAAAGGACTCATATGTAATACCTTAATCAATAAAAATAAAATAATAAAATACATTTTTAAAAAAAGCAGTGGCTTAATTTCTTAAAATTAATCATTCAAATCTATGCAAATTGAAATGTCCAAATGTGATAGGAGATGTAAAATGCTAACTGCAAGTGATTTTAATAAATTAAAAACTAATGCTATTATCATTAACAAAAAACATTTAAGAACAGATTTTTCCACACTTTATTTGTCTATCTAATCCTGGATAAAGTGTTATAGTGACTAGCCCAATTTAGTTCCCACCACATTGCTTCAAATGGCAGTCACCAAGATATGAAAAAGACCCTATAAAAAAGAACAAATGTTGCAATCATCTGTATATTCTTGTATTTTTAAATATGATTTTATTTTTTATACTAGAAAAATATCTTTATTTCAAATACATGATAACAAGTTTGCCTCAAATTTTATTGAGGCTTTGGTCTTTTTTGCACTCAATTATATCTTGTAACAGTACATGAAGACATATACTCTCATAAAGTGTTAACAGCATTCATAATGTTCATTCCCTTATGATTTTAATATTTTACAATTATTTTTCAATTATTTTTTAAAATTCTCTTTTTATATAGAAATATATATTTTGTTCAGGAAGACCAGAACAAGAATTTTCCAATAAGACTATACGGAGACACAACAAATGCAAACATTTATACCAAAATACCAAAAGTGATTCAGCTATTGAAAATATCCTGCCATAGTCTAATTAGCAGTTTGCTAAAGAATAGTACTCTTTCTTATTGGTCTTCTGAATAATGATTAGACAAAGAGAAGTAACTTTAAGGTTAAAAAATAAATTTTAGAAGTGATTCTCCCTTTTTTGCACTCAATTATATCTTGTAACAGTACATGAAGACATATACTCTCATAAAGTGTTAACAACATTCATAATGTTCATTCCCTTATGATTTTAATATTTTACAATTATTTTTCAATTATTTTTTAAAATTCTCTTTTATATAGAAAATATATATTTTGTTCAGGAAGACCAGAACAAGAATTTTCCAATAAGACTATACGGAGACACAACAAATGCAAACATTTATACCAAAATACCAACAGTGATTCAGCTATTGAAAATATCCTGCCATAGTCTAATTAGCAGTTTGCTAAAGAATAGTACTCTTTCTTATTGGTCTTCTGAATAATGATTAGACAAAGAGAAGTAACTTTAAGGTTAAAAAATAAATTTTAGAAGTGATTCTCCCCACCCTAATCCTATATAATAAAGAGGTAATATGCAAATTGACCCTCATGCCCTCACATCACAAGATGGCCGCCCTACGTTGTCACAAGATGGCCACCCCCATGTTGTCACAAGATGGCTGGTAAGAGAGGGCAGTTGAGAGCGATCAGGCCGGCAGTGGAGCAGTTAGGTGTCAATCAGGACAGCATGGGAGCGGTTAGGGGGCAATCAGGCTGGCAGGCAGAAGCGGTTAGGGGCAATCAGGTAGGCACGCAGGCAAGTGGATAGGAGCCAGCAGTCCCGGATTGTGAGAGGGATGTCCGACTCCTAAACCGGATCCCTGTGGGATAGGGCCTAAACCGGCAGTTGGACAGCCCCCAAGGGGTCCCAGATTGGAGAGGGTGCAGGCTGGGCTGAGGGACACCCATTCAGTGCACGAATTTCTTGCACCAGGACTCTAGTATTATATAGAAAATGCAATTTCAACATACGTCTCTTCCAGAAAATAATTTTAAAAATCTTTGTGCAAAATGAGTTGGATACATAATTGGCATGCAGTGAAGTCAAAATCTATAAAATAAGCCCTGGCCAGTGTTTCTTGGTGGTTAGAATGTCAGCCATCACACCAAAGGGTGCAGGTTCAATTGCTGGGTTGCAAATTTGATCCCCCGCCCTGGTTGAGGTGTGTGCGGGAGGCAACCAATCATGTGTCTCTTTCACATCGGTGTTTGTCTCTCTCTCTCTCTCCCTGCCCCATCCCTCCTTCCCACTTAATTTCTTTAATTAAATTTTATTAATTTTTTTAAAAAAGAAAAAGAGAAAAAAATCTATAAAATAAACTCAGGTATCATGAACAACGAAGTCCAAAGCATTAGCTGAGATAAAATCCTTATATGAGGTAAAGGCAAGTAAGAGCTCCCAGGAGTTTAAGATGTTCATTATCACTAAAATGATGAACTATTGTCCTAAGGTGCAAATCTTATCACTCAGTGATCTACATGATGTTTGGCTGTTTATCTCCTTTTTAAATAAAATACCATGCAGGTTATCATGTATATATCAAAAATGAAAGCACATATATTTGAATGAGGCAAATTAATTTACTCATGATGTAGGAATCCTAGAATGCTATCTGGTCAATTCAATTAGATGCTGATATATTTGGTCAAGAATATCCACATTCATATCAGCCTAAGGCAGGCGTGAACTACTGTATGTTTAATCTACACTAATAAAAGACAAACATGCAAATTGACCATACCATCACTATGCCTTAAGTCACGCCCACCAGCCAATTAGAGCGACTATATGCAAATTAACCCAACCAAGATGGTGGCCGGCAGCCACGGAGCTGGAGCAAGCAGGAGGCTTGCTTGCCCCAATGATGGAGGAAGCCAAGCTTCCCGCCTGCCGCCGCGGCTCTGAGCTCCACTCAAACCAACAAAGTTTCAATTATAGAAGGTAAATAAACCCCAGATACCTGCTTTCAGCAGGACATGGCCATGGAGCTGGAGTTAACAGGAGGCTTGGGTTGCCCCTGGCGATGGAGGAAGCCAAGCTTCCCTCCTGCCCGCCCTGGCCGGCTCTGAGCTCCTCTCAAGGCTACAAAGTTTCAATTATAAAAGGTAAA